>NC_091283.1:478979644-479299644 GCF_032444005.1 Ranitomeya imitator | reverse complement strand
AAAGATTACCTCTGAGTCATTGGCTGCTATGGGCATAAAAGGAGATAAACTCATGGTGTGGCCACCATCTTCCCCAGACCTCAACCCTATAGAGAACTTTTGGAGTATCATGAAGCAAAAGATCTATGAGGGTGGGAGGCAGTTCACATCAAAACAGCGGCTCTGAGAGACTATTCTGACTTCATGCAAAGACGTACAAGCAGAAACTCTCCAAAAACTCACAAGTTCAATGGATGCAAGAATTGTGAAGGTGATATCAAAGAAGGGGTCCTATGTTAACATGTAACTTGGCCTGTTAGGATCTTTTGGAGTTTAATAGCTTTTTTGTTCAGTGAATGTGATCTCCTAATGCTGCAAATTCCACAAATGAGCATTTTCAGTTCTTTAAAACATATCAAATGTTTAGAAATTCTACTGTGCCTAATAATTTGGAACAGTGCATTTTGAGTTTTTATTTATTTTGGAGATTATACTGTTATCATTCGGAAGTTTCTTCAATAAAAATTGATGTATAATCTAACGGGTGATGACTTTTATTAGACTGACTGTCATTAGCACCAACCATTTAGGAAAATCCAAGAAAAATTTAATTTGCATAACAATTTGGAACAAGGTGTACAGAGCTCCTGTGTATAATATCACTGGTGATCACTGTATTACCTGTACACTGACACTATATAAAGAGCTCCGGTGTATAATGTCACCGGTGATCACTGTTTTACCTGTATACTGGCAATAGATACAGTGCTCCTGTGTATAATGCCACTAGTAATCCCTGTATTACCTGTACACTGACACTATATACAGAGCTCCTGTCTAAAATGTAACTGGTGATCACTGTATTACCTGTACACTGACACTATATTCATAACTCCTGTGAATAAAGTCACTGGTGATCCTTGTATTACCTGAACACTATACACTGTATATTATATACAGAGCTCCTGTGCATAATGTCACACTGGTGATCCCTGTATTGCCTGTACACTGACACTATATACAGAACTCCTGTGCATAAAGTCACTGGTGGTCACTGTATTACGGGAGCCCACGCCAATTTTTTCAGCGATTAAACCCTTAAATTGCCTTTAACCCTTAAATTTAATAGCTTTCAGCAATTTAAGGGTTAAATCGCTGAAAAAAATTGGCGTGGGCTCCCGCGCAATTTTCTCCACCAGAGTAGTAAAGCCAGTGACTGAGGGCAGATATTAATAGCCTAGAGAGGGTCCACGGTTTTTCGCCCCCCCTGGCTAAAAACATCTGCCCCCAGCCACCCCAGAAAAGGCACATCTGTAAGATGCGCCTATTCTGGCACTTGGCCACTCTCTTCCCATTCCCGTGTAGCGGTGGGATATGGGGTAATGAAGGGTTAATGTCACCTTGCTATTGTAAGGTGACATTAAGCCAGATTAATAATGTCAATTCTGACACCTATCCATTATTAATCAATTTGCATTAAATGGTTAAAAAAAAAACCACACACACATTATTAAAAAGTATTTTAATGAAATAAAAACACAGGTTGTTTTAATATTTTATTGTACGCTCAATCCACTCACTGAAGACCCTCGCTCTGTAACAAATAAAAAATAATAAACCAACAATATCCATACCTTCAGTAGATCTGTAATGTCCCACGTTGTAAATCCATCTGAAGGGGTTAAATATTTTACAGCCACAAGCTCTGCTAATGCAGCTGTGCTTGTGGCTGTAAACCCCAGCGAATGAAGGTAATGTAGGTCAATGACCTATAGTTACCTTCATTCGCGGTGATGCGCCCCCTGCTGGATGTCCTCATATGACCTCGAGCCTGGGAACTTTTCCCACGCTCCAGGGACATCCAGCAGGGGGCGCATCACCGCTATTACAACAAACGGTGTGTTTATTTCATTAAAATACTTTTTAATATTGTGTGTGTGTTTTTTTTAACTCTTTCATACAATTGGATTAATAATGGATAGGTGTCAGAATTGACGCCTCTCCATTATTAATCTGGCTTAATGTCACCTTACAATAGCCAGGTGGCATTAACCCTTCATTACCCCATATCCTACCGCTACACGGGAATGGGAAGAGAGTGGCCAAGTGCCAGAATAGGCGCATCTTACAGATGTGCCTTTTGTGGGGTGGCTGGGGGCAGGTGTTTTTAGCCGGGGGGGGCAATAACCGTGGACCCTCTCCAGGCTATTAATATCTGCCCTCAGTCACTGGCTTTACTACTCTGGCAGAGAAAATTGCGCGGGAGCCCACGCCAATTTTTTCCGCGATTTAACCCTTAAATTTAAGAGCTAGAGTGCTGAAATTTTGCACATACACACTACTAACATTAGTACTGTGGAATATGCAAAAAAAAGGGGGATATGACATGGTTTACTGTATGTAAACCATGTCTCAAATCATGTCGGGTTTTGGCAGGAGAAATGAAAAGCCGGTAATTAAATTACCGGCTTTTCTGCTATATCGCGCTGAAGTTAATATAAATATATATAAATATATATATATATATATATATATATATATATATATATATATATATATAACGGAACCCGACTTTTAATTAGAGATCGCCGACCCGATCCCAGAGTGGGATCGGGTCGGGTTTCACGAAACCCAACTTTGCTAAGAGTCAGCAACTTTTGAAAAGTGCCGATCTGTTTCGCTCAACCCTAGCCATGACAGTTTCGGTAGTTGTGACAGTGCATGTAGTGGTCCTAGTAACGGTGCATGTTGGAGTAACAGTAGTAGTAATTGTAGCAGCAGTGGTCTTAACGCATGGTGGCGCTGTTTACATAGTAACATAGTAACATAGTTAGTAAGGCCGAAAAAAGACATTTGTCCATCCAGTTCAGCCTATATTCCATCATAATAAATACCCAGATCTACGTCCTTCTACAGAACCTAATAATTGTATGATACAATATTGTTCTGCTCCAGTTGTCACAGGCTCCTGTTGTCACAGGAGACGGCATAGTTGGGGTTGCAGCATGGCATGTCATAGTGTCTTTGTTTGTGCACATTCAAGGCAAACTACCCCTTTTCACCAAAATGCCTGGTGTAAGTAACATTGTCTCCCAGGTACAAGTCTCTGTCTGGATGTCCTTCCCAGAGGTGAGATTCTCTCCTGGTCACAAAGATTTCGGCATATAGTCCTTGCTCTTTAATAAAGCCCCATCCTCCCTGTAGTTTAAAGGCTACAACTGTACCCTGCTTATGCGGGGCCTGGTTAGTGATATGGTCCTTGCGGGCCTGGGCTTCAACTTGTAAGTCTCGTTTGTCATATGCTCTGCGTTGAGCTTGATGTTTTTCCTCTCTTGTGGGCGAGTTGGGCCTGGTAGTCATCCCAACTTAGCACCTCTACGGTATCTCCTTTCTGTTTTTCTCCCCCAGGAAACCCCATAAAGTCTGATCCGAGATTCACCCAGCGGTACACAGTCCGCTCTGTATATACCTCAACCGGCAGGGTGGTGGGCGTGATTGGGGCCTGCATGAACCGCTCCATCCCCGTGGCCCGGTCCCAAGGTTCAAGACGCTGCAGGCGGTGGGTATCGCGAGGAGCTGGCGCCGCTACAGGGCTTATTAGCAGTCCCTCTGTCACTGGGGCAGGGTCGGAGTGCTTACCGGCCACAGCGTTGTCCTCGATGTCGGCCGGCTCTGCAGGCGGCGGCGTCTGTAAAGGTGCTGGCAACGGCTCCTGGGGCGGTGTAGGGAGCGGTGTTGGTGGGCCCCCCGCAGGTCTTTTCCGGTATGCGGCCTTGGTGTTCACCCGCAGCTGCAGGAGCTGGTCGATCAGCTCGTCCATCCCAGCGTGGGTCGATGCTTCTTCGGCACAGCTTACCATCGTAGATAAACAGTTTGCCTTTCCCCTTCCACAGTTGTTGCGTCTCTTGTGGATCATCCGGGCCAGGGTGTGAACCTGCCTGCGTCAGGAGCTCTTTCACCCGACGGACCGCGGGGTCACTGTCCTGGGTCTCTGCCCATCCATGGTGGGGCAGTGGATTCAACGTGGCGTCTTGCTTGTTCTTACGCCTGTCCCTCACATGATGCGAATACTGAGTGGTCTTGGGGCAATGGAAAGCTAGCAACTCTATTTCTTCGAGTGTTTCCAAGTCTTCTCCCGTTTCTGGCAAGTTGGCATCCTGGACAATGCATCGGCATTTGTATTCTTGTGCCCTGCCCAGTACTTGATGGTGAAATCATAATTGGACAACCGGGCCATCCACTGCTGCTCTAAGGCACCGAGTTTTGCTGTGTCCAAGTGTGTCAATGGATTGTTGTCTGTGAAGATGGTGAATTTTGCTGAGGCCAGGTAATGCTTGAACCTCTCCGTCACTGCCCAAACGACCGCGAGGAACTCCAGCTTAAAGGAACTGTAGTTGTCAGGGTTCCTTTCAGTGAGACAAAGTTTCCTGCTGGTGTAAGCAGTTACCCTCTCTTTGCCTTTCTGGACCTGGGACAACACGGCTCCTAGTCCCATGTTGCTGGCGTCCGTATACAGCACAAATGGTTGGTCATATTCAGGGTAAGCCAATACCTCTTCTCCCATCAGAGCCGACTTCAAACAAGTGAAGGATCTCTCCAGTCCATCGTTCCAGTCAAATGGGGTATTCTTACACTTGGTTTTCTTGGATTGGCCCACTAACAGGTCTTGTAGTGGCGCGGCTTTCTTGGTGAAGTCTTTAATAAATCTCCTGTAGTAGCCTACCAACCCGAGGAACTGCCGAACTTCATGGAGGTTGCTGGGCTTCAGCCAGTCTCTGATCACAGTGACCTTGTCAGGGTCTGGGGCCACTCCTTCGGCACTCACCACATGGCCCAGGTACTGCACTTTGGGCTTTAACAGATGGCATTTGGATGGTTTTACCTTTAGGCCAAAGTTGGACAGGGCTTCGAACACCTCGGCCAGGTGCTCCAGATGGTCCTCATAAGTCTTGGAGAAGACAATGACATCGTCCAGATACAGCAAGATGGTTTCAAAGTTCTTGTGTCCAAGACAGCACTCCATCATCCTCTGGAACGTTCCTGGGGCATTGCACAGTCCGAATGGCATGTAGTTGAACTCACAGAGACCCATCGGTGTGGTGAAGGCCGTCTTTTCCTTGTCCGCCTCTGCTAAGGGAACCTGCCAGTACCCATTGGTGAGATCCAAGGTAGAGAAGTAGTTAGCAGATTTTAAAGCAGCTAAGGACTCTTCTATTCTAGGCAAAGGGTATGCATCTTTATGTGTAATGCAGTTTATCTGCCCATAATCAACACACATCCTCATCGTGCCATCCTTCTTCCTAACGAGGACCAATGGAGCTGCCCAGGGGCTACAACTGTCTCTAACTCCCCCAACCTCCTTGATCTCTCGCAACATGTCTTTGGCACACTGATAATGAGCTGGAGGTAAAGGACGGTATCTCTCTTTAATGGGCGGATGATCTCCCATGGGGATATGATGTTGAATCCCTTTTACCTGCCCAAAATCTAGGGGGTGTTTGCTGAATACCCGCTCATAATCATGAACCACCCTGTAAGCCCCTTGTTTTTGGTGTGATGGTGTAGAGTCGGTGCCCACATGCAGTTTCTGACACCAATCTTCTATTTGTCCTGCAGAGCCATTGTCCTCTGCCTGGTTGGACGGGACCAAGGGTTCTGTTGCCTGGATCACATTATTATCAACAGTGAACAGTTTGGCAAGTGTGGCATATTTGGTTAGGTGGACCTCTTCCTCCCCACAGTTAAGGACACGCACTGGGACCCTCCCCTTGTGGACTTCAACCACCCCTCTGGCCGTCAGGATTGTGGGCCTGCTATCTGAATACACAGGTTCTACCAGGGCCTGATAGTCGTTACCTCTGAGGCCTATTGCTGCCCGACACCATATTAACATTTCACTCCTGGGGGGTATTGCAATGGGGATTGAATCATTCACCGTGGCACGGCCAATTTCTCCACCAGATAGTTCTACCTGCTATCTCTGCACTAGAGCTTTGATTTCTTTCTGCAGGACACTTTGCTCACTGGAACCAGCAGTGTGAGACACCTGTCGCAATAAGACAATAACCTCTGCAAGACAATTTTCTATGACATTAGTACCAATGGCCATCATGGGGTTACATTCAAGTTGGTCAATATCAACTTGGGCCTTCAATTCTACCCGCCCCACTTTAATGGTGACCTCCTTGTACCCCACTTGTGGCAATGGCTGACTGTTACTGGCTTCTATAGTGAAATCATCATCAGGGCCACAAGTAATGTCGGTGTCAGCCCAATAACGTTTATAAAGGACATAAGGCATAGTTGTCACCTGAGAACCGGTGTCCAACAGAGCGTTCATGGGGATGTGTTATGAACTGGTGGTTCAGAAACACAATGGACTTGGTGGTTAAGAGCACACAAAGTGACCTGATAGTTACTAATAACATAGGACGAGCTCTGAGACGTGGGAACTCTGCTGACCGCAATCCCTAATCCTATCACACAACACTAGAGGTAGCCGTGGAGCGCTCCTGACCAGACCTAGGCGCCTCGGGCACAGCCTGAGAAACTAGCTAGCCCTGAAGATAGAAAAATAAGCCTACCTTGCCTCAGAGAAATTCCCCAAAGGAAAAGGCAGCCCCCCACATATAATGACTGTGAGTAAAGATGAAAATACAAACACAGAGATGAAATAGATTTTAGCAAAGTGAGGCCCGACTTACTGAATAGACCGAGGATAGTAAAGATAGCTTTGCGGTCAGCACAAAAACCTACAAACAACCACGCAGAGGGCGCAAAAAGACCCTTCGCACCGACTAACGGTACGGAGGTGCTTCCTCTGCGTCCCAGAGCTTGCAGCAAGCAAGACAAACCAAAATAGCAAGCTGGACAGAAAAAATAGCAAACCAAGAAACACAAGAAGAACTTAGCTTATGCAGGCCACAAGGACGATCCAGGAGAGAGCAAGACCAATACTGGAACATTGACTGGAGGCAAGGAACAAAGAACTAGGTGGAGTTAAATAGAGCAGCACCTAACGACTTAACCTCGTCACCTGAGGAAGGAAACTCAGAAGCCGCAGCCCCACTCACATCCACCAGAGGAAGCTCATAGACAGAACCAGCCGAAGTACCACTCATGACCACAGGAGGGAGCTCGACCACAGAATTCACAACAGGGATGCCGCTGACCACAATGGGGAGAACAGGTCGTCCCCCAATGTACTTGGCCCTCCAGTTTTGCGGGCCTGGTCGTCCTACTCCTGGGGGTTGGCCCTTTGCCCCAGGGGTTGCTCGTTTAAATGACAGTACCTTGCAATGTGGCCTGCCTGATTGCAGCAGCGGATGGGTCGTCCGTCCTGATGATAGCGATCGTCGTCTCTGCCTCTGGTCGACGGGGTCCTCTTTTGTCATCGCCAGGGATCATCCTCCGGTCTGGAAGCCAGCTTGATCTTCTCCTTGGGGGCCTCCTGTAAGGACTGCATGGTCCGAGCTAAGGCAGCAACGCTCTTGGTCAGCTCCTGTATCTGGAGGCGTAGTCCTGCAGGGGAATAGTCCTCCAGGATCTGGGCATCGGCCTCAGCAGAAACTTGAGGATCTGGTACCACCTCCAGGTGGTATGTGAGGGATTGGCGCATAGGAAGTACTGCACGGCTGGGCTGTCGCTCCTGTAGCACTTGGATGGCCTTGTCTTTAAATTGCGCAAATGCCAGGTCAGGATCCTGCATGGCCAGGAGGTGCAGTTGGGCCCTTTGGTTATTGCACAGGAGCCCCTCAATGAACCGCTACTTTAAGAGTTTATCTTCATCTTGCACGCTGTTAGGATCAGCCTGCTGGATTGTCTGCAGTGCCTCCTGGAGATTAAGGGCATAGTCCCAAAGGCTATCCTGCGCTCTCTGCTTGCACCCATAAAACTTCAATTTGATTTCTGTAGGGGTGCGGATGTCAAAGGTGGTTTTAAGCTTTGCAAAGATCTGCTGCACGGTCCCTTTATCCGCAGCGGGCCATGACTTCACCTCTCTCAGAGCCGCTCCAAACAGTTGGGCCCGTTACCATGTGAACCTTCTGAGGCTCTGTCAGGGGATAAAACTCAAGCAGGCTGCAGATTCCTTCTTTAAAGTCAGTTAATGTATGTGATTATCCAGAGTATCGCGGGAGCCAGGCTGCTCCAGGTAGGTATGGCATGGAGAAGGACATGATGGTCATAGTAGCCGTGGTGGTGTCCGGCTGGCTGATAGAAGCGGCAAGCCCTGCGGGACCCGGCGGTGGTACGAGGCCTGCGGCTGCGCCTATTGAGGGGCCTGGGGGCGCTTTTAGGTCTGCGGCTGCGGCCGCCGCTACTTCCCCTCCCGGGTCGGACATGGCCGTTCCTCCTCTCTGCTAACCTGATGGAAGTCGGGGGCTCCTCTCCGGAATCGGCACTTTGCAGCATCTCTTCTTGTGGCTCTGCTGCACGGCATCTCCACTTCTGGCTTTCCAGGCAGCAGCACGGCACCAGTCTTCCTGCTTCGCGCTCTTTTCGGCTGGCTCTGCCCAAAAAGGTATCGCTCCCCCTCCTCGTGCTCCACGCTGCGTGGCAATGGCAGATTTTGGCGGGAAACGGCAACACACAGTCCTTTAGTAAAGCACAGTTCAAATACAGTTCTTAGGCGCACATGACCCGATTTTCAGGCTTAAGTAGATCCTGTTCGTGACGCCAAAGTTGAAGCGCCCCCACATCAGGGCAATGGGGTACTCAGAGCCGGGCCCTTTGGTTCTCGTCAGGGATGTCACGGTGGCTGACCCGGTCCGTGGCCCTAGGGGAACGTCCGTTGTAAAATGGGGAAAGGTATTTAAAGGGATAGTGTTCGTGACGCCACATGCTGCTAAGGGGTCCGCTGGGGTGATGTTATGGCAGCCAGATGGTGTACCTTCCCACAGGTGAAGTGTTTCCCCAGGGCTTCCCAGAGTGTAGATGGTGGATCGTGGATGATGTAAGGCGCAGTGAATAACGAGGACACAAGGTTGCAGTCTCTTTACCTTTACTGAAGGCTTCAGCATCCACAGTCCAGGGTACAGACCACAGGGTAGGCAGAGTCCGGCCGGTCTGAAGGCAAATCCAGGGTCCCCTTATCCAGGTGGAAATCAGTAGCCTTCCTCTAGCAACTGTGTGTTGTAGTACCTCCCTGCTGAGCTTCTCGGTAAGGTCCTCACAACTATTGTAGATGTTGAGTCTCTTCCTCTCCCTCTCTGTCCCCCAGATGGTATGGATAGGACAAACCCGTATGACTGATGACCTGAGGCTTTTTACAGGGACCCTAGAGACACTCCAGCCCCCACAAGTTGCCACCGTGCCTCCTGGGTATATGGTCGGGCAGCCAACGTGGAATTAACTGTCGTGCCAGTCTCTGAAGTAATGCATAGAGATCTTTACTCCCTCGGTATGCTCACTACCGGCTTCTGCGCTTCAGAAGAAAGCAGCTTGCTCCTGGCTGATCTCTCTCTGATATTCCTCTCCTGTAGGGTTGAGCGAAACGGATCGAAATTGTTCAAAAGTCGCCGACTTTTGACAAGGTCGGGTTTCATGAAACCCGACCCGACCCCAGTGGGGGGTCGGCCATGAAGTCGGCGATCTTTTGAATCTGGAATCGGAATTCCGATCCCGATTCCCGATATGTTTAAGATATCGGGAATTGGTATCGGAATTCAGATTAAAGTGTAAAATATAGAATTAAAATAAAAAATATTGCAATACTTACCCTCTGACGCGCCCTGGTACTAACCGGCAGCCTTCCTCCTTCAAATCCGCGCTTCTAGGACCTTGCCGTGACGTCGCGGTGACGTCGCGGCTTGTGATTGGCCGCGCGAGCGGTCACATGGGCGGCCGCGCGGCCAATCACAAGCCGTGACGTCACCCGCGACGTCACCGAAGGTCCTGGAAGGCTGATTCTAAGGAAGGAAGGTTCCCGGTTAGTACCAGGGCGCGTCAGAGGGTAAGTATAAGGATATTTTTTATTTTAATTCTATATTTTACACTTAAATATGGATCCCAGGGCCTGAAGGAGAGTTTCCGCTCCTTCAGACCCTGGGAACCATGGAAACCCAATGCACTGCATTGGGTTTCGAGTTTCGGCTGACCCCGACCCCGACTTTTTTATAGGATCGGCCGATTTCACTCGACCCGACTTTTCCAAAAGTCGGGTTTCGTGAAACCCGACCCGATCCTATAAAAGTGAAGGTCGCTCAACCCTACTCTCCTGTGCTCTGCTTTCCGGAACACTCTCTACAATATGTTCGCTTAGTTTCTTCCTTCAGGAGCTACAGCACTTCAGGCTCCAGGACTCCGTCCTGTCCTTCTGACTTCCTGATAGGAACTGCACTCTGAACCCCTTTTCCCTCCAGATCAGCATCTTATCAAGGGGAGTTCACCTTAAACAGGCTTAGAGCTCCCCCTTCTGGTCTGGAGTGTGAACATGTTGCATGCATTGTGTTACCTGATGAGAAGATCTCCTTTATTGCCTTCAGACGTAATATCACTCCCCCTGGTGGAAGAATAACATTACTGCAACGACCAGGACTCTGGGGCGCTGCACCTGCTCTCACTCGTGACTTGGGGTTGTGCCTGCAAGGGTTAATCTATCTCCCCACTCTCAGTCCAGCATTCAACCTCTGTCCTATGCTGTAATGGGAGCATAAATCATGCACCGACCCAGGCCACACACCCGCTCATACATGCTGCCACCACTCATCAAATTCACGGGCGATGAGTCCCCGAACTAACAATACTAATAAAAATATGTTTATCGCTCATAAGGCTCACACACCCTAGGTTATGGATTCTTTTAGAACATTCAAGGTTCAACTTGTTAAAGTTTTATACTTTAATAACAAAAGGTTCAATGCTTACAATAAGAAAAAGGTATAAAAATATAATAACAAGACATACAACTTATGCAAAACAGTGTCAAAAATAAACAGGAGAAATTTACAGAAATTATCTAACTTGGTAGTTGCTTTCTGCTCCCTGAGGGTAGGATGATGTAGATTGGATCACACCAGCTTCTCAGGCTGCCCCCATCATGTGAACATAATTCTCTGTCTGCAGCCTAAATGTATAACTTTGGTCTGGAGGTCAGGTTTCTAGACCGGCCCCCCCAGGTTAATATCATAATTGTGGTCTGTTTGATTGGGCACGGCCGCTCTACTAATGAATATATATTATTTTCCTCTGGAGACACTTGTGAGATGGTTCCCAGGAATAGGTACCTCAGGCCGCAATTAGCATCTCCCCTCCAAGACTAGGGGGTGTCAAGTGTTCCTTTCTTCTTGGCCTTAGCTAGACCTCCTGGTGAGATATCGAGACACAATTTCTACTAGTCCCAAGGAAATACCTATTAATACCTAGGTGCGACTTGCCTTCAGGACAGATGTTACATTATCACTGGACACACATGTAACCCTAGACATATGTCACTACAAACATATAGATATATATACACATATTTCACCACAGGAGGGTCTGAGAAAACTGTCCCAGAACTTTGCCATTGTTCCCCTGTCTGACCTGGATTGTACTTGTGTCTCTCTCGCTTGGACTTTTTGGTTGTACAACACACTCTGACGTCTGCTGCCAGCGTTCTAACATGGAAATTTTCTAAGTAATTCCGCTACAAGGGCCCTCTGGTACTGCAACATTTTAGTACACCTCTCTGCCTCTGGTAGAAGAGATTGAATGTTCTCCTTGTAGCGTGGGTCTAGAAGTGAAATGCAGCGCAACATAAAGTCAGCCATGCGTACCAGACTGCCTGTCACGGAAATGCCACACTGCCAAATATGTGGCCTGTTTTTTTTTTAAATGCAAAATAGTGCTGTATATAATTAGAGTAACAGACCACAAAAACAGTGGCAAAACAGCCTAAAATGCCCAAATTTGGAGCACGCAGAGATATGAGGCCTTTTTTTGATTAATTTAAAACACAAAAAAAACAGTGGCACAAAGCTAGCATACACAACTATGCTACGTGTAATGACCAGAGGTCCGAATAAGATCCAGTGAGTCACAAACCAAGACCAAGGCAGAAATCTCCAACGGTATTTACTCAAAAGCAAAATAATAAAGGTAATATGGAGAATATTAAGGCAGATGCACCCCAAAGATACACTAGCTCAGCAGCAGCTGAAATCACTGTGCCACTCCAAGGTCTCCTGAGAACTGTTTCTATAACAGACTAGTAAAAAATTTACCTAACAGAGCAACTAAAAACAGGAAACAAGTGTAAATTGAATGTAGTGTTATCAAGGGAGCCCCTGGAACTTACACAACTCTAATATAAGATACACCTCTAAAGTAACAATTAAACACTCAGAGCAGAGATACCCGGGTATCTATAACTATGGTACCGTATCCTGAGATGGATTTCCTCTCAGGCAGGAATCCGCACAGGCTGCAGCCAGTCCATATCTTCAGCGCCAATAAGTTACAGCAAGTTCCTCATGTCTAGTCGGCCGATGCCGAGCCCAAACGCCGGGGACTTAGTTAGTGGTCTCACGATGTTGTCTCTGCTTCTGTAGCTCCTAGGAATGCTTCCACGACAACCCGTCCGTCTCTGTATCAGCAGTCTGCCCAGACTTGTTTCTCCACTCAATGCACAGGGAATCCACAGAGTTCCAAATACGTACTGGGTTTTAGCAAAGTCTCAGTCTTTTCTTAGATCAAGGGTTAGCTCTTCTCCAGGAAATGTTAGCAACAAAAGTCTCTCAAAAGCTTCTTTTCCTCCAAACACACTCGCAGTAAATCCACACACAGTCACTTTTTAAGATATCACAGCAGCTTCTGCCTTTTCTTCCCGCCTTTTTCTCTCTGCTCTCACTTCCTTGTTTCACTTTACACACAAGACACCAGACCCCACCCCCCAGCACACATTGTCTCCGGGAGTTTTGCAGGGTCTGTCCTCTGCTGCAGCAGGCAAAAACCACAGGGTCCTAGTGCCCTCTCAGTGGGACTACAGTTCACTCTCTTACACTATGTATGCCTGACAAACTATGATTTTTAAACAGACCTCTGTCTGACAGAACAGACTGTATATTTTTTGGGAAAAAAAAAATTGCAACTAGGTATTTAGTAAAGAAGCTGCAGCAGCAGCAGACAGTTATGGGGCTTTGGGAAGGATGCAGTGGGAGCAATGAACGCACTTACAGTGCCTGCAGGTCTTGCACTGATGTGGATATGCTGTGCCCTGCCTACCTAGCGCTGCAATATCGGGACCCACAAATTAGCCCTAAAAAGGACTGTTGGTTTCTCAGGAGTTGTGGATTTAACAGTTGACCTACACTAAGGGTACTTTCACACTTGCGTCGGTACGGGGCCATCGCAAACCGTTGGCCTGACGTACTGGCGGACAGTGTGTAAAATGTAGCACAACGTGGGGAGCGGATGCAGTTTTACAACGCATCTGCTGCCCATTGCGATGAGCGGGGAGGATGGGGTGGAGTTTCAGCTGCGCATGCGCGGTCGAAAATGGCAGACACGTCGCACAAAAAAAGTAACATTGAGCGCTTTTTTGTGTGTCGCGGCCGCCAAAAACACGACGCATCCGTCGCACGACGGATGCGACGTGTGGCCATACGTCACAATGCGTCGCTAATGCAAGTCTATGGAGAAAAAACGCATCATGCGGTGTCTTTGCAGGATGCGTTTTTTCTCCAAAACGACGCATTGCGTCGTACGCCAAACAACGCAAGTGTGAAAATACCCTAACTATAAAAACCACGATTCTGACCCTATCTCGGCAGCAGCTCTCCCTACTCTCACTGAATCTGGAGCTCAATGCGGCGAGCAGGGCGGCACTAGGTCTCTTATGCTCGGGATGTTGCTGTGCGGCCCAGCCAATCACTGCACGACCACAACAAAGATGGCTGCGGATTTTCATGGCCTGGCAGACAATCCCTGCAGCGTGATTAGGTCTCTAAAGTCCGCCAAAAATGCTGGGTGGAGACACCAGTTACCACCGAATAATCCCGGAAATGCTCGGTGCTCGGCGAGTACACTGTTGCTCGGGCGAGTAACAAGTAGTGGCGAGCACGTTCGCTCATCACTAGTTAGTTAATTTTATATTTTAATAGATTGTTCTTTTAGGGACTCAATGATACCACATATGTGTTTTTTTAAGGGGCAAAAGGGAGGTGAATTGAACTTTAAAAAAAAAATTCATATTTTTAAAAACTTTTTTTTTTTTTTTCATCTTTCACTGTATTTTTTAGTCCCCTTAGGGATTATATAGCAAAAAACATGGTCTTCTATGAACGACAGTCAGAAGCTGGAGTCCATAGGAGAACTGTCATTACTGGCAAGGGGGTCTGCAGCAAACTCCCCGAATATCATGACAATCCATCAGCACCCTTTGTTCTCATCATGCACCCCAATGCCAGCGCACTGTAAATTCATTTAACAGGTTAACAGCCGTAGGTGGAGCTCATATCGCACCTGTTTGAGGTAGATGATGGCTGCATATCACAAATATATTGATTCCATTCTTAAGCCCACATCAAAGTCAGGGAGCCGTCATATGACGTAACTGTATGCCATATATTGGTAAGGGGTTAAAAGGTTATGCCCTATCCGTAGGGTACTATTTCCCGCAGTCTATGGGACTGCCATAAATAGCTGATCACTGTACTCTGCCTTTTCTGGTATTCCTATGGACAAGGAATGGAGCAGTGTTCGTACATGCACACCTCCAGGCAAGACATGATTGTTCTTTGGATCGCAGGGGGTTCTAGGACCACCAACAATCAGATATATTTTCTATTCTATGGATAGGGGATAACTTTCAATTATTGGAATAGCCCTTTAATTTTCATGACCTATCCCAGAGGTGCACAACTTTCTTTGGTCCAAGGGCCACATTGTCATTCTGAAGCAATCTGGTGGCCGCTCTAAAAATTAAAGGAGTATTACCTTCTGTGACTTAGGTACAAATTGCACTTACAGTACTCTTATCTCCACCAAGCAGCAGTCTAATGATATGTTCAGTTCAAAAATTTCTGACTAGGATTTAGAAAATGGCTTCTGCTCCCAAATCAACATCAAAAAGGTGTCACATACTCTTTGAATAAGTTTCCAAGTGATATTAATGGGAAAATCTCTTTTAGTGCACACAAACTGCAAATTTTTCTTAATATGCAAATGAGCTGTTAAGGTCTATGGGTGGGGTGGAGCCGCATATTCATTACTATACCATGTGACAGCTCAGTACAGGAAGAAGCTGCCGGCGCCCGGAGAACCAGGGACCTGCAGGGACCGCGCCAGGAGCAGGTGAGTATTATTAGACAGCTGCCGCTCCCCCTCCCCTGCCGACCCCTGGGAATGACTCGAGTATAAGCCGAGAGGGGCAATTTCCGCCTAAAAAAAGGGGCTGAAATTCTCGGCTTATACTCGAGTATATATGGTATATTATACTCACCCAGGGGCGATCCCGCTGCTGTCCGGTCCGATGGGCGCCTTCTATCTTCATACGATCACGTCCTCTTCTTGTCTTCTTGCAGCGGCTCCTGCGCAGGCATACTTTGTCTGCCCTCTTGAGGGCAGAGCAAAGTACTGTGTGGCGCCCAAGGGTCCTGGTCATCACAGTAACATTGCTTTCCTCACGGGGAGAGTGATGTTATGTTTGGAAGCGATGAAGGATATCTTTTATCAGGTAATCACCATACACATAACATGTTCACACTCCAGGCCACAAGGGGAGCTTTTGATCCTATTTCTAGGTGACTCCCCTGAATATGCATACATATTGTGGTTTGTAGGGAAGTTAGATTCTGTCAGAGGACAGAGGAGGAAGCAGTCAGACATAGAGTGTCGGAAGGACTGAAAGAGTCGTGTAGCCAGAGTCGCTACAGCTCCTAAAGAAAGAGAATTAAGAAGGAAAGGACAGCTTGTGGAAAGTGTCTAGGAGAGCAAAGCACAGGAGAGTGATATTAGGGGAGACCAGCTGCGAACGAGCTGCCTCTCTCTGAAGCGCAGATAACCGGTAGCCGGAACACCGAGGTTGTAAGGGACTCTAAGACTTACAGCAGAGACCGGCAGGACAGCTGAACTGCAAGTTACTGTACCTGTCCGCCACACACACACCTGAAGACACAGTAACACATAGAGCCCCTGGCGTGATAGAGTCCCTGTAAAAAGGCTCGAGTTACCTGTCATACAGGTATTGTCCTATCCTACATGGGGGACAGAGAGAAGAACTGTGAGGGATATTGCAGCGCCCCAGGGTCCTGGTCGTTGCAGTAATATCATTATCCTCTAGGGGGGAGTCATGTTACGTTTGGAGGCAATAAAGGAGATCTCTTTACCAGGTATCTCAAACACGCAACACATTTCACACTCCAGTCCACCAGGGGGAGCTATGCTCCTATTTATTAGGACACTCTTCACAATTAGGTAAAACTGGTGGTCTGGATAGGAAGTTAGGCAGAAGCTGGCTGAGCTTTACTCGGTCAGATGCTGGCTGAGCTTCGGCTCAGGTAGTGGGTCCCTGACAGGGGTGGGATCCTGTCAGAGGCCTAGACAGAAGACCATGGAGCAGCACCTGCCCCACGTGCGGCAGCATCAAGAAAGAGACATAAACAGAGAACTGTATTATAGAGGGTGAGAAACGAAGTTATAGCAAAGGGAGAGGAAACCAGAAGGAGTTCTGCCCTACACAGGTTGCCTCCTTCTGAGGTGCAGAATCCTGGTAGCCGAAACACCGAGGGAGCAACAGTTCTTTATGCCTTGCTCCAGAGACCGGCAGGACTGTTGTGAATTCTGTGGCAGAGCTCCCTCCTGTGGTCACAAGTGGTACTTTGGCTGATTCTCTCTGTGAGCTTCCGTTGGTGGAGGAGAGTGGTACTGCGGCTTCTGAGTTTCCTTCCTCAGGTGATGTGGTGAAGTCGTTAGGTGCTGCTCTATTTAACTCCACCTAGTGCTTTGATCCTGGCCTCCAGTCAATGTTCTAGTATTGGACCTGTTTCCTCCTGGATCGTTCCTGTGGCCTGCTGCTCTGCATAGCTAAGTTCCGCTTTTGCGATTTTGTTTGCTGTTTTTTCTGTCCAGCTTGCTTATTGTTTTTTCCTTGCTTGCTGGAAGCTCTGGGACGCAGAGGGTGTACCTCCGTGCCGTTAGTTCGGTACGGAGGGTCTTTTTGCCCCCTTTGCGTGGTTTTTTGTAGGGTTTTGTGTTGACCGCAAAGTTACCTTTCCTATCCTCGCTGTGTTCAGAAAGTCGGGCCTCACTTTGCTAAATCTATTTCATCTCTACGTTTGTCTTTTCATCTTATCTCACAGTCATTATATGTGGGGGCTGCCTTTTCCTTTGGGGTATTTCTCTGAGGCAAGGTAGGCTTATTTTCTATCTTCAGGCTAGCTAGTTTCTCAGGCTGTGCCGAGTTGCATAGGGAGCGTTAGGCGCAATCCACGGCTGCCTCTAGTGTGGTTGGAGAGGATTAGGGATTGCGGTCAGCAGAGTTCCCACGTCTCAGAGCTCGTTCTATGTTTTTGGGTTATTGTCAGGTCACTGTATGTGCTCTGACTTCTATGTCCATTGTGGTACTGAATTACCTTATCATAACACAGGACAGCTAATTCCACATTACCTGCCCACTCTATACCCAGGAGGCAAGGTGGCACCCACGAGAGGCTGGGGCATGATAGAGTCCCTGTAAAAAGCCTCCGGTCATACAGGTTTGTCCTATCCATCTGGGGGACAGAGAGAGACATAACATCTAGAACATCTACAACAGTTGTGAGGACCTTATGAGAGGCTCAGCAGTAAGGTACTACAACACCCACATGCTAGAGGAAGGCTACTGATTTCCACCTGGATAAGGGGACTCTGGATTTGCCTCCAAACTGGCCGGACTCTGCCTGCCCTGTGATCCGGTGCTCAGGACTGTGGACGCTGAAGCCTTCAGTAAAAGGTAAAGAGACTGCAACCTTGTGTCCTCATTCTTCACTGCGCCTCTCACCATCCACCATATACACACTGGGAAGCCCTGGAGACATACTTCACCTGTGGGAATGTATACCATCTAGCTACCATAACATCACCTCAGCGGACCCCTTAAAGCAGCGTCGGTCACCCTGACTGAATACCACAGGTGGCGTCACGAACATTCCCCTTTAAAGACCTTTCCCTTTAACTCGGACGTCCCTAGGGTCACGGACCGGGTCAGCCACCGTGACATCCCCCTTGAGAACCGAAAAGGACCCGGTACCAAGTACCCCTAGCCCTTGGGGGCGCTCCAATCTACTTTACATGTGGGAAGTTATACCATCTAGCTGCCATAACATCCCCCCAGAGGACCCCTTAAAGCAGCGTCGGTCCCCACTGACTGAATAGCACAGGTGGCGTCATGAACATAAACTTTATTCAATTATCCCTTTTACATGGGCGCCCAGGGCCACAGACGGGATCGCCACTGTGACACCCCCCTGTGAACACCAGACGCGGTACCGGGTACCCCACGGCCCTGGCGGGCGACTCAACTGCAGTGTGCAGGCGCCGGGAAAGGTCAGAGAGGCCCGGTGCCTGCGCACTGCAGTACTTTTCTCTGCCCTTTACAGGACAGACAAACTACGCCTGTGCCGGAGAAGCAGCGTGAAGACAAGAAGAGGGCGTCATCATATGAAGATAGGAGGAGCCAGACCTGGCCGCGACTCCCGTCGGACCCGGACCGCAGCGGGACCGTCCCTGGGTGAGTATAATATAACCTGTTTTTCTTAACTTTCAGGTTACATCGGGGGCTTATCTACAGCATTAGAGAATGCTGTAGATAAGCCCCTGATGGCGGTGGCCTTATCTCATATACGATTTTTGGGGTGACAGATTCCCTTTAAAATAATCTCTGGAGGCAGATTCTCAGGGACATAAGTGTCCGACCCATAGATCTTAACAGCTCATTTACATATTAAGAAAATTATCGATTTCTTGAGAATAAGACATTGGATCGCAGATATCAAGGTATTATTTTGCTAATTCTCCTACATGTCCATATAGATGGCTTAGGAGGTTTGATTTGACAGATGCCCTTTAATAATTTTGGTTTAGTGGACCTTCGCTATTCTGGTTCGTCGCTCAGTAGCTTCCTTGTTTTATGGAGAATGTGAAGGCATCTGTTTGGAAGTGAAGTCCACATCTTGCAGCCGCATGCTATTCCATCTGGTTTGCGTTTAGTTGGACCATCAGTTATTTTTCAACAGGACAATGACCCCAAACACACCTCCAGTCTGTGTAAAGGCTATTTGCCCAAGAAGGAGAGTGATAGGGTGCTACGCCAGATGACCTGGCCTCCACAGTCACCAGACCTGAACCCAATCGAGATGGTTTGGGGTGAGCTGGACCGCAGAGTGAAGGCAAAAGGGCCAACAAGTGCTAAGCATCTCTGGGAACTCCTTCAAGATTGTGGGAAGACCATTTCCGGTGACTACCTCTTGAAGCTCATCAAGAGAATGCCAAGAGTGTGCAAAGCAGTCATCAATGCAAAAGGTGGCTACTTTGAAGAACCTAGAATATAAGACATATTTTCAGTTGTTTCACACTTTTTTGTTAAGTATATAATTCCACATGTGTTAATTCATAGTTTTGATGGCTTCAGTGTGAATTTACAATTTTCATAGTCATGAAAATACAGAAAAATCTTTAAATGAGAAGGTGTGTCCAAACTTTTGGTCTGTACTGTATATCAAGTACATGTGGGCAGCAGGTTGAGCCCTAGTTTCATCTGAGTCCTACATTTCTGTCTCCTGCCACCAGGTGGCAGTGTTCTGTAATCTTTCAGCTATCGGACTGTATAGGATTGTGCTCCCTACATACCACTGCATGAAATAATGTTTATATCGGGATAATGACTGTAATGACCTTTCCTGCACAGCAGAAGTGGCGATATCATCCTAAAAGTGCAGGGGTATACACAGGGTAAACTTTATGCAGGATATATATGAATATACGCTGCCAGTCACATCAGAATAATGATCGGACATTAATTTGTTTTTTTAAACCATGTACTAAAGGTCATACCACTGAGTGCAAGGCTTATTATGGGTACCCGATAACCCCATGGGGGTCTCATCAGGTATAGTACCAGTTGGGAATATACATGGCGGCCATAAGTATTGCCAAGTGTTAGTGCTCATGTGTTATACACCATGAACCATCAATCTGAGTAGGGGTTAATCAGACACCTCCCTCCCCCTAATTCTTGGGGCTGTATTGAGCCCCCGGCTTGTTGTCCCGCAGTTTGGGGTCTCCCTGGAGACGCTCCCAGCAGGGTTTTTTTTTTTTTACTCTGGCTTAAGGAAATGCTTTAATTTTACAAATGTCCCGGTTATGGCCTAAACCCATCTGATTTAGCAGAGGTCACAATAAACTGTGGAGCGTGACACTTTACTAACGGAGAGCAAGAGAGCGGGGTCTTAGAGTTTGAGAAAAAGAGTTATGTCACAGCAATGGTTCTGGTGGGTAGTGCGTCTTATAGGAGGGCAGTGATATAGTCCAACCCTGTCCTGTCATAAGGCTGTGCTCCTATCTGCTAAACCGGCCATTGGAAGCGTTGGACTCCTGACAATACTGTACAAAGACCTTACAAGCACAAGCAAACATGTTTTACCCCCTATGAATTATGTGAAATATCTGCATTGTGCCTTGGTGATATCTCCATACTGTCATCACAATGGTTCAAGTGGTTTCTAATACGGAACACCAAATACCTATACTACATGAAGCTAAAGGGAACCTGTCAGCTTGTTTTTGTTATGTAACCTGAGGGCAGCATGAGGTAGTGACTGAGATACTGATTCCAATGTGTCACTTATTAGGCTGTGTGCTGTTGTTTCAATACAATCAGTGCTTTATCAGCAGGAGATTATCACTGCGGACCAGCTGCCTGAGTGCCTCCTGGTCCAACCTCACCCCTAGCACTGATTAGCATCTTACTGTTAGTGTACAATATACAGAAAGTTGTGGTGCTAATGGGGACAGCCTTCTGAGCTCTGCTGCATTTGCAGCAGAGAAAACTCTGATAGTTTACTGGGTGCAGCAGTTGTGAAACAAAGTGATACATCACTGGAATCAAGGCCTCTTTTCCTACATTATGCTGCTCTCAGATGAGGTGGCAAAAACCTGGTGGTGACAGATTCCTTTTAAATGATTCTTCAAATCTACACCTACCACTAGGGGGAGTTAAGATAGGATTTATACAACTCCTATTAAAGGGAATCTGTCACCCCATTTTAGGCCCTTAAGCTAAGGCCACTGCCATAAGGCCACTGCCATTCTATAATGCTGTAGATAAGCTCCCGATGTAACCTGAAAGATAAGAAAAACAAGTTAGATTATACTCACCCAGGGGCGGTCCCGATGCGGTCCGGGCCAAATAGGTGTCACGGCCCGGGTCCGGCCCCTCCCATCTTCATGTGATGACGTCCTCTTCTTTGCTTCCTGCCATGGCTCCTGTTGAGGGCAGCGTAAAGTACTGCAGTGCGCAGGCGCCGGGAAAGGTCAGAGAGGCCCAGCACCTGCGCACTGCAGTACTTTGCTCTGCCCTCAACAGGACAAATAAAGTACGCCTGAGCCGGAGCCGCTGCAGGAAGACAAGAAGAGGACGTCATCGTATGAAGATGGGAGGCCCCGGACCGCGACGCCCATCGGACGGGACCGCCCCTAGGTGAGTATAATCTAACCTCTTTTTCTCATCTTTCAGGTTACATCGGGGGCTTATCTACAGCTTTCCAGAATGCTGTAGGTAAGCTCCTGATAGCGATGGCCTTATCTTATAGGCCTAAAATGGGGTGACAGATTCCCTTTAACCCCTATCTGACCTCGGACGGGATAGTACGTCCGAGGTCAGATCCCCTGCTTTGATGCAGGGCTCCGCGGTGAGCCCGCATCAAAGCCGGGACATGTCAGCTGTTTTGAACAGCTGACATGTGCCCGTAATAGGCGCGGGCAGAATCGCGATCTGCCCGTACCTATTAACTAGCTAAATGCCGCTGTCAAACGCAGACAGCGGCATTTAACTACCGCTTCCGGCCTGGCGGCCGGAAATGACGTCATCGCCGACCCCCGTCACATGATCGGGGGTCGGCAATGCGTCTGGATGGTAACCATAGAGGTCCTAGAGACCTCTATGGTTACTGATTGCCCGTCGCTGTGAGCGCCACCCTGTGGTCGGCGCTCACAGCACACCTCCATTTCTGCTACACAGCAGCGATCAGCAGATCGCTGCTATGTAGCAGAGCCGATCGTGCTGTGCCTGCTTCTAGCCTCCCATTGAGGCTATTGAAGCATGGCAAAAGTTAAAAAAAAAAAAAGTTAAAAAAAATGTGAAAAAAATAAAAAAAATATAAAAGTTTAAATCATCCCCCTTTCGCCCCAATCAAAATAAATCAATAAAAAAAAAAATCAAATCTACACATATTTGGCATCGCCATGCTCAGAATCGCCCGATCTATCAATTAAAAAAAAGCATTAACCTGATCGCTAAACAGCGTAGCGAGGAAAAAATTCGAAACACCAGAATTACGTTTTTTAGGTCGCCGCGACATTGCATTAAAATGCAATAACAGGCGATCAAAAGAACGTATCTGCACCAAAATGCTATCATTAAAAACATCATCTCGGCACGCAAAAAATAAGCCCTCAACCGACCCCAGATCACGAAGAATGGAGATGCTACGAAAATGGCGCAATTTTTTTTTTTTTAGCAAAGTTTGGAATTTTTTTTCACCACTTAGATAAAAAATAACCTAGTCATGTTAGGTGTCTATGAACTCGTACTGACCTGGAAAATCATAATGGCAGGTCAGTTTTTGCATTTAGTGAACCTAGCAAAAAAGCCAAACAAAAAACAAGTGTGGGATTGCACTTTTTTTGCAATTTCACCGCACTTGGAATTTTTTTCCCGTTTTCTAGTACACGACATGCTAAAACCAATGATGTTGTTTAAAAGTACAACTCGTCCCACAAAAAATAAGCCCTCACATGGCCAAATTGACAGAAAAATAAAAAAGTTATGGCTCTGGGAAGGAGGGGAGTGAAAAACGAACACGGAAAAACGAAAAATCCCAAGGTCATGAAGGGGTTAAAGACTTATTCCCAGAAAAACTTTGTATCTCTTTAATTCCTTCTAAACTTGTCTTTATTGTAGTGGTGGTGCAAGAAAATAGTTAACGATGAGCATCAGTCTTTTGTAAAGTTATATAAAAAAAGTGAATTCCAGTCCAAACATAATCTGCTATATGAGCTGAACAGTCTGATTTGAGGTCATGTGATCAAGAAGAGGACCGGTGTGGCACTGGAAACAAGGGAAGAAAGAGATCGGTAAATATCTTAATGCAGAGCACTATTTCATATTTAGAAGAGATTAGCGAATTTTGCTAGGCGTGCTTCTTTAACCCCTTCCTGACATGCGTTGTATATGTACTGCTCTGTGGGAGCTGTGTTCCCGCAAAGAGCAATACAGGTATGGCGCACTGATCGCACGGCCTCACGTTGAGCGCCGCTGCAATCGGTTGCGGGTTTCAGCTTCATGTGAGAGATGACACCCTGTAGTAAGGCCCACGATCGGTGCTAGCACCAATTGCAGGCATTTAACCCCTCTGATGCCACTGTCACTAGTGACAGCGACTTCAAAAAACATCGTTCAGGGATGTCAGCTCGTCCCACAAAAAGACAAGCCATAACATGACTCAGTCGGCCGAAATACGGAAAAATTATAGCTCTCAAAATATGATGCAAAAACTATTTTTTGCAATAAAAAGCATATTTTAGTGTGTGACAGCAGCGAAACATAAAAACTTGAATAAATCTGGTATCGCTGTAATCGCACCGACCCGAAGAATAAAGTCGCCTAATCACTTATACCGCACGAGGAATGGCGTAAAAAATAAATCTAATTCTTCACATGCTGTTGATTTTTTTAATTCTGCGTCCCAAAGATCGCAGTAAGGCTCGGTTCACATTTATCCTGCGCTCTGCGCTGAGCGCTTGTATTGGGGTTTCCATGTAAATCTCTGAAGTACGTGATTCAGATGGAACCTCTGACGGAAGATTCCCTATAATGAGGCAGATGGGGGCACTGTGGACTGTCTGACCTGTGATCCAGTTGTGTCTGTCTTTTTAGGATTGCATAAAAGTGCCGTTCGCCACAGTTTTGTGCACTTCTGGAAAGAAGGATACCGCTGAACAGAGGCCAGACAGAGTCCAGATTAACTCTGCTGCCTCATTATAGTGAATGGATCCCTCGGGGGTTTCATCTGAATCACGTCACTCAGAGATTTAGATGGAAACTTCAAAGTAAGTGGTCAGTATAGAGCGCCAGATAAATGCAATCAGAAATGTTATGTAAAATGTTCTCAATAAAATCTTCAACTCAATCCACAAAAAAGCAAGTACTCACTCAGGACTGTCATCTGTTAACAGAAATATAGGAGCTTCCACGTTACAGGTAGCACAAAGGCTCTGGAAATGCTAAATGGCTCCTCGCCCCCCAAAAGAAATTCAGTAAATTCTCCTCCCCTAAATCCAAATGCCCCCCTCTCTTCTGAGTCCCTGAGTGCCTAAACCATATTTAGGATCCACATGTTTGACATTTCTGTAGTGATGAGAGCCTGCCTAACTTACGGGTGTGTGTCACCAGAAGCATGAGCTGGGCACAATGTATTGGTCACTACAGCGTACTTGTCACTACAGCGTACTGGTCACTACAATGTACTGGTCACTACAACGGCAGTTTGCAATTTTCACTCTGCTATATCCACTGCTGCTTGTTTCTGGAAAATGCCCATGGAGTCAAAATCGTCAATACACCTGTGGATAAATTCCCAAAAGGTTATAATTTCCAAAATGGGGTCACTTAAGGGGGGATTCTGCTCTTCTAGCACTTAGGGGCTCTGTATGGAGTCCGCAAACTATTCTAGGAAAATCTGCGTTCCAGGAGGCAAATCACGCCCAGTCCATCTAGAGTCTCTCCGTATGGCTAAGTAAAACTGTAAAGCCACACATGGGGTATTGCCACGTTCAGTAGAAATTGTCGGACAAATTCTGGTGCCATTTTTTACTCATTTCCCAGTGTGAAAATGTAAAACTTGGTGGTAAAAATGTAAATGTAAATGTACGTGCGCCCGTACTACTGGACCTATTAACCCCTTAAAGGTACATATCCATTTTACTGTGCAAACAATTTTGTTTTTTATCACATTCACTTATTCACTTTATGTTTTTTAGAGAGTGCTGATCTATTTTGGGGCCATTGGACCTCCACTTTATATTGCATTGTTGATTGGTTATCTGGCACTGTGCACTTTTTGAGGCTATAGATTTATTTAGTCCTCACTCTCCTATATTTGGAATTTATTCCCTTTCTATTACACATTTTTTTTACCTTTCCCCTCCCCCACCTTCCGCTTTTAACACAGCATATGGATTTTTATGAATTATATTGTATTTATTTTACCTTTAGGGGTCTTTAAATTCTTTGCCTATACATATATATATATATATATATATATATATATATATAATTGGCACGTTTTTTGGTCCAGCATATACGTGCGCATTTTGTGTATTTATATAAATTATTTTATCATTTTTTCTTGTGGATTGTTGCTTACCATATTTCATTATAATAAAATTTTATTTATAATATCACCTATCTTCTTGCCTGGGTCCCTTGTTCATCCGTTGCTCTGAATTTGTTGTTATATACACACGTTGAATGGGTTCCACTTCTTTCTTTTGCTCTCATTGGCACGATAGGATATACACATATACATATATATATATATATATATATATATATATATATATATTTATGTATAGATTTCTATATAGTATAAGTGATTCATATCTGTGCCTCTTTGAGTGTTCTCTTCCCTTCTGAGCTTTGCATTGTGCCTCAACAGTAGTTTTCGATGACATATGGGGTATCGATAAACTCAGGAGAAATTGCACAACAAATTTTGGTCTCCATTTTCTCCTGTTATCTTTGTGAAAATACAAAACTTGGAGCTAAAAAAATTTTTGTGGGAAAAATTTGATTTTTTTTCATTTTCACAGCTTAACATTATAAACTTCTGTGAAGAACCTGGGGGTTCAAGGTGCTCAATACACATCTAGATAAGTTCCCAAAAGGGTCTTTCCACTGTTTAGGCCCATCAGGGGCTCTCCAAACGCGACATCGCATCCGCTAATTTTTTCAGTAAATTTTACATTGAAAAAGTCAAATGGCTCTCCTTCCCTTCTGAGCCCTGCCGTGCAATCCAAACAGTTGTTTTCCTCCACATATTGGGTATCTGTGCACTCAGGAGAAATTGAACAACAAATAGTTTAGAGCAATTTCTCCTTTTACCCTTATGAAAATGCAAAATTTGGATCTAAAAAAGATTTATCTTGGAAAAAAATTTTTTATATTTTTTTATTTTTACGGCTCTACGTTATAAACTTTTGTGAAGCACCTGTGGGTTCAAGGTGCTACATCAAATAAGTTCCCTAAGGCTAGGGTCACATTGCGTTAGTGCAATCCGTTTAGCGCTAGCGCTAGCGGATTGCGCTAACGCAATGTTTTTAAAGGGTCGCGTTTCGGGGTCGCGTTAACGTCCCCGCTCTCGCAGATCCCCGATCTGCGAGAGCGGGGAACGGACCTCGGGCGCGCCGCGGACGCTGCAAGCAGCGTCCGAGGCGCGCTACAAAAGACCGGCGCGTCGCTAGCGCGTGCCGAAAATGACACGCGCTAGCAATGCGCTGGTACATTGCGGGCAATGGGAGCGCTAACGGACGCGTTGCATGGCGTTAATTTCGCTGTGCAACGCTGTCCGTTAGTGCTCTGACCAAAACGCAATGTGACCCCAGCCTAAGGGGTCTAATTTCCAAAATGTTGTCCCTTGTTGGTGGTTTCCACTATTTAGGCACTTCAGGGGCTCTCCAAACGTGACATGGCAACCGCTAATTATTCCAGCAAATTTTACATTCAAAAAGTGATCTGGAGCTATCTCCCTTCCCTTCCGAGCCCTACCGTGTGCCCAAACAGTAGATGTTCCCCTCATATGGGGTATCGGCATGCTCAGGATAAATTGCACAACAAATTGTATAGGGCAATTTCTTCTTTTACCCTTAAGAAAATGCAAAATTTGGAGCTAAAAAAGATTTATCTGGGAAAAATTTGATTTTTTTTTTATTTTCACAGCTCTACGTTACAAATAGTGATGAGCGAATATACTCGTTACTCGAGATTTCCCGAGCTCGGAGATTTCGTTTTCTTCGCCGCAGCTGAATGATTTACATCTGTTAGCCAGCATAAGCACATGTGGGGGTTGCCTGGTTGCTAGGGAATCCCCACATGTACTTATGTTGGCTAACAGATGTAAATCATTCAGCTGCGGCGATGAAAACTAAATCTCCGAGCACGAAAAAATACTCGAAAGACACCCGAGCATGCTCGGGAAATCTAAAGCAGCGAGTATATTCGCTCATCACTAGTTATAAACTTTTGTGAAGCACCTTTGGGTTCAAGGTACTACATCAAATAAGTTCCTTAAGGGGTCTAGTTTCCAAAATGTTGTCTCTTGTTGGTTGTTTCCACTGTTTAGGCACTTCAGGGGCTCTCCAAAGGTGACACAGCATCCGCAAATTATTCCTGCAAATTTTATATTCAAAAAGTGATCTTGAGCTCCTTCCCTTCCGAGCCCTGCCGTGTGCCCAAACAGTAGATTTTCCCCACATATGGGGTATCAGCATGCTCAGGATAAACTGCACAACAAATTGTATGGTCCATTTTCTCATGTTACCTTTGGGAAAGTAAAAAAACCTTAGGTTTAAAGGAACATTTTTGTGAAAGAAAAGTAAATGTTTGTTTTCCTTCCATATTCCAAAAATTCCTGTGAAGCACCTGTTAATAAACTTCTTGAATGTGGTTTTGAGCACCTTGAGGGGTGCAGTTTTTAGAATGGTGTCACTTTTGGGTATTTTCTGTCATATAGGCCCCTCAAAGTCACTTCAAGTGTCCGGTGTTCCCTAAAAAAAATGGTTTTGCAAAATTTGTTGTAAAAATGAGAAATCGCTGGTCAAATTTTAACCCTTATAACTTCCTAACAAAAAAAACTGTTTCCAAAATTCTGCTAATGTAAAGTAGACATGTGAGAAATGTTGTTTATTAACTATTTCGTGCTATATGACTCTCTTATTTAAGCGCACAAAAATTAAAAGTTTGAAAATTGTGAAATTTTCGCCAAATTTCAGATATTTTCAGATATTTTCCCAAATAAACACAAGTCATCTCAAATAAATGTTACCACTAACATGAAGTTCAATATGCCAACAGAAAACAGTCTCAGAATCAGTGAGATCCATTGAAGCGTTACAAGAGTTATTACCTCATAAAATGACACTGGTCAGAATTGTAATAATTGGCCTGGTCAGGAAGGTGAAAACAGGCTTCAGGGCGAAGGGGTTAACTTCAATAATTATTGCACTTTGTATTTAACTCCTGAAAAGCAGGTAAACGGAAGCAGTGACACAGACGCACAGAGCAAGGGTTAAACAATTATTCACTTTATCTAAACAGGAATAACGTCCTCCCAGGGAGAAAACAAAGGGAAATACAGTTAAAGGGCTGAGGGTTAAACAGGGTGACAGTTATTCAGAGTAGCATTGTATCAGTTTCATTTATCGTGACTCGGTCGCCCGTTTCACTCTCAGAGTCCGATGGCTGTTTGGCTGCCGGCTGAGGCCGATGCTGAGTCTTTGGGTTTCCCCCGCCTAACAAATGTTCCTACTTCTGGTGGTAGCGGGCGGTCACCGGTTGTGCCAGCTGAGCCCCTAGTCCATTATGCTGCTCCAGCAGCCAGGAGTCTTTTACCACAATCTCCTGCTCGGTGTGCTCTGCAATTGGGAGTCCTGCACAACCCTCTCCCGTTCGGCGTGCTCTGCAATTGGGAGTTCTGCACAACCCTCTCCCGTTCGGCGTGCTCTGTAATTGGGAATTCTGCACAGCACTCTCCCACTCGGTCTGCCCCCGACCCTTATCGCTGCCGCGCGGCCTATTGCTGATCGCGGCACGGCACATGTCGTCACTCACTCACTCAGCACTCCGGCAGGAAGCCCCTCTCTGTTCCAGTATAAGGAGCTGGCAGGGACCCTCGGTTGCTCCCTCTCTCCTCCCCTGTATGTGGTCATTAATCTGTATTGTCCTGCGATGTTTACTATATGTGTTCATGTATGTGCTGTGTTTGATTTGTCCTAATGCTCAGTTATTGTACCATATAATGTATGTAGCTTAGGAATGGGGTTAATTGAGGAGGCTGGGCTAGCAGCTTCCAAGCAGACAGGAAGTCCCTGTCAGCAGGTCAGAGCCCGGCCAGGCTTGGCCATGGCAAGTTGTGCTCCCGTTAGGAGTGTGCTATACTTCCAGAGGGGAACAGAGCTACCAATGGACTTTCGGGCAGCAGGAACAGGCACAAGGACTGTGAGAGTGCCCTCACAAGAGACTTTTTTGCTCCTGGCAGCCAACTGGGAGCCATTGCCTTCGCTGCTGCAGCTGTTGCTGTGAATAGGGACAGTTCAGGGATTGTTACCTTTCTTGTCTATCTCACCTTCATTAAATTAGTTGCCACTCTTGGGCCCTAAAGAGTGTGACGGGTGGTGCATCCGTTCCAGCATGGAGAGCAGCTGTACTTCTGAGTTAACCCACTGTGACTCGGGGCTGGAACTAGAACTGTCTGTTCATGTGCAGGGGGCCGGTGTGCTCACTGACTGTCACCTAGTGAACTCGCCCAAGACTACCACCCCATGCCACCTTGTTACACCCATACAAACCTCCTTATATTATCCTGATTCACCACGCCCCCTCTCTGCAGGTCATGCAGTGATGGGTCATTCGCGAATTATCTGAGACAAAGAGCCGGCTCCCTGCTGTGAACGATGTGAGAGCTACTGAATTCTCTGACTGGCTCTCACGGGGAGTAAAATTCCAGGTTTCGGAGGATGCAACTCCGCCCACCTGACCCAAACCCTGCCCATTCATCAACGTAATTGGCTGACTGCAAGTAGGTGGGGTTTCGGCCATTGGTGGGCGGAGTTTCAGCCATATTGACATCACCTTAAATATGTGTTCACCTCTGATAAGATATAATACAAAGTGTCTTATAGTCACTTGTACTACTGATTTACCAATTTAAGGAGCTCTGAAATGGCAGTGGCCAGGGTCACACAACTGTATTTCTCTCATCCGAGAAATCGGTCTGATTATGCTAATCGCACTCTGATCAGACTCTGATGAGAATCTGATCAGAGAATGTGATCGGAGCGTTTGGCTCATTCCGACATACGTCTCTGGTAGCTGAACTGTAACAAGCCATGTCCCTGTGTGATTATCACATGACGTGGACAGAGTTTTAGTCTCTGGAAATAACCAAAAACAGGTTTCCATTTATTGGCAGCAAGCAGTGATCTTGGGAATTTGTGCACAAAGTATCATTTATCATTATATTATTAGACAATTCTTATTTTAGAAAGCAGAAATGAGCATGTCGGCACAAATTACAAGTCTTAATAAGCCCAATTTATTCTAGGAGTTGTAATAAAGTTGGAGATGACTGGTACAGAGTCTGGTACAAGTCTCAGGGCTGAAGGTGAAGGGGCAAACTAGGGCTAGCAATACCCATATAACCGAAAACTAGTGCACCTCATCTGTCAGCAGTATGGTGGTGCACACAATGGCAGTGCAGGGGGCACAGTGTGTACAGACCCCTAGATCATACAGACACAAGGGAAGATGATGAGTAGGAGGCTGCATAGATGAGCCTTGCTGGGGAGGGGTCAGCTGAATTTAGGGAGGATTCTCTTACCTTGTCTCATGGCTCTGGGATTGGTTGTCTGGTGACATCCAGCTTTCCTCTTCTTGTCATGATCAGGGGGCAGAGTATAAAATGCCCAGCACCTCTTGTCCCCCCAAACAGGCACCCAGCAAGAGGACAAACCCAGCTTCTCATGGGATGCTCCTCACTTTCCCACCAAGGTCTCCTGACTTCCCCATCACCTCCATCATTCCCCCCATGGACGGGCTCCATACACTGCACTTCCTCTGGCTCTTCTCCGCTGCCCCCGTCCTGGCAGGTTACCCTATTTGGTGGTAAGAGTTTATTGTCTGCCTTTATTTTATTACCTATTATCTCTATGCGGCACTTGGTATAGTCTACTTGGCAGAGATGAGTTTGTCATTTAGCACAACTCATGATGATATCACAGTACCCTATGAGCAGCGTAGGAAATCCTCTTGTGTTATCTGAATCTGGACGTGATCATGATGGCGGCTACATGGCACACTCAGCTCTGCTACATCTGCACTGTAGGAATCGATGCCTAGTGTCTGGCATGTCTGCTGCTGAATATACTGAAATACTACTTCGCTTGTAGTATTTTAGCTTTTTCTTAGGATTAAACCAGTTACGCAACTCAGACATTTTAATAAAATATCCCAGTGCAAAAATATACACGCCCCAATATATAAAGAAAAAATGGCGAAATAGTGTTTGATGGATCAGAGATCATGGAGCCAATGTAATACATGTAAAAAGAGAATTGTGCGCCCCAATGATAGGTCTATGTGCATAGTATTCACCGGCTTTCATTTTATCTTCCTACAGGGCGTGCGTATTTTGTACAGAATTATATATTACATATGATTAAATGGTAATAAAACGTGTTATTTCAGGGCGGAATATAAAACTTCATGGTTCTGCCCCAATTACAACTCGTGTAGGAACGCTGCTGGGATTACTGTAATCCTCATACAAATCTATTCATCAGATTTTGTATTTCTCCGGGATTATAGTAAAAATAAAAATGATGTTATGTATCACATCAAAGGAATTAAATTGTGTGCTGAAAAGTAACTTTCTGAGAATCTGTAGCAACTGTGAATGTGGCGGTGAAGCAGACCCCAAATATTGCCATAGACCCCCATTAACCCGACAAAGGCCAGAAGAGTGTAATTTGGGTTGGTATACGTCAGTATACTTTTCACTTTATATTAGGGCACTTGACTATGTAAAGGCACCCTGAATACATACACTGGCGTAGAGGAGACTTTAATTAGAGGTCTACGTCAAGAATATCTCCGGCATATATCTGTAATGGAAAGGTCACAGTGTGAACAGAGCAGCATTTTGATCATTTTCAGGATCCTTTTGCTGTCAGTGAATGGAACTATTTTTATACAGGTGCTAAAAAATTATACAGACCCAATATTAACAACTGAGGATTGTTTGAGTTGAATAACATGGTACATTGTAAGAAAAAAGGAGGAGATTTGTGTTGCCTGGCTTGGTCGGGACTGTTTTGGCATCTTGATATAAACCTTGAATTTTCTCATTCACTAACTGCATAGATTTGATTAAGTCAATTCTTGATATATATATTTTGTGTCTTCAAAGTTTGCAATTCACCTGACCCTAAAAATGTCCCAGACGCTCTCCAGATGTGAAAAGTGTCAGGAAAAGTGGGCCTGATTTTCAGAAAGTGGGCCTGGTCTCAAAGTTTAGAACATGTCCCCACTATAATCTATGGAGCTGTTCACATGTCCGAGCTTGTTTTGCAGACCATGCGTCCACCCAAAACCTAAAAAAAATATCCGTTCTTGATCCGCGTCTTGGATCAAAATTACCCATACAAGTCTATGGGTCTCTGAAAATCATGGCCAGCACATGGATGCCATCAGTATGCAGTGAGTGATTGACATTGTGCAATGGATCAAAGAAGTTTGTCATTTATTTATTTAAGTCACTGATGGTAAAAACTGACACCATGCCCAAAGTCGGATGAAAATCGGAATTTTTTTTTGCGTGACAATGAGGCATAAACACAATTACGTAATCTGGCTTCACACAGTTTTGTTTTCTCATACATGCAAAACATACCTTTTTTATTGTGCTGGATCCATTTTGGGCCTGTGCATTAGTTATTATAATACATGTGTCATCTGTTTTAGGAAATGGAAAAAAACAAAAACCTAAAATAAAAGCTTGTCCTATCAAGAACCCGGTGAGAAACCGAGAGCAGTGGGATGTCACATAGATGGCACCTGAGTGCTTTTTTTTTTTTTACAGACACATTCACTTAAATGGGCGACAACATGGGTCATAGTAGGACAGTTCCTCCTTTTTTTTCTTGGCGGACAGTCGGTCATCTATCTTGTAATACAAGGATAACACATATGTGAATGAACCCTCAGAAAAAAGCTAGAAAATGGCACAAATTTTCTGAGCTTTAAAGACATATTATGGGGGTGCGATTTTTAATAAAACTGGTGAAAATCTCTACTCAAAATTAGTAATTCTATACCCCTTGAAATACATATAGATGTAACGCAGCTGAAATTGTTCAAAAGTGGAAGCCAAAACAGGACCGATAGTAATTTCATTTCTATAGCGCCAACATATTCCGCGGCACTTTACAATTAAACGGGGACGTGTACAGACAATAAAGACATTACAAATAAATAAAAGATATATCACACAAGTCACCTGCGTAATGATGGAACTGGTGATTCCGGCTGAAAAAGTGTTCACTTTGCTGGAAAATGGTTAAACCAATAGATGGGAGAGATTATGATGCATCATTTACGTCATACATTCGAAAAATAGAATAAATAAGGAGTGAATTTTGCCTAAATGCTCCTTGCTGAGTCTGCACCTTACAAACCCATGAATGGCCGGCCACGTTAGACATGATGAGAGCTTGCCTAGCAATGCTTCACTATGTCTCCTAGGAATCTCCACTATATGATGTCTATATGGGATATATTAATAGTTATTTTAATAAGACATCCTCTCCCCTTTTGTTGGCGCCATATTAAAGATCAGATGTTGTTTTAGAAACTCTGAACATATTTAAATCAATGTATATAATCAGTGATTAATGCTTTGCATTAAATTCCTCGCTGATCAATAAAGAAGATTGATCCCAGTCAGAATGAAGGTGAGTGGAGCTAAGCTGCAGTACCAGGCGGTACCATGCAAACAAACAAGGCGCTGTTCCGAAGTTCAGAATAATATTACTACTGGCTAGTGGCATAACAATAGTGGGTGAAGGGGGTTCCAGAAAATCACCCTTGAGCCCTGAGGCCGAGCCTATATGAAAGGCCAATAATATTAAAGGCCTGTGAAAGTTGGGGGCCGTGTTGGATATTTGGCATTTAAGCTCCCGAATGTCTCCTTACTCAACTGCTACTGGGAAACCCATTAATGAAGATTAAAACCACTAGATCATCACCTTATCATGCGCCCAATACCTCTTATGACTTTAAAGAAGCCTTCCTCCCATCAAAGTTTTCATCCTCTTAACATATTGCAATCATCATCATATTATATAGCACTGTGTACTTACAATTGCTCATTTTGCGTTTCCACCTAGTTAAATCTTCTCTTTTCTCTGCTCTATGTGGAAACAGGAAGTTTCTTGTCCCTGCATTTATCTCCCCCTCTGCAACTCCTGACCCAGATGCTACCTTCTCCCCCTTCCAGTGACTTTTGCAGTGACTCATGACTCACGCAGGGAAAATTGACCTCTTATTTCTACACAGAGCTTAGAAGGATTCAGCTAGTCAGTTTTTACCGGTGTCATAGACACATAGTTTTATAGACCTAATGGAAAAGAGAAGAATTAACATTAACTGGGTAGAAAGGCAAAATGAGCAATTGTAACTACACTGCTATATAATATGATGACTGCAATATTTTAAGAGGATAAAAACTTTGATGGGACTTCTTTAATGTGAGTAGAGCCTAGATGCAGGATGTGAGATACCAAATCTCCAGTAGCACTATGCAGGGAAGTAAGAGATGGCTGCGGTACTGCTGTGTGGTCTGTGATCCCCTCATTTCCAGCAGTCAGACCCATACCTATAACCCATAAGGAACTGGATTTGTAAGAAGAGCATACTCTTGTCAGACATCTGGATTGCGTTGAAGACTTGACACACCTTATTTTCACTTGTATTGAGAAACACAATTGAATATACTTTCTAATGCTAGGCAAAAAACCCAAACAAACAGTTTTTACAATTTAGTTTTTTGTACACTGTTAATCTATTGTAGATATACAACTGTAAATCTAGGCTATATAGATTAGGAGCGCACATCAAAAGGAGTTTGAGCAGAAGCTTACTTGTACTGAATTGACATGCCTCAATGAGAATTAGAGTTCATGCTGACGGTGATACTATGACTGTTCTGTACAGCACCGTAATAGGGTTGGCATAGAGGTGCATGAGGTCTCGACTGTGTTTCCAGTTATTGTACCTCTGTATGAATCCAATAGAGATAAAGAGAAAATTGCGGCATGATCCTTCAGACTCCATATGTATTTCAGTACTAGTCAGTCCATCTCCGTGTGCATAAGACTGGTGCTACATAGCAACATGTCACGCTGCCAAGTATTGCTAGGTGTTGCTGTTATATTGCAGCACAAAGCAAGTGACTGGGGTCTCATGGGCGACCAGGACAAGCAAGTCGCAGAAAAACCATACCCAGTTGAAAGTTTTGAGACTTCTTAGCAGCACTACCAGAGAGGTCGCATTGTGACCCCACTCACTTGTATTGTGCTGCGGTTTAGCAGCAACGCATTGAAATCTTTGGCCACATGAATTATGTCGCTTCCAAAGTCACCATGTAGCCCCAGCATAAGTCTACGGAAAGCTCAGGAGAGGACAGAAATTTGTGTTGCTTTGGAGGACTGTCTTTATCAATCCATAGTTTTGTGCAAGCGGCAGGTATCCTGCCACTCAGGCTCTTGAGCTGACAGATATCTGTGGTCGTCGCTGGCCCCGCTCAACTCCCAATGCAAAAGGAAACAGAATCTGATTACCACTCTACAATTCCTGATATTCATTTTGAACATATGATCAGCACGGTGGCAGTGGTTAGCACTGCTGCTTTGCAGTGCTGGGTTCAAATCCCACCAAGGATGTCTGCAGTGAGTTTGTATGTTCTCCCCATGTTTGTGTGGGTTTCTTCCAGGTTCTCCGGTTTCCTCCCACACTTCCAAGACAGAATTTTGATTGTGAGCCCCAATGGGAACAGTGATGATAATGTATATAAAAAGTGCTGTGGAGTACGATGGTGCTATATAAGCAAAGCATAATAATGATAGGAATATACTATATTTACATCAGACTAGTCACACCGGAACAAATACTCTACTAGTACTACTACTGTTTTGATTCATGTAACATCTACGACACCACAAAAACAACACAAATATGTGAGAAATACAAATTTCTGCACCATGATAACCAGCAGCATGTTTTTCTGGTTACATAATCACAATTGGCCTTGGTGTCATGACCTGACAAAAGCAAATTCCACCCAACACATCCGGTGAAGCAGCTACTCGCTTATTCATGGCATCTTGTTGATCTCCTTGAGGTGTCTCAGGCTGTGGCGAGGTCTTGTGGACTGGCCGCTCTATAGCCGGTGATGAATGTTTTCCTGGTAGATTATGTAGTCATGGAGGCCTCATAACAATAAAGTTGCAATGTATCTTTCTCACCAATATCTTGAATATTTGGTCAGACTATAAGACATGGCTACCGCACCGACCTGGATGGATGTTATTAACCCGAGAAGGATTACCCCAGCTGCATGAAGTTGGATGGGTTACCAATAGGTAATATCCGGGGCATCCTAATCCTTCTTATTGTTAGAGGATTAAGCTGTGGGATGATCAGTATTGTCTAGCAAGGCTCTGTCTGGTGGGATACACTGAGGATATGGGGGTCTTAAGCCCTATGTAATGAGGTCTCCCTGAGGAACAGGAGAGCAAGATCGCTTATGCATTTAGTATGTCCGGCTCTTAGTATCTAAGAATGGGTTAGATGTACATAAATCCTCAAAATCTCTGAGCTACATTGTTATCCGAAGGTTAGAAATTGTTTCATTTGTGACTTCACGATAAAATCACTCTTGTAGAAGAGTCTAGAAGGAGCTGGAGCACGGAGAATTATGTTGGGACACGAGTATCAACATAAATGAGATTAGAATCACAACTCAGATCGCTTCCTTAATCTCGTTCATTACTTACATTTACCACCATCAAGATGAATTCCAATATGGAAACTGGATATTGCATTCCTCTATTGTGAATCCTATCGGGGACTCTACCGATCACTCATATACTTTTTAACTTCTAGTATTAGGGAATTACCGTATCTCCTAATTCTGGTGAAGATTGGTGCTAGTAGAGCTGAAGTGGTCTACCTCTATGGCATGTATGTGGCCAAACAAAACCTAGGAGCCAGGTAGCCAGGGGTCTGGGCATAAACAACTAATGGCTACCTTTTTTCTTTTGAAGTGTATGAAAATAAACTTTAGTGCAATCTGCCATTATAGTGACATGAAGTCGCCACATTTTGGAACTCGGTGAGGGTTTATATTTCACAGTAGCCCTAACCTGAATATATCTTGTGCACTGGTAATAAGAAAGTTATCAAAATTAGGTTGATTTTTAAAGGTCCTCTGGAATCTTAGAATTGATTGACTTCTGTGAGAAACAGCGCCACTTTTTCCTTGCATCGGTTGTAATAAATCTGTATTGAGTCTTCATGAAAATTGACACCAGGTGATAACAGAGGAATACTATCATTATACTGAGAATATTCCACAGTAAAGCCTCATTCAGATGTGCATTTGTCACATACCTGTTCTATCCATGTTTTTCACAGATAGGACATGTACGTACCCATAAAAGTCTATGTAGCTGATGACACGTCCATGTTCTTTTGCAGACAGAGCAATCATCAAAAGATAATCGAGACATGTCTGTTTTCCTATACTAGATATGGATCAATCAAAGCAATTCAAATCATTGGGTCCATGAAAAAAAAACAGCATGCGGATGACATTTGTGTGTCATTCAATACAGTTTTTCATTGAGTATTAGAAGCTTGGATTTTTTTTTTTCATTTTTGCATACAAAAAAACCCCCAGATACTGTTGGTAAGGTGGACTGTCCAAAATTGAATGAAAATTTAATCCATCTCACTGATGAAAAATGATCCATTTTGTCTTGTATGCCCAAGGCTTCTTTCAGATGTCTGTGATCATAGGTCTGATCTTGGATCGCAGTGCACAGACTGGCTGCACATCTCCGACCCCTAGCCTGACAACTTCGTATATTTCTATGTCGTGTCAGGAGATGTACTTCCAGTCCATGCAGATGGGACCAATGTTCACGGACATGTAAAAGAGCCAAGAATGATCTTAAGATGTTTTGGGGAATATGGGACAATGCATGAAATTTAGCATGATAAAATACTGCAGCCTCGCCGAGAGCGACCAATCAGATGGCAGCTATCAACTTTCCAATAGCATATAGTAAATGAGAGCTGCGATCAGATTGATGAGTTATAACATGATCTTTCTCCATACACAGTAAATTTTCTCATACTTTTCCAACCGCAGGTCCCTAGCCCTGGGTCAGCATTACAGCTCTCTTGGATCACAGCCCATTCTGTGTGGATCTATACCAGGTCTGGTGCCTAAGCAAATACGATTCTGTCGAAATTACATTGAAATCATGCCTAGTGTGGCAGAAGGAGTGAAATTGGGGATCCAGGAATGCCAACATCAATTCAGGGGCAGGAGATGGAACTGTACCACCATTCATGACAGCCTCGCCATCTTTGGACCAGTGCTCGATAAAGGTATAAACTGAGCATTGTTTGGTGACCCACACTTAAATACTTCATGACAGTGATTATACCTAGATATATAGCAATGTCAGCAAAGCATTCTAGATGAATAGTGATCTCCATTATAGTTGTATATAATACAGAGGAATGGCTATAGATAGACCATGTATTATCTCCATACCGCCTAATGCCATACACATATTTAGAGAGGAGCAAATCAATTTGATGCACATTGAATTTGTGTCGTATTTTTGGCAATTTGCTGAACCCTCACAAATTGAAGAATTTGCAATTCACTTCACATGAATCGTCAAAAATAGCCAACAAAATTTTACACATTGAAGATAACGTCAACCGCAACTGGCTCAAATGACCTCAAGGGGACACTTGGGCTTCCCCATTATACATTCCGGCTATCACATGACATGGTATAGCACAGCCTATCAGAAGGGAGTATCATAGCCTGTGGAGGGCTCATGTGGCATAACAATGTCATGTGAGCCTTGGGAACGACATTTGTATGGAAAGGAAGTATAGGGTATTTTTATTTTACAAGGAGGAATATAGTATTTCTCAAGGTGTCGTCCACTACTACGCCTAGTATAAGGTAGTAGTTGAGAAGTTTGTGTACATTGTATTTATTTTGCTCCCTCTCATTTGGTGGATCATGCGGGGAGACATAGCCCTGACTTCTATGTTTTGCCTTGACTCCCTTTTTCTGACTGGTTTTTCAATCACCTCAGAGGAGCATAAGAACATATACTGAGACCCATCACATAGGCAGCGAGATGAGCAAGTTCCCAGAGATGACAAGAGCCTACGCAGGTTCTTCTCTCACACAGGCTCCCAGCTCAGTAACACTAAAGTGAATGAGTGAAATGAGCTTAGTGCAGGATGAAAGGGGTTTAAGCCTCCTCCCCACTGTGAGGCTGAGAGGGGCTCTGAGCCCAGCAGGACTCTAGAACTATTCACACGCCCTTTCACTGCTCCCCCCAGACAGAAAGGGGTCTCCACAAGCAGGGGACAGTGCACAGTCTGCACACAGTTGCCTGTTGCTACGAAATGGCAGGGAAATGGCAGTCTGGTCACACACAGGTCCCAGAGACGTCCATCATTATATCTCTAATACACTGTGACACCAGCACACAAAGGGGAATTGAGTGTCTCAGCAGGTAACTGGCTGCACTGGGAAGAGGAGGGAGAAGTTTTTAATAAGGGGCTTAATCCCTCCTCTCCATCATACAGAGATCTGCACTGTGCTCTCCTGTATTCTTCTTGATGCACATCTTTCTCGTATTTGTCCATATACCCATCCTACACACTGGTTCTAGGGTTTTGTGCATTTTAAGCTCTTTTTTGTACTTGGCCATTTATTGCAGCAGAATAAATCAAGTATGTTACTTTGTGCATGGACTTGAGAAGCATTTATAGTAATTTTGTGCCCCTTTACAACAGTGTTACCAATTCCACCATTTCTTTACTAGTCAGTGCCCAATTCCACCAATTGTTGATGCAGAGTTAGTAAATATTCTTCTATAATTAATTATATAATTGTAGTAGAATTCTATATGTGTGTTCCATTGCTATCCTTTGTCTTCTCCAGCCACCCGGGAGTCCGCCTTTGTTCATGCTATCGCTTCAGCCGGTGTGGCCTTTGCTGTGACCCGTTCCTGTGCAGAAGGCAGCTCCACCATCTGTGGGTGTGATTCCCACCATAAAGGCTCATCAGGAGAGGGATGGAAGTGGGGAGGCTGCAGTGAAGACGCAGACTTTGGGGTCCTGGTGTCTCGAGAGTTTGCAGATGCCAGAGAGAATCGTCCAGATGCCAGATCAGCCATGAATAGACATAATAACGAGGCTGGGCGAGCGGTGAGTAAACACAAGTTGAATATGTTGGGAAGAAACAAAAACTAAACTACCAAACTTACACGAGTCAATGATTGACAACGAAGAGAAGATGTGAGTTGTCATAGATAAACCAAATTTGCTTTCTCACATTGATACTTGAAGACCAATAAATAAAGCTGGTACCTGAGCCGATAATGGATGATCATCACAATTCCTTAAGGAAATGTCCATTTGTGCAACCAATTTTTCTTCTTGTGTTTCATGAAATGTTAATAAAAGTAGATTTCTTAATTGTCTTGACTAGATATCTATTGTTGTGTGCCCACAGTTCCTAAGCAGATCTATGGGTTTCCATAATTACCGATAGGTGATGTGAAGTATGTCTCCACGATTAGACTTACCCAGTTAAGTCTAATCGTGGAGACATACTTCATATCACCCATTCACTACTTATTGATACTTTAGCAAGAAGAAAGAGCCAGATGGAATGGGGTTTGCCTGCAGGATAAAACTACACAAAGTCTGTTTAGAGCCTCTAAGCATGGAAACACATAGGTCTACACATGAGCTGTAGCCACAAAAAAAGTAAAACAGATATGTAATCAAGTATTGCTGCCTTACTTGTTAATTTAGATGACTTAAAGCCATACAAATTATGTTTCCCTTTTCAGTAAGTACAGTATTTGTATTTTTCTCCTCATAGACCATCTTGGATCACATGCATCTCAAATGCAAATGTCACGGTCTTTCTGGGAGCTGTGAGGTGAAGACTTGCTGGTGGTCCCAGCCGGATTTCCGAGCTATTGGTGATCATCTAAAAGATAAATATGACAGTGCCTCAGAGATGTCTGTTGAGAAACACAGAGAGTCGCGTGGTTGGGTGGAGACCCTCCGGGCCAAATATTCATTATTTAAACCCCCCACTGAGAGGGACCTTGTGTATTACGAAACTTCCCCTAACTTCTGTGATCCCAACCCAGAGACTGGCTCTTTCGGAACCAGGGGACGTTCCTGCAATCTGACTTCCCATGGGATAGACGGCTGTGACCTGTTATGCTGTGGACGGGGCCACAATACCCGGACAGAAAAACGCAAGGAGAAATGCCACTGCATTTTCCACTGGTGCTGCTATGTGAGCTGCCAGGAGTGTGTGAGGATCTATGATGTCCACACCTGCAAGTGACAGGTACAGGGAGACGAGGCCAAAACACTATACAAAACGCTCTGCTATTAACACGCTTTTCAGTTTGTAAAATCATAGAAACCTCCAATGTTAGATCTTTAAAGAGTCTTATGGCATTATAAAATCATGGCTTCTAAATATGGCGCCACTCTTGATGGATGCGCTGTCTAGTATTGCATCTCATTCCCATTCAAGGAACTGAGCTGCAATATGGACAAGAGGGGCACTTTATTTCCTTACAATCCCAGGGGTGGAGGCAATTCAGTAAAGCTTTTACATCAGAATACTGATGTAAAATTCTTTAAAAAATTGCAAAAGTTTTGCTCATCAGGGAGTTGTGCAAAAATGTAGTGGCTTTTTGCATTTTCACACCAGTTTGAAGCTTTTCCGCCACAATAGGTGAGGCTGGGGAGGGGGTGGGACATTGCGTAGATATGTCCACATGTCAAATTCAAAAAACATGCCAGAGTTTTTTATGACAGAAATATTACTCCAGTACCTGAGCCATTGAGAAGATTCACTGAATTCATTAAGTGGCCTGCACCTCCTAATGAAGTATGATGTGCCATATTCATTAAGACTGTCCTGTAGTAATGCCTGTTGAAGCATATTATAGTGTTGCTAAGTAGAGGCCTACTTATATATTTAGCTAAGGCCTTGTGCACATCTCAGTTTTGTACAGGGCTGCCATAGATGTGTATGAATATTTCATATATTAGGCCAGATTCATCAAGACTGCCATTGGTCACGCCGATCTTGATGGAGAGATGAGCGAAAGTCAGATGCTCCTGATTCATGAAGAGGCATCCGGAGAGTCGGATGAATAACGTGCACGCCAGTCCTACTCCAGTTCCTGCTGGAATAAGAATTGCGGCGTAGCAAACATTGCCGCTTGCCATGAATTAGACCAGTGGTGGTCACCGCGCCCTTGTCCCGCCCCAGCTCTGCACACTTAGTTGGTGCTGGGCAAAAATAGTGTAAGAACACCAAAAGTCACGGAATTTTAATGCAGCCTCAATTTGCACCAAAATTATGTGACTTTTCAAAACTTTTTAAGCCAAAATACTAGCATAAAGGATTTAAGAATTGGACCCATATGGTCTTCTTGTCTGTCAGATTCCGCATCAGATTCAACGAAACGTGAGATTTTCCATCAGCTTTGGTTTCTGGAGAAGAATTGCTCACTTACCTGGAAGTCATCCTAAGAATATTGGTTTAAAACGCATTTTAGAGAATAGTTTTCATAAATAGTTAAAAATCCTAAACGTTAACAAGTGACATTATTTCAATAGTTTTTAAAGATTAGTCCCAAAAACTCTGCAGAAAAAAATAAATCGGCCTGTGTAGTTAGGGACGGCGAATCAACTCCTACTGGTAAAAGAAACACTGAAAAGTTAATGAAAGTATATGACAAGAGTGCTGATTTTAGGTAGGTATAACAATTATTTGTAGTCTGAATATATTGATGACTTATCCATAGGGTCAGACACCCTCACCGATTAGCTGTTACAAGCTCTGCTGGCAGCCGATCTAAACACATGGAACGGAGCTATTCAATGTGTAGTTGCCACTGCCGGGTACTGCAGAGCAGCTCATAGCTTAATGTGCTTACATATTTAAACCGCCAAAGCTTGTAACACCTGATCTTTGTGGGTGCCAAATGTCGAACCCCCATCAATCTGATATTGATGACTAATCCCATGAATAGGTCATCAATATATCCTAACCAGAAAAGCTGTTCTTTTGAATAGGAGATGTACTGTAATGCCTGGGAGTGACCACTACACACTGAATTAGTCTGCGCAGTGCCGATCAGCACATGTGTCTATAAGGGTATGTTCACACTACGTTTTCTGTAGTGTGTTTGGTGGTTCTGATTAAACTCCCTAAAAACAGGAGTCATGCAAAACCCTGAACTGGGCCACAGACCGAATAACAAGAAAGGTCAAGTCCATAGATTGTAATGACAGAAACGGAGTTCAAATGAACTTCATTCGTGTTGTTTTTTCTCTTTGCAGACAGGCACAGAAACATAGCCTGCTGCATTTCTGTGGCAGTATGAACAGATGGACACTTTCAGTCTATGGCCACATTGGGGGTTTTGTCTAAATCTCACTCTAGGGGCATTCAAGTAGAATCGAAAACGCACAGCAGAAAATGCAGTGTGAATAGGGCCTAGCCGGCTGCTGCTTAAGCTTTTCACCGCTGATCAGCAGGATTGTAGAACCCCTGCCTATCTGATGTCGATGACCTATATTCTAACCAGAACAACTATTTAAAAAATATCTTAACCCCTTAGTGACCGAGCCAAATTTTTGATATCTGACCAGTGTCACTTTATGTGGTAATAACTCTGCAACGCTTCAACAAATCCCAGTGATTTTGAGATTGTTTTTTCGTGACACATTATACTTTATGATAATGGTAAATTTTGTTCAACATTTTTTGTGTTTATTTATAAAAAATATCAAAAATTTGAGAAAAATGTTAAAAAATTAGCAATTTTCTAAATTTGAATGATTATCCCTTTAATCCAGATAGTCATACAACAGCAAACCATTAATAAATAACATTTCCCACATGTCTGCTTTACATCAGCACCATTTGTAAAATGTTATTTTATTTTGTTAGCATTTTAGGAGGTTTAAAAATGTAGCAGCAATTTTTCATTTTTTCAAAGAAATTTACAAAATTTTTTTTTTTAGGGACTTATCCATGTTTGAAGTGACTTTAGGGGTCCCATATATTGGGAAACCCACAAACGTGATACCATTTTAAAAACAGCACCCCTAAACATATTGAAAACTGCTGTCAGGTAGTTTATTAACCCTTCAGGTGCTTTACAGGAATTAATGCAAAGTGGTATGACAGAAATGAAAATGTGTATTTTTACCACCTAAGTGTTGCTAACTTCTAAACAGATTACTACAGCCGTCAGACTCTAAGGCCGCTATTTGGTCATGAATGGCCATGGCAAACATCAGGACCATAAAATCATGATCTGAGGGCACCAACTGTGACAAAGAAGAAGCCCCCACACTCTGTTAACCATTTATAATGATGTAGTCACTATTGACAGCAGCATCTAAGGGGTTAAACAGATTTAGATGGTGCAAATACTGATCGTGGCTGGTACAGCAAGTTGTCAGCTATAGTGTACAACCGACAGATGCTGAATTGTCATCTGTATGGGGAGGCTATTCTCTTATATCTCAGGTCAGTTAAAAGACGTATTGGCGGTCATTAAGGGGTTAATCTACACTGAAAAATGAATATCCACTCTTGAATGCCATTTTTTCCCAAATTCTGAGCTCATTAGTTTCTTAATATTTGAGGTTTTTACCTATAGGTGACAGGGCAGCCATTTTTAAGGGGAGCTTACTGCATATTGTTATAAGTAATAATATCAAAGTATGCATTGTTGCTCCCTCTAGTGGTGACTCTAGGCAGCTAGTACTTTTATTTTTTATATCTGTCTATACATTTGAGTTCTTTCAGAAAATGGAACTCATATCTCTGTGAAGATATATTAAAATTTGGAACAGCACAGAATTTGGTCGTAAAAAACAGCATTATTATACAGGTTCCAGTACTTGAATATGAAAAAACTATTGTTCTTTTTCATCCACAGGCACCTAAAAATGTGAGCACCGTAGTCATCACCAAGACTGTCCCCCACCAGAATCACCAGGTTTATAGGACACTCCTACCGAAATCATGGGTTAATGAGCAAACCCTACCTGGAGGAATCTAAACTGTCACCTTAAGACTGATGGGTGTCTTATGTCATCACATTCTCTTTCTGTTCTGGACATTACACCGGTAGCTGAGCCGGTCTTGTGGTTTATCCCTCATATATAGGGAACAATCAAGTGGTGGGAAAATTAGGGACAAATTGGCATCTCATAAATCTAAAACTAAGATTAGTTACCTAAAGATGCATCAGATGGGAAGAGCAGTAGTGGAGAGGACTTCCAATGTTGTGCACTGGCTGGCGGCATTCATAGGTGACGTACCTCCATAGATCAGGAGGAGAGCGCTCCCGGATTCGTGTGTCAGCATGTCTCTATGATAGGAAGATGTCAGACTTCCAGCGGTCCATCCAAAGCTTTCCACCTGCTTCATAGAATTTTATATTCAGAATCATTTTTATAAACCTTATTTATTACACAGTGTATATATCCTATATGCCGTAACTAAGAGTATATATAATATATTATAAATATATATTTGGATCAAAACTCCTTTGAGTGCTGTGCAGATGTTAATTTGTTTTTTTTTATGCCAAAGTTGCTATTAATGGAGTTGTTCAAAATGCTTTTTTCCACATCTGTCCATGGGGCGTGACGCTTTATATTACAGGTTTTATCCATTCAGCTCCAATACCAGACACAGCCCATAGACTAGAGTGGCGCTGTTTATGGATCTTTCTGGTCACAAGGCTGCATTGTGGTTAAGGCTGTATTTAAAAAATATGTAGATTTTAAAGAAGTAGTCCACTACTTGGACATCCCCTTTTTAAAATAAGTTATCCCCCTCGTAAAATAAAAACAACATATGCTCACCGCCTGTATTGGGACCGGGTTCCCCCAGGCTTACATAACACTGTTATGCTATGTAAGCCCTGCAGCCAATCAGCAGCCGCCATTGGGCTGTTGTGCACTGCTCTCGAAAGAACCTTGGACAAGTGGAAGTAGTGAATGCTCAGCAGCCAAAAAGGAGCCACTGATTGGCTGCAGTGCTCAAGTGGCATACAGCCTCAGGAGACTTATTTTAAAAGGGGTTGCCCAGGTTGAGGACAACCCCTTGAATGTTAGGTACCTGAGATACTGACTTTAAGAGAAAAATTTAATTACTGAACCCATTAGACTGCAATATATTTTAACAGCTCTCCATGAAGAAAATGCTTGTGGTAATATAAATATAATACAATACAATACACCCCTTCTCCCCAAAAAATAGGTGCATGAAATCTTTTTATATAACTATATTTATATCAACTCATTGGGGCAAATTTACCAAAACTGATGTAGCAGAAAGGCTGATCAGCTGTCGATAGCAATTTATCAGATCCCTGTAGATTATGGGAATGAAAAGTAGAAACAAGAAGTTACTATAGGAAACAACTTCACATCCCTGTTACTAGCTGTGATCACGCTGTCCTCCACCTGGTTTTCTGTAGCAGTCATTTGAACAGACATCCAAAATGGCCGTCCGTACTCTACAAGTTGTACAGTATTGCAATAGGCCCTATGGGAAGCTTAAACAACATGGCTACTCGAATATGGATAAATCACCACAGCTTTAATATGCACTGATGTAGGGTTGTTGTGACAGCTCAGTGAGGCACGATTACCGCCTGCCTGTCTTGGGCAGTCATTCCACCAGAAGGGGGCACTAAAGTTGCACATTGTTGGGTGCAACATGAATGCAGCATGGCACTGTACACTGTGCATTCACACTAATCAGAAACTGGGTGAACGGAGAAGACATCTGAATGTCCTAGACAAAGCATAGTATAGAATTACATGCATATCCCACATGATACGTCTAGATTCATCTTACATGGTCACAGTCATTTCTGAATTTTGCAAAGGAATATGCTTTTTTACACCCCCAATGAGACACCACTTCTTCTCCCCGCACTTAATGAACCCACTATTCACTCAGTAATACAGGTGAATCCCGTCTTGCGCAATGTAAAATGGACTGCCGGATTACTGAGAGATCAGATTACAGCAGCCTACTGAAATCTATGGAAAGCAATGGGGTAACAAAGTGAGATAGTGAAGCAAAGTCATAAGTGAGATTTTTAAAAAAAAAAACAACAACTTTTGTACCTGTTTTTCAATTGAAGGAGGCTGATGGACAAGTCTGGTCACACGGCCCTTCATCAATTGCCATTTTGAGAAACAGAGAGCGGAGAAGTCTGTGCATAGGGCTGCAATAACATGCAGGAGGAGAGCTTGTAATACTATAAATATGTAATTACCATATTAATAAGTAGAATAAAACCATGTCCAGAAACACACTGATTACAATAAAGTTCTTGAACTCTTAGGCCGGGATCACACACAGCGAGATACGACCGAGTCTCACAGGTTAAAACCAAGCTCTGGCACCGGCACTCCAGAGCGGAGCGTGCCGCCGCATAGCAATGCATGGAGCCGCACGCTCCGCTCCGGAGTGCCGGTGCCAGAGCTTGTTTTAAACCTGCGAGACTCGGCCGTATCTCGCTGTAGTGTGACTCCGGCCTTATTCTGAGCATTTAATTCCTTAGATGCTGCAGACACTACTGACCAAGGCACCTAAGTAGTTTTAAGGAGGGATGGGAAGGAGATCATCCGTCCCCCAGCAATGCAATTGTGGGTCATCATGGCAACGGGAGGCCTTATGACGACACCCAGGTATTCTACATACCAGAGACTATTGAGACCTGGAGAAAACACAGAATAGTATATAGACAAAATATAATCAAGTTTCTAGTAAGAAATAAAAAAAAAAACAACTGTAAAATTAATGCAAAAACAAAAGTGCAATTGTTTGTTTTCCTTTATATTTGGGCCATCTCCTAAAACAGAAAAAGCTGCTATAGGAAAAAAAATGGAGACACAAAGCGCAAAATAGGGTCTTATCCTCTAGATAACCAAAAGAGCTTTCTTAGAATTGCTCACCTGATTTTGTTGAATGAAAAGCGATTTTTGCTGCTGCAGATCCACAAGCCGATCAACGGCCGTATGACAATATAAACTGTGCAGGAGGTGTGGGTTAAATCCGCGCTGCCTTAATGATGAAGTTCCAAGGATAATAAATTTAAAAGGTGGTTTATTCAACGCGTTTCAAGGTCAGTGCGACTTCTTCTTCAGGAAATTCCACACACAAAACAGAAAAAGAGAAGCTCCTCTTTTTTTAACAACTTATCATTTTTGTTTCAACATTTTATGCCAAATAACTTTTAAAGATATGTCACCAGATGAAATGCGAACAGTTCTTGCCAATGGGGCGATTGCTTACAGGGTATTCATGCAGAGTAGCCTAAAGACATGCCCCCTACAATACTTTGAGCAGCCCCCTCCTTCCCCCCCTTGAAATTACTATAAAGATTTGCACTAAATAAATAGGTCCACATTTCTTGAACTGTATGACAGATTTAAAAAAAAAAACAAGCAAAAAAAAAACCAGAGAAAACATAAGCAGGAATAAAATAGGAGCAAAAAAATGGCTACTTTTGACATAGCTACATGTCCTCTAAAAGTACACTGCTCAAAAAAATAAAGGGAACACTTAAACAACAGAATATAACTCCAAGTAAATCAAACTTCTGTGAAATCAAACTATCCACTTAGGAAGCAACACTGACAATCAATTTCACATGCTGTTGTGCAAATGGAATAGACAACAGATGGAAATTATTGGCAACTAGCTGAAGAGCCCAGCGTTGCCTGGGAATAGTAAATATCTGTGGTTAGTTATAGCACCTCACTTCTCTTATTTTCCCATCACTCCTCTCATTTTCCCCCTCACATCTTTCATTTTCCCCCTCACATCTCTCATTTTCTCCCTCACATCTCTCATTCCCCCCTCACTCCTCTCATTCCCCCCTAACACTTGTCATTTCGACCTCACGTCTGTCATTTTCCGATCACTCCACTATTTTCCCTCACTCCTCTCATTTTGCATTCACACCTTTTCATTTTCACCTCACACCTCTCATTTTCCCCTCAGTATATACATGTTTGTCATCTTCCTTATATATAGTATACACCTATATGTCATCTCCTGTATATAGTATATACTTGTATGTCATCTCCCCTGTATATAGTATATACCTGTATGTCATCTCCCCTGTAAATAGTATATACCTGCTGTATGTCATCTCCTCCTGTATATTGTATATACCTGTATGTCATCTCTTCTGTACATAGTATATACCTGTATGTCATCTCCTCCTATATATAGTATATACCTGTATGTCATCTCCTGTATATAGTATATACCTGTATGTCATCTCCCGTATATAGTATATACCTGTATGTCATCTCCCCTGTATATAGTATATGCCTGCTGTATGTCATCTCCTCCTCTATATACCTGTGTCATCTCCTCTTTTATATAGTATATACCTGTATGTCATCTCTTCCTGTATATAGTATATACATGTGTCATCTCCTCCTGTATGTAGTATATACCTGTATGTCATCTCCTCCTATATATAAAAATCAAATGGTATTCCCACGATTGGACGGAATCATTAAAGTGATTGTATCGTAATATAACCTCCAAACCAATCCTACGTATACCCCCGTTCTACGCGAACTTAAACAAAATCATATAGAGACTGAAGCGTATTGCGAACCACATATAACAAACTTTATTAGAATAAAAACAAACATTGTTTAAAAATATTACCCACAGGTGAAATGAGCCAAAAAAATCTCTAAATGGCACCACTACTGAGCAACAGGTAACACCCAATGTATCACATTAGTATATAGCCATAGGAAATAGACGGGTTCCCAGCTAAAGTAAACAATACACCTCACAGGCTGTCTTACCGCTACAATGGCAATCAGATTTTATTATAACCCAGATCTAATCATCCGCAGGAAAAACCCACACGTCAATCTTTAGGCATAGTATCAATAGGTAACAAGGACTTACCGAAGCTCAGGAGATGGTGCCACTGCCCCTACGCGCGTTTCGGCGCTGTGCCTTCGTCAGGGGGAGTGGCATCATACTCCAAACAAACTCCTTTTAAACTATGGGCGGCCAATGGAAACCTCTCCCTGCCAGATGGACAGGAAATGCACTCATCAACAAATGCATGCCGGTATGTGTAGTCCCGACATGAAACACATACACGCCTGTATCCTATCAGGTGGAAGGTACGCCAGTACGTCACCAGAAATGGGCGGTGCGCAAGGCACAGGTCGCCAGCCATGCGGCCGTACACAGGAGGAGGCCCGGCCAAGCAGCCCGCCCACCTAGTGACGCGCGCAGCGACAAAACCACGCCCATCAATACTCTACACCAGCATATAGAGGGGACAGGTGCATGTCGGTATGTGTAGTCCCATCATGTAGTACACATCAGCCGGGATCCAAACGAGTGGAAAATACGTCCACACGTCATCATGAATGGGCGGTGCGCAAGGCATCAATCACCGACCGCACAAAGTACGGAAGGAGACCCAGCCAAGCAGCCCACCCAATGACGCGCGCAACGATAAACCACACCTACCAGACCTAACGAGCGCAAACACATCGGCAGGGAAAGAGGAGAGAGGATCAGTACAGTTCCAAAACCTCGGCTGTAAGTCTACCAAGAGGCACACAGCACAATACAACATCAATATAAATAAATAATAACAATCATTAAAAGAATGCATTGGAGCGCCAGAGGGGAATATTATAAATAGTGTATAACCTGGATTGCAAAAAGTGCATTAAATATGCAGAAATAGACCTGCAATATATGTGATCCATAACCAAAATAAAAAAATATAAAAAGATAATAAGTGATGATCAAATGATCAAAGCATCCATTAAAGAAAAACAACCCAACCTTAACACAAAAAAAGCTATAATAAAGTGTACAATGTTACAGATATGGGCGATGCACAAGTCCAACGCCCAAAAAGGAATTAGACATTGAGCAAGGCCCTAAGTCAATGCCCAATAGTGTAAACACTACACAGTGTGTGTTACGTGAAAAAAACTTCTTAGTTTTTTGATAAAGACCGTACTCAATGGTATATATACAGAGCCTAAAAAATAAAAAAATATATAAAACTAAAAAATAAAAATCACAGTGAAAACGTGAAGTGAAGATTCCCTCATAGAGCCTCAATACATACCTCACAATGAAAAACACATTAAGGATTTAAGTCACATTGTACAACCAATGCAAGGAATGGTTAGATAAACTAACCCTGTCATATCTCCATATAGAACCAACAAATAAAAAACACATAGTTAATACATGGACCAAAGTCTATAAATCGTGGGTATAAATATCGTCCCATCAATAGAGTCCAAATCTCAGTCCTTTTAGCATCCTTTGGTATACACGGAGGAGATCTTTTTTTCTCTTTATTTCAGATGTCCTTGAATCTTCATGCTGTGGCCCACAAGTTGACCAGGATAGATGGCCCCAACTGGACCCAGATAAAGCCGCCAGATGTAAACCGAATATACCTCTTCTCCCCTGATATCCCACTAAAGAGCATGAAAGGGTAACAGATGTTAGTATCAACACTTAAAAACAACCATAAAAACATGTGAATACCAAATATACTGATACCACAAAGAAACAAAAATAAAACTTTGCACGGAGTGGGAGTTTAAATAAAAGGAGCAAAACTTAAGGTTTCGTTTAGACCATCTGGCTGTACCGTTTTCAGAGTCCAAATCCACTTGGCCTCTTTTTGGGCCAAACTACGGCCCAAATTGCCACCCCTAGAGTTGGTCCTAATGTGATCGATCCCCCTTACTTTTAATCCTGATGGATCGCATGAGTGATATTCTTTAAAGTGCCTTGGGATCGTTTTCAACTGCTCCAAGTCACTTTCATTGGCAGCCGCCATGATCCCACGGACATGTTCTCTCACTCTTACTTTTAAGGCCCGTGTTGTAAGTCCCACATACACCAGTGGGCAGGGGCACTTTGCATAGTAAATTACTGTCTGGGTAGAACAGTTAATGGCATGGGTAATGATAAATTTCTTACCGTCAGATGAAAAAAATTCTTTCGCCTCATCTATGTTTGGGCACGCAATACACTTCCCACATGGCTTGCACCCCCAGGTTTTAATTACTTTTTTACCTTTGAAAATCTGTGGTTGGTTGGTGGGCGTGTAAAAACTTCTCACCAGATGATCTCGTAGATTGTCACATCGTCTTGCTGTAATGGCGGGTGCAGGGAGTATGTATTGCCTCAAAGTCTTGTCTGCCATTAGGATCGGCCAGTGCTTTTTCATGACTTCATACATTCTTGACCACTGCGAGTGGTACTGAGTTACCATCCTTGTGGAGTCCATTTTGGGTTTGTCCGTTTTAGAGTACAGTAAGTTATGGCGGTTTGTGTTTCTGGCTCTATTGTATGCATGTTTGATGGAGCGTTTACTGTACCCTCGCTCATAAAATCGTTTTTTCATTTCAATTGATTGCTTTTCGAAGTCATCATCTGTAGAACAGATGCGTCGAATCCTCAAGAATTGGCTGACGGGAATTGATCTCACTACATGTGTTGGATGAGAGGAGGTAGCATGGAGAATCGCATTTACGGCTGTATCCTTTCGGAAAATGTCCGTCTGCAAGAAACCAGAAATATCCTTCTTGATCATCACATCAAGGAACTCAATCTGACTAGTATGGTATTTGTATGTCAGTCTTATATTCTGATCATTCTTATTGAGATCCTTGAAAAAGTTTTCCAACGTTTCTGGTGTTCCCCGCCAGATCAGAAAAACGTTGTCGATGTACCGGGTCCACAGGATGACCCGGTCCATCGACGAACATTGATCTGCGGAGAATAGGTCCCTCTCCCACAGCCCCAGGAACAGATTAGCATATGATGGTGCACATGCCGCTCCCATCGCTGTTCCCTGGAGCTGTAGGAAGAGGGACCCGTTGAAAGTAAAAAAGTTGTGAGTGAGCAAAAATTCTAAAAGCTGTAACAAAAATTGAATTTCATCTGATGTCAAAGTGGTCACGGAAAGATAATGTCTAGTGGCCTGAAGTCCATCACAATGTCGGATACTCGTGTAGACGGACTCCACATCACATGTGACAAGCAACATGTCCTCGTCAATGTGTATGGAGTCCACCCTACACAAGAAATCCGAAGTATCCTTTAAAAAAGAAGGAATTGTCTCCACTAACGGTTTAAAAAATGAATCAATGTATTTACCTATTTTCTCTGTTAGGCCTCCAATCCCAGAGATGATTGGCCTTCCTGGTGGATTTTTGGTGTCTTTGTGCAGTTTAGGTAATATATACATTGTAGGAATTACTGGATCTTTGGTCCATAGGATATCACGTATCTCTTGAGTGATGATCTCCTTATCTAGTGCACTCTGTAGGATCTTTCCCAGGCTATCCCTATAAGATGACATAGGATTGAAGGTAAGTTTTTGGTAACATTCTGGTACCCTAAGTAGCCGATAGACTTCAGCCTCATACATCTTATTTGGCCACACTACAATATTGCCCCCTTTATCGGCGGGTTTAAAAGTTACGTTGTCCAATTTTTTGAGACGTTTAAGACCCATCCGTTCAGTTTTTGTCATGTTGTCCCTAGATATCCTCCCAGATATTCCTTCGAAATCTTTTGCTACAAGTTGCACAAAGATTTCAACATTGGGGCATAGAGACAACGGGGGAAATTTTTTAGATTTTTGCTTAATGGTTAGTGGTATAATACCTAGAGTTGGTGTGTTGTGTTCTCTACTTAATTCCTCTAGGATTTGTAGTGCTTCTTGTTCTTCTGGCATGGGGAAGGTCCGTCTCATCTCCTCATTGTGGAACCATTTCTTAAAAACCAAAGACCGCGCAAAAACATGGAGGTCCTTGACAGCCGTAAATACATAAAACCTATTACTGGGAGAAAAGGTTAGGCCTTTAGATAACAAATCAAGTTCAACATCAGAGAAGACATGTTCGGAAAGGTTGATCACCTTCGGTGTATTCCTAGTGGGTTCATGTACTCCTCTTTTTGTATTAGGAAGTGTATGGTTGCCCTTCCGTTTATTGCTACCAAAACGAGTTTTCATTGGTCTATAAGAGTATTGTGAGTTGTCCGAAGACTCACCCACAGAGGATATTGATGATATGGAGGAAGATCTATATTGTCGTGTCTTTCCACCTTGTCTCCGCCATCTATATACTTGGTTTTGTTGGAAGTCCATAGTATCTCTAGTCAACTTTTTCCCTTGTGCAAGTTTTATTTGCTCCTCCCACTCCTCCGATTTTTTCGTCATAGTCACGTTAAACGCAGTCATTATTTCTGGAGTGCCATCTCTCTTCAGTATGGTGTATAACTCATCTATTTATTTTTCAATTGTAATTAAAGATTTTTTATTGAGTTCGATTAACCCCTTCCCGACCTGTGACACAGCGTATGCGTCATGAAAGTCGGTGCCAATCCGACCTGTGACGCATATGCTGTGTCACAGAATGATCGCGTCCCTGCAGATCGGGTGAAAGGGTTAACTCCCATTTCACCCGACCTGCAGGGACAGGGGGATTGGTAGTTTAGCCCAGGGGGGGTGGCTTCACCCCCCCCCCTCCCGTGGCTACGATCGCTCTGATTGGCTGTTGAAAGTGAAACTGCCAATCAGAGCGATTTGTAATATTTCACCTAAAAAACTGGTGAAATATTACAATCCAGCCATGGCCGATGCTGCAATATCATCGGCCATGGCTGGAAACACTTATGTGCACCCACCCCACCCCACCGATCGCCCCCCCCAGCCCCCCGATCTGTGGTCCGCTCCCCTCCGTCCTGTGCTCCGCTCCCCCGTCCTCCTGTCCGCTCCCCCCGTGCTCCAATCACACCCCCGTGCTCGAATCAAACCCCCCGCACTCCGATCCACCCCCCCGCACTGAGATCCCCCCCCCCGTGCTCCGATCCACCCCCCGCACAGCGATCCCCCACCCCGTGCTCCAATCCCCCACCCCGTGCTCCAATCCACCCCCCCGTGTTCCGATCCACCCCCCCGTGCTCCGATCCACCCCCCCGTGCTCCGACGCCCCCCCCCCGTGCCCTGATCTCCCCCCCCTTATACTTACCTAGCCTCCTGGGGTCCGGCCGTCTTCTTTCCTGGGCGCCGCCATCTTCCAAAATGGCGGGCGCATGTGTAGTGCGCCCGCCGAATCTGCCGGCCGGCAGATTCGTTCCAAAGTGAGTTTTGATCACTGAGATATAACCTATCTCAGTGATCAAAATAAAAAAAATAGTAAATTACCCCCCCCCCCTTTTGTCACCCCCATAGGTAGGGACAATAAAAAAAATAAAGAATTTTTTTTTTTGTTCCACTAATGTTGGGGTAAGAACTAGGTTTATGGTTAGGGGTAGGGTTAGGGTTAGGGTTAGGGGTAGGGTTAGGGGTAGGGTTAGGGTTAGGGGTAGGGTTAGGGTTTCGGTATGTGCACACGTATTCTGGTCCTCTGCACATTTTTCCGCAGAGGATTTGATAAATCCGCAGGGACTAAACCGCTGTGGATTTATCGCGGATTTACTGCGGTTTTTCTGCGCATTTCACTGCGGTTTTACAACTGCGATTTCCTATTTGAGCAGTTGTAAAACCGCTGCGGAATCCGCAGAAAGAAGTGACATGCTGCAGAATGTAAACCGCTGCGTTTCCGTGCAGTTTTTCCGCAGCATGTGCACAGCGATTTTTGTTTTCCATAGGTTTACATTGAACTGTAAACTCATGGGAAACTGCTGCGGATCCGCAGCGTTTTCCGCAGCGTGTGCACATACCTTTAGAATTAGGCTATGTGCACACGGTGCGGATTTGGCTGCGGATTCGCAGCAGTGTTCCATCAGTTTTACAGTACCATGTAAACATATGGAAACCAAATCCGCTGTGCCCATGGTGCGGAAAATACCGCGCGGAAACGCTGCGTTGTATTATCCGCAGCATGTCAATTCTTTGTGCGGATTCCGCAGCGTTTTACACCTGTTCCTCAATAGGAATCCGCAGGTGAAATCCGCACAAAAAACACTGGCAATCCGCGGTAAATCCGCAGGTAAAACGCAGTGCCTTTTACCCGCGGATTTTTCAAAAATGGTGCTGAAAAATCTCATACGAATCCGCAATGTTGGCACATAGCCTTAGGGTTAGGGTTGGAATTAGGGTTGTGGTTAGGGTTAGGGGTGTGTTGGGGTTAGGGTTGTGGTTAGGGGTGTGTTGGGGTTAGGGTTGTGATTAGGGTTACGGCTACAGTTGGGATTAGGGTTAGGGGTGTGTTGGGGTTAGTGTTGGAGGTAGAATTGAGGGGTTTCCACTGTTTAGGCACATCAGGGGGTCTCCAAACGCAACATGGCGCCACCATTGATTCCAGCCAATCTTGTATTCAAAAGGTCAAATGGTGCTCCCTCACTTCCGAGCCCTGACGTGCGCCCAAACAGTGGTTTACCCCCACATGTGGGGTACCAGCATACTCAGGACAAACTGCGCAACAATTATTGGGGTCCAATTTCTCCTGTTACCCTTGAGAAAATAAAAAATTGCTTGCTAAAACATCATTTTTGAGGAAAGAAAAATGATTTTTTATTTTCACGGCTCTGCGTTGTAAACGTCTGTGAAGCACTTGGGGGTTCAAAGTGCTCACCACATATCTAGATAAGTTCCTTGGGGGGTCTAGTTTCCAAAATGGGGTCACTTGTGGGGGGTTTCTACTGTTTAGGCACACCAGGGGCTCTGCAAACGCAACGTCCGTAGACCATTCCATCAAAGTCTGCATTTCAAAAGTCACTACTTCCCTTCTGAGCCCCGACGTGTGCCCAAACAGTGGTTTACCCCCACACATGGGGTATCAGCGTACTCGGGAGAAACTGGACAACAACTTTTGGGGTCCAATTTCTCCTGTAACCCTTGGGAAAATAAAAAATTCTGGGCTAAAAAATTATTTTTGAGGAAAGAAAACGTATTTATTATTTTCACGGCTCTGCGTTATAAACTTCTGTAAAGCACTTGGGGGTTGAAAGTGCTCACCACATATCTAGATAAGTTCCTTTGGGGGTCTAGTTTCCAAAATGGGGTCACTTGTGGGGGGTTTCTACTGTTTAGGCACACCAGGGGCTCTGCAAACGCAACGTGACGCCCGCAGAGCATTCCATCAAAGTCTGCATTTCAAAACGTCACTACTTCACTTCCGAGCCCCAGCATGTGCCTAAACAGTGGTTTACCCCCACATATGGGGTATCAGCGTACTCAGGAGAAACTGGACAACAACTTTTGGGGTCAAATTTCTCCTGTTACCCTTGGGAAAATAAAAAATTGCGGGCTAAAAAATCATTTTTGAGAAACGAATTTTTTATTTTTATTTTCATGGCTCTGCGTTATAAACTTCTGTGAAGCACTTGAGGGTTCAAAGTGCTCACCACACATCTAGATTAGTTCCTTTGGGGGTCTAGTTTCCAAAATGGGGTCATTTGTGGGAGATCTCCAATGTTTAGGCACACAGGGGCTCTCCAAACGCGACATGGTGTCCGCTAATGATTGGAGCTAATTTTCCATTTAAAAAGCCAAATGGCGTGCCTTCCCTTCTGAGCCCTGCCGTGCGCCTAAGCAGTGGTTTACCCCCACATATGGGGTATCTGCGTACTCAGGACAAACTCGACAACAACATTTGTGGTCCAATTTCTCCTATTACCATTGGCAAAATAGGAAATTCCAGGCTAAAAAATCATTTTTGAGAAAAGAAAAATTATTTTTGATTTTCATGGCTCAGCATTATAAACTTCTGTGAAGCACCTGGGGGTTTAAAGTGCTCAGTATGCATCTAGATAAGTTCCTTGGGGGGTCTAGTTTCCAAAATGGGGTCACTTGTGGGGGAGCTCCAATGTTTAGGCACACAGGGGCTCTCCAAACGCGACATGGTGTCCGCTAACAATTGGAGCTAATTTTCCATTCAAAAAGTCAAAAGGCGCGCCTTCCCTTCCGAGCCCTGCCGTGTGCCCAAACAGTGGTTTACCCCCACATATGAGGTATCGGCGTACTCAGGAGAAATTGCTCAACAAATTTTAGGATCCATTTTATCCTATTGCCCATGTGAAAATGAAAAAATTGAGGCGAAAAGAAATTTTTTGTGAAAAAAAAGTACTTTTTCATTTTTACGGATCAATTTGTGAAGCACCTGGGGGTTTAAAGGGCTCACTATGCATCTAGATAAGTTCCTTGGGGCGTCTAGTTTCCAAAATGGGGTCACTTGTGGGGGAGCTCCAATGTTTAGGCACACAGGGTCTCTCCAAACGTGACATGGTGTCCGCTAAAGAGTGCAGCCAATTTTTCATTCAAAAAGTCAAATGGCGCTCCTTCCCTTCCAAGCCCTGCCGTGCGCCCAAACAGTGGTTTACCCCCACATGAGGTATCAGCGTACTCAGGACAAATTGGACAACAACTTTCGTTGTTCAGTTTCTCTTTTTACCATTGGGAAAATAAAAAAATTGTTGCTGAAAAATCATTTTTGTGACTAAAAAGTTAAATGTTCATTTTTTCCTTCCATGTTGCTTCTGCTGCTGTGAAGCACCTGAAGGGTTAATAAACTTCTTGAACGTGGTTTTGTGCACCTTGAGGGGTGCAGTTTTTGGAATGGTGTCACTTTTGGGTATTTTCAGCCATATAGACCCCTCAAACTGACTTCAAATGTGAGGTGGTCCCTCAAAAAAATGGTTTTGTAAATTTCGTTGTAAAAATCAGAAATCGCTGGTCAAATTTTAACCCTTATAACTTCCTAGCAAAAAAAAATTTTGTTTCCAAAATTGTGCTGATGTAAAGTAGACGTGTGGGAAATGTTATTTATTAACTATTTTGTGTCACATAACTCTCTGGTTTAACAGAATAAAAATTCAAAATGTGAAAATTGCGAAATTTTCAAAATTTTCGCCAAATTTCCATTTTTATCACAAATAAACACAGAATTTATTGACCTAAATTTACCACTAACACGAAGCCCAATATGTCACGAAAAAACAATCTCAGAACCGCTAGGATCCATTGAAGCGTTCCTGAGTTATTACCTCATAAAGGGACACTGGTCAGAATTGCAAAAAACGGCAAGGTCTTTAAGGTCAAAATAGGCTGGGTCATGAAGGGGTTAATAGTTCCATAAATTGATATGATCCTTTGCTGCATATCTCCTCCCATCTAGTGATAAAATTTTCATCTTCAACTGGAAAAGAAGGGAAGATCTGGATTCTAAGGCCACGGGGAATGAACTTCTTTTTAATATAATTCTCAAGGAACGCTCTGTTCCACCAGATTTTGGTCCTCTTGTGCATAAGTCGCTGGATCTTCAATTGTAATGTGCTCAAATCATTATTCTCTCCCAACCCCGTGCAATTTGACTCACCAAACACCTGGGCTACTTGTGCCAACCAGACGCTATCCCTGGCTTTAAAATCCATGGGTACTAGGGATCTTAGATTCTGTGAAAAATACACAGCAAATAAATGAAAATCAAATGGTATTCCCACGATTGGACGGAATCATTAAAGTGATTGTATCGTAATATAACCTCCAAACCAATCCTACGTATACCCCCGTTCTACGCGAACTTAAACAAAATCATATAGAGACTGAAGCGTATTGCGAACCACATATAACAAACTTTATTAGAATAAAAACAAACATTGTTCAAAAATATTACCCACAGGTGAAATGAGCCAAAAAAATCTCTAAATGGCACCACTACTGAGCAACAGGTAACACCCAATGTATCACATTAGTATATAGCCATAGGAAATAGACGGGTTCCCAGCTAAAGTAAACACTACACCTCACAGGCTGTCTTACCGCTACAATGGCAATCAGATTTTATTATAACCCAGATCTAATCATCCGCAGGAAAAACCCACACGTCAATCTTTAGGCATAGTATCAATAGGTAACAAGGACTTACCGAAGCTCAGGAGATGGTGCCACTGCCCCTACGCGCGTTTCGGCGCTGTGCCTTCGTCAGGGGGAGTGGCATCATACTCCAAACAAACTCCTTTTAAACTATGGGCGGCCAATGGAAACCTCTCCCTGCCAGATGGACAGGAAATGCACTCATCAACAAATGCATGCCGGTATGTGTAGTCCCGACATGAAACACATACACGCCTGTATCCTATCAGGTGGAAGGTACGCCAGTACGTCACCAGAAATGGGCGGTGCGCAAGGCACAGGTCGCCAGCCATGCGGCCGTACACAGGAGGAGGCCCGGCCAAGCAGCCCGCCCACCTAGTGACGCGCAGCGACAAAACCACGCCCATCAATACTCTACACCAGCATATAGAGGGGACAGGTGCATGTCGGTATGTGTAGTCCCATCATGTAGTACACATCAGCCGGGATCCAAACGAGTGGAAAATACGTCCACACGTCATCATGAATGGGCGGTGCGCAAGGCATCAATCACCGACCGCACAAAGTACGGAAGGAGACCCAGCCAAGCAGCCCACCCACCCAATGATGCGCGCAACGATAAACCACACCTACCAGACCTAACGAGCGCAAACACATCGGCAGGGAAAGAGGAGAGAGGATCAGTACAGTTCCAAAACCTCGGCTGTAAGTCTACCAAGAGGCACACAGCACAATACAACATCAATATAAATAAATAATAACAATCATTAAAAGAATGCATTGGAGCGCCAGAGGGGAATATTATAAATAGTGTATAACCTGGATTGCAAAAAGTGCATTAAATATGCAGAAATAGACCTGCAATATATGTGATCCATAACCAAAATAAAAAAATATAAAAAGATAATAAGTGAAGATCAAATGATCAAAGCATCCATTAAAGAAAAACAACCCAACCTTAACACAAAAAAGCTATAATAAAGTGTACAATGTTACAGATATGGGCGATGCACAAGTCCAACGCCCAAAAAGGAATTAGACATTGAGCAAGGCCCTAAGTCAATGCCCAATAGTGTAAACACTACACAGTGTGTGTTACGTGAAAAAAACTTCTTAGTTTTTTGATAAAGACCGTACTCAATGGTATATATACAGAGCCTAAAAAATAAAAAAATATATAAAACTAAAAAATAAAAATCACAGTGAAAACGTGAAGTGAAGATTCCCTCATAGAGCCTCAATACATACCTCACAATGAAAAACACATTAAGGATTTAAGTCACATTGTACAACCAATGCAAGGAATGGTTAGATAAACTAACCCTGTCATATCTCCATATAGAACCAACAAATAAAAAACACATAGTTAATACATGGACCAAAGTCTATAAATCGTGGGTATAAATATCGTCCCATCAATAGAGTCCAAATCTCAGTCCTTTTAGCATCCTTTGGTATACACGGAGGAGATCTTTTTTTCTCTTTATTTCAGATGTCCTTGAATCTTCATGCTGTGGCCCACAAGTTGACCAGGATAGATGGCCCCAACTGGGCCATCCTATATATAGTATATACCTGTATGTCATCTCCTCCTGTATATAGTATATACCTGTATGTCATCTCCTCCTGTATATAGTATATACCTGTAAGTCATCTCCTCCTGTATATAGTATATACCTGTGTGTCATCTGCTTCTGTATATAGTATATATGTACCTGTGTGTCATCTCCCCTGTATATAGTATATACCTGTGTGTCATCTACTCCTCTATATAGTATATACCTGTGTGTCATCTTCTGTATATAGTATATATATGTGTGTCATCTCCTCCTGTATTAGACCTCGTTCACACGTTATTTGGTCAGTATTTTTACTTCAGTATTTGTAAGCTTCATTGGCAGCCTGATAAATCCCCAGCCAACAGGAAGCCCTCCCCCTGGCAGTATATATTAGCTCACATATACACATAATAGACAGGTCATGTGACTGACAGCTGCCGTATTTGCTATATGGTACATTTGTTGCTCTTGTAGTTTGTTTGCTTATTAATCAGATTTTTATTTTTTTGAAGGATAATACCAGACTTGTTTGTGTTTTAAGGCGAGTTTCATGTGTCAAGTTGTGTGTGTTGAGTTGCGTGTGACGACATGCATGTAGCGACTTTTGTGAGATGAGTTTTATGTGGCGACATGCGTGTAGCAACTTTTTGTGTGTCGAGTTGCATGTGACAGGTTAGTGTAGCAAGTTGTGTGCAGCAAGTTTTGCGCATGGCGAGTTTTGCGCGTGGCGAGTTTTATGTGTGGTGTGTTTTGAGTATGTGCAAGTTTTGTGTGAGGCAACTTTTGCATGTATTGCAACTTTTGTGCATGTAGCAATTTTTCCGCGTGTGAAAGTTTTGCGTGTGCCTAGTTTTGCGTGTGCTTAGTTTTGCATGAGCCTAGTTGTGCATGTGGCGAATTTTGTGCATGGCGAGTTTTGAGCAGTGACTTTTGTGTTTCGACTTTTATGTGGCGAGGTTGGTGTATGTGTGGTGAAATGTGTGCTGAGGGTGGTATATGTGTTCAAGCACGTGGTAGTGTGTGGCGCATTTTGTGTGTGTGTGTTCATATCCCCGTGTGTGGTGAGTATCCCATGTCGGGGCCCCACCTTAGCAACTGTACAGTAAATACTCTTTGGTGCCATCGCTCTCATTCTTTAAGTCCCCCTTGTTCACATCTGGCAAAATTGTTTGGTGAATTGGAACTCGTGAGGTTAACATTTTGCCTCACAACATAGCCTATGACGCTCTCGGGGTCCAGACGTGTGACTGTGCAAAATTTTGTGGCTGTAGCTGTGACGGTGCAGATGCCAATCCTGGACATACACACATACATACACACACACATTCAGCTTCATATATTAGATTATCAAGACACACTCAATAAAGGTTCTGCAGGTGGGGACCACAGACCACATCTCAGTACCAATGCTTTCTGGCTGATGTTTTGGTCACTTTTAAATGTTGGTTGCGCTTTCACACTCATGGTAGCATGAGATGGATTCTACATCCCACACAAGTGGCTTAGGTAGTGCAGCTCATCCAGGATGGCACATCAATGCGAGCTGTGGCAAGAAGGTTTGCTGTGTCTGTCAGCATAGTGTCCAGAGGCTGGAGCCACTACCAGGAGACCTGCCAGTATACCAGGAGATGTGGAGGGGGCCATAGGAGGGCAACAACCCAGCAGCAGGACCGCTACCTCAGCCTTTGTGCAAGGAGGAACAGGAGGCGCACTGCCAGAGCCCTGCAAAATGACCTCCAGCAGGCCACAAATGTGCATGTGTCTGCACAAACGGTTATAAACTGACTCCATGAGGATGGTCTGAGTGCCCGACTTCCACAGATGCGGGTTGTGCTCAGAGCCCAACACCGTGCAGGATGCTTGGCATTTGCCACAGAACACAGATGAAAGCAGGTTCACACTGAGAACATGTGACAGACGTGACAGTCTGGAGATGCCGTGGAGAGCGATGTGCTGCCTGCAACATCCTTCGGCATGACCGGTTTGGCAGTGGGTCAGTAATGGTGTGGGGTGGCATTTCTTTGGAGGGCCGTGCTGCCCTTCATGTGCTCGCCAGAGGTAGCCTGACTGCCATTAGGTACCGAGATGAGATCCTCAGACCCCTTGTGAGACCATATGCTGGTGCGGTGGCCCTGGGTTCCTCCTAATGCAGGACAATGCCAGACCTCATGTGGCTGGAGTGTGTCAGCAGTTCCTGCAAGATGAAGGCATTGAAGCTATGGACTGGCCCGCCCGTTCCCCAGACCTGAAACCGATTGAACACATCTGGGACATCATGTCTCACACCATCCACCAACATCACGTTGCACCACAGACTGCCCAGGAGTTGGCGGATTCTTTAGTCCAGGTCTGGGAGGAGATCCCTTAGGAGACCATCCGCTGCCTCATAAGGAGCATGCCCAGGCGTTGTAGGGAGGTCATACAGGCACGTGGAGGCCACACACACACTACTGAGCATCATTTCCTTGTCTTGAGGCATTTCCACTGAAGTTGGATCAGCCTGTAATTTAATTTCCCACTTTGAGTTTGAGCATCATTCCAACTCCAGACCTCCGTGGGATATTAGTTGTGATTTACGTTGATAATTTTTAGGTTTTATTGTTCTCAACACATTCCACTATGTAATGAATAAAGATTTACAACTGGAATATTTCATTCAGTGATATCTAGGATGTGGGATTTTAGTGTTCCCTTTATTTTTTTGAGGAGTGTATATTTTCATAAGGATTGATGCTCTATTTAACTGATCTAGAGCTCCAAACCCCCTGCATAGATTTCAATTTATATATATATATATATATTATACACTATATAATTGTCTAAGGGGTACTTCCGCCTGTCTGTCCTTCTGTAACGGTTATTCGTTCGCTGATTGGTCTCGGCAGCTGCCTGTCATGGCTGCCGCGACCAATCAGCGACGTGCACAGTCCGGAAGAAAATGGCCGCTCCTTACTCCCCGCACTCACTGCCCGGCGCCCGCATACACCCCTCCAGTCTGCCCTCACACAGGGTTAATGGCAGCGGTAACGGACCGCGTTATGCCGCGGTGTAATGCAGTCTGTTACCGCTGCTATTAACCCTGTGTGACCAAGTTTTTTACTATTGACGCAGCCTATGCAGCGCCAATAGTAAAAACATCGAATGTTAAAAATAATAATAAAAAAAAATGATTATATACTCACCTACGCCGCCTTTCCCGCTCCTCGCGATGCAACGGGCACGTTCCGGTTGCACGGATGGTCTGGCAGAAGGACCTGCCATGACGTCACGGTCATGTGACTGCGACGTCATCACAAGTCCTGTGCGCCTTCGAGGAAAGGACCTGCAGTGACGTCACGGTCATGTGACCGCTACACGGTCATGTGACTGCGACGTCATGATAGGTCCTGCACGACAAGGACCTGCCTTAACGTCACGGTCATGTGACCGCGACACGGTCACGTGACCGCGACATCAGCACACCCTGGGACCGGAAGATGCCGCCTGCACCCTACACAGGCGACAGTGCTACAATGCGCCTGCGGAAGGTGAATATATGTTTATTTTTTATTTTTTGAACCTGTGTCATACGTGGCTGGGCAATATACTACATAGCTGGGCAATATACTACATGGGCCGTACAATATGCTACGTGGCTCTGTGCTGTATACTACGTCACTGGGCAATATACTACGTCACTGGGCAATATACTATGTGGCTCTGTACTGTATACTACGTCACTGGGCAATATACTACGTCACTGGGCAATATACTACGTGACTGTTCAATATACTACGTGACTGGGCAATATACTACGTGGCTGAGCAATCTACTATGTGGCTGAGCAATATACTACGTGACTAGGCAATATACGTGACTAGGCAATATACTACGTGACTGTGCAATATACTACATGGCTGGGCAATATACTACGTGGCTGAGCAATATACTACGTAACTGGGCAATATACTACGTCGTTGGGCAATATACTACGTGGACATACATATTCTAGAATACCCGATGCGTTAGAATCGGGCAACCATCTAGTATATATATACGGTAATTGCCTAAGGGGTACTTCCGTCTGTCTGTCTTTAACTTCCGTAACGGAAATCCTGGGTCACTGATTGGTCACGGCCGGCCGGCCACGACCAATCAGCGAGATTGGGGCGGGAGTTAAGCACCGCTTCACTTTTACTATTGATGCTGCCTATGCATCATCAATAGTAAAAACATAGAATGTTAAAAAAAAACAAAAAAAACCCATTATATTCTTACCTTCCGAAGTCCGCCGCAGCCTTTCCCGCTCCTCGTGCTCCGGTCCCAAGAATGCATTACGGCAATGACTCGAGATCACGTAGCGGTCCCGAGACCGCTACATAATCACGGGTTATTGAAGAAAGGCATAACAGGGAACGGAGCGTCGCGAGGAGCACCGGTAAAGGCCTCGGCTGGATCCGGGGACTGACGGAAGGTGAGTATATAACTATTTTTTATTTTTTTTTAACAGGGATATGGTGCCCACATTGCTATATACTATGTGGGCTGTGCTATATACTACGTGGCCTGTGTTATATACTGTGTGACCTATGTTATATACTATGTGGGCTGTGCTATATACTATGTGCCTGTGCAATATAGTACGTGGCTGTGCTATATACTGCGTGGGCTGTGCTATATACTACGTGGGCTGTGCAATCTACTACGTGGTCTGTGCTATATACTACGTGCCTATGCAATATAGTACATGGCTGTGTTATATACTGCGTGGGCTGTGGCTATATACTACGTGGGCTGTATTGTATACTACGTGGCTGGGCTATATACTACGTGGTGGGCTGTGCTATATACTATGCGGGCTGTGCAATCTACTACGTGGGCTGTGCTATATACTACGTGCCTGTGCAATATAGTATGTGGCTGTTATATACTGCGTGGACTGTGCTATATACTACGTGCCTGTCAATATAGTACGTGGCTGTGCTATATACTATGTGGACTGTGTTACATACTATGTGGCTGTGATAAATACTACGTGGCAGTGCTATATACTACATGGCTGTGCAATATACTATGTGCCTGTGCTATATACTGCTTGGGCTGTGCAATATACTACGTGGCTATGCTATATACTATGTGGCTGTGCATTCTAGAACTCCTGATGCATTAGAATCGGGCCACCATCTAGTACAATTATATCTACCTGCAGCCACCACTAGGGGGAGCTCAGAAAATTACTGCATACTGTGCTATTATTGTGTCCAATAAACAGTAGGCTCCCTATAGTGGTAGCTGCAAGAAGCAAGAAATGTATAGAACTAGAAATATCTGTAGTAGAAAAACAGATCTTAACCACTATACAGATATAATATGAAATGAATTAGTCTTTTGCTGGTTAACACCTTTGCACTATAATTCAGTTTGAGCCCTGGTTAATTAGTGCTCCATGATGGAGATACATGTTATGTGATCAGTATAAAACTGCCTCTGTACCTGTAGGTGGTGATGGTTCCCTTTTTGGCAAGAAGTTAAACAGAAGATGAGAATTCAACACCTTTCTGAATAGTTTATAGTTATAGGAAAGGGAGGCTTGTCCACTGCAGAAAATATATCACCCACATCAGTGACTGTATGGAAGCGTTTCTCCAATGATATTCCATTGTTAAGTTGGTTATGCGAGTCCACTGGAAAGCTGCTGCTGAGAATAAAGTTAATTTTCTCCCTGCAGTGTTCGGCCAAGTGCAGGCGCCATTCAGATTAATAACGCTCAGGGCTGCCACAAGGAATTTCAGGGCCCCATATTGGCAACATTTTAGGGGCTCTCTTGAGACTCCACCAAGGCATCACCCCAGCTCCGCCTCCACCCTTCAAACTGTCCACAGTCCCACCGCTCTCTCTTGGAAAAACTCCACTTCTCATCAGTCACACATTAACAGTTCCCATCATCAGATCACATACATAGCCAGCAGCTCTTGTTTTGGCCAAAAGATTTTGTTAATCTGCCACCATGACAAGGTAGACTCTTTTGGCCGGGCCCTACTCTACTGTAACCTATTAAACATTTTTTTTAAATATGCAATACAATTTAGGTATATTTTAATATATATTTATATTTTTTAATTTTTAAAATGACCAATAATATAACATTCAAGGCACAAATACCACCGCACCATGACCAGACACCATATTACCACCACATAGTGACCTATAATACCACATACAAGGAACAAATACCACCACACCATGTCCAGACCACATATTACCACCACAGTGACTGAATAATATCACATACAAGGGACAAATACCACCGCACCATGTCCAGACCACATATTACCACCACATGATGACCAATAATTTCACATACAAGGAACAAATACCAACACTACATGACCAGACCACATATTACCAACACATAGTGACTGAAAAATAGCACATACAAGGGACAAATACTGTACCAGCACACCATGACCAGACCATATATTACCCCCACATAGTGACCAAATAATAGCACATACAAGGAACAAATTCCGCCACACCATGGCTGAACAACATATTACCATCATAGTGACTGAATACTACAATACTGACCATTAATAAAAAAACACAATACTATCACCATAAGTGCCATTATACACAGGAGATCTGTACTTAGTATGCAGTGTGTGTGTACAGGTAATACAGTGATCACCGGTGACATTATACACGGGAGCTCTATATATAGTGTCAGTGTACAGGTAATACAGTGATCACCAATGACAATATACACAGAAGCTTGGTATATAGTCTCAGTGTAAAGGTAATACAGTGATCACTGGTGACATTGTACACAGAACCTCTGTATATAGTATACAGTGTATAGTGTCAGTGTACAGGTAACATACTGACTCACCAGTGACGTCTCTAGGTGAAGTACTTCATCTACGCTTTCCATCTTCATCCAGCACAGACCGACATCACTTCTTCCAGCCAGGGCTCATCTCTGCAGGAAATTACACAGTTACCTAGAGCTCCGCTTGCAGAACACATTACTCAATTTTTTCCCAACTTCTACACTACACCAGATAAAAAAAGCGACAGTGTCGCTCTGCACAGTAACAGGACCACCCCCCATTTAAAACAGTATTGTCAAAAAATAAAATAAATACATCACTGCAGTAATAATATCCCTTACCCCCTTATTGTACCTATACCCCCTATGGTAATAATATCCCCCACCCTGGTCCTGTGTATCTCATTCCTGGCTCCAGCCATATGTTCTCCCATCCTGCCCTCATGAGGATCCATTCTGCCCCCATATGATCTCCTCATCCTACCCCATCTGTCTCATGATCCTGCCCCATGATCCTGCACCATGTGTCTCCATCCTGCACCATGATCCTGCCCCATTTTTCTCCATCCTGCCCCATGTCACCATCCTGCCCTGTGTCTCCATCCTGTCCCTGTGTCTCCATTCTGCACCATGTGTCTCATATCCTGCTCCCGTGTCTCCCATCCTGCCCAAGTGTCTCCCATCCTGCCCCTGTGTCTCCCATCCTGCCCCCGTGTCGCCCATCCTGCCCCCGTGTCGCCCATCCTGCCCCCTTGTCTCCATTATGCACCATGTGTCTCCCATCCTGCCCCCGTGTTTCTCATCCTACAATAGCCCCAAAAATGACAAATACTTGCAGCGCACAGTGAGTGCCATTTGATTATTAAAAAGATTTAATTTTAGACTGGACAATATAGCCCTCCATACAGTGTTACAAGCACTACATAGTCCTCCATACAGTATTAAAGGCATCACATAGTACTACATACAGTATTATCGGCATGACATAATCCTTCATACAGTATTGTGTGCACCACACAGACCTCCAAACAGCATTATGTGCACCACATAGTCCTCTATACAGAATTATGGGCAAGACATAGTCCTCCATACCGTATTATGGGCAAAAACATACGTATTCCTCCATTCAGTATTATGGGCATCACGTATTCCTCCAAACAGTATTATGAGCACCACATATAATAATAATAATCTTTATTTTTATATAGCGCTAACCTATTCCGCAGCACTTTACAGTGCCCCAATGGGGCTCACAATCTAAATTCCCTATCAGTATGTCTTTGAAATGTGGGAGGAAACCGGAGTGTCCGGAGGAAACCCACGTAAACACTGAGAGAACATACACACTCTTGCAGATGTTGTCCTTGGTGGGAATTGAACCCAGGACTCCAACGCTGCAAGGCTGCTGTGCTAACCACTAAGCCACTGTGCTGCCCTTAGTCCTCCATACAGTATTATGAGTGAGCACGACATAGTTTTCCATCATACAGTATTATGGACATTATATACTCCTCCATACACTATTATGAGCACTACATAGTCCTCCAAACTTCACTATGAGCACTACATAGTCCTACATACAGTATTTTGGGCACCACACAGTTCTCCATACAGTATTATGGGCACTACATAGTCCTACATACAGTATTATGGGCAAAAACATAGTCCTCTATACAGTATTATGGCCACCACATAATCCTCCATACAGTATTATGGGCACCACATGATCCGAAATACAGGCTCCACAAAGTCCTCCATACAGTATCATGGGCACCACATAGTCCAAAAATACAGTATTATGGGCACTACATATTCATCCATACAGTTTTATGGACAAAAATAGCCCTCCATACAGTATTATGGGCAAAAACATAGTCCTCCACACTGTATTTTGGGCTCCACATGGTCTTCCATACAGTATTATCAGCACCACATAGTCCTACATACAGTACTACAGGCACTACATAGTCCTCCATACAGTATTATGGGCACCACATCATCCTCCATACAGTATTACGTTCACCAAAGTCCTACATATAGTATTATGGGCACCACATTGTCCTCCATACAGCATTATGGCAAAAATATAGTCCTCCATACAGTATTATGGCCACCACATAATCCTCCATACAGTATTATGGGCACCACATAATCCGAAATACAGTATTGTGGGCTCCACAAAGTCCTCCATACAGTATTATGGGCACCACATAGTCCAAAAATACAGTATTATGGACACTACATATTCATCCATACAGTTTTATGGACAAAAATAGCCCTCCATACAGTATTATGGGCAAAAACATAGTCCTCCACACTGTATTTTGGGCTCCACATGGTCTTCCATACAGTATTATCAGCACCACATAGTCCTACATACAGTACTACAGGCACTACATAGTCCTCCATACAGTATTATGGGCACCACATCATCCTCCATACAGTATTACGGACACCAAAGTCCTACATATAGTATTATGAGCACCACATTGTCCTCCATACAGCATTATGGCAAAAATATAGTCCTTCATACAGTATTATGGGCACCACATAGTTCTCCATACAGTATTGTGTACCATACAGTCCTCCATACAGTATTATGAGCACTACATAGTTCTCTATACAGTATTATGGGCATCATATAGTCCTCCATACTTCTGCAGTTAGCACTGGCAGCTGGATACAAGTTCCAAGCCAAATCCTAACTGATGCAAACCTAGTCTTGCCTAATTAGCGCATTGTTTACGATTTCTGTGCTTTTGGTTTTCCACACAGTTTTTGAGGACTCTGAGTAATCTGGGGTATTTCCTGGTCATTGACCAAAGATGTCAGTGTTTTGTTTAATGAGCAACTTAGATATCACTTTTATGCCATGGTCTCCATCAGGCTGTAAAAAGCATTGTTCACCAAATTGGTTCTGGATCATTGGGACAAGTTGCTTTAGGAGGATGTTTAGGTACCATTCTTCAGAGTGGCATTTGAACCCACAACCACAGTACACTAAGTCTGTCTAGTTTAAGAATGCAGCGTCAAAAACTATTTTTTTCAGAACTGAGAAATATGTGCCGTTGTCCTTTTTATTCAGAGAACCAGAGAAACAGTTTCCTTCATTCGAAAAAATTGACGCTAAAGAGTCCATAATCTCGGCCTAGGAGTCCTGGCTGATGAACCTTTAAATTCTAACACAAAAAAAGAAGGGTAAAAATGCAAAGATGTTTTAAACTTTAAAATTTAAAGAGAGACATGTAAACCATGAAGCGATAAGAGAGAAAATAGAATGGGGAGAAAGTCCTCTGCTGCTAGAGGTTTTTAATTAGTCTTTGATATTCCAATAGTCATTGAAGAGAAAAGGGAGGTAGAGTTTGCATTAAAACGAATAAATGGACAAACATTACCTGGAAGTAATTTTGCTAAAATTTCTGAGGAACATTTAGCATAAATTGTAGTGGGTCTAGTGTGAATTTATACTGAGAAGATAAATGGCATATACAGTGAACCTACAAACCTGGCACACTAACCCAGCCTGTAGAGGAAAAAAAAAGGCGGGAAGGCAGCGATATCCTCCTATGCATTTGCCTTAAGAAGTGCCTAGGGACCATACACACATGTGACACATGGCATACATAACGCCAATGGCTCACACAACACATATGGTGCACACAGCACATGATGTTCTTGCGATGTTACACTTGGCACACTTATGACAAATACATGATCTCACCTTCCTGAACAATTCTACTGATAAACCTCAGCTCTGTTTAGATCCCGGTAATCACAGAATCTTTCACCGTATGGAGAGTCACAAATTGTACATTTCACAAGAGAATGGATAGAGACATGCTTTAAAAACTGAGCCGCACCTTCTGAAAGTCCCCCTCCTGTAGGAAGTCCCAACTAGTATGAAGATTTAGGAAAACTTTGCTTACCAGTGGTTGCTTGTGTTCCTTTTGGAACAAGCTCATTTGCATATATTAATGAGTGAGCTCTCTGATTGGCTGACACTGTTGGAGGGTGTGTCCAACTTGTCTGTGTTTTTTTACATAATAAAGATGCTGATACAGGAGTGCTAGGTTAAATGAACCAAATGAACACCGAGCCTAAGGCTACTTTCACACTAGCGTTGTTCGTCGGACGTCAAAAAGCGTCCTTTTGTGAAAAAAAACGCATCCTGCAAAATTTCTCGCAGGATGCGTTTTTTCCCATAGACTTGTATTGGCGACGGATCGCGACGGATTTTAATGAAATACCCTCTCCAGGCTATTAATATCTGCCCTCAGTCACTGGCTTTACTACTCTGGCGAAGAAAATTGCGCGGGAGCCCACGCCAATTTTTCCGCTATTTAACCCTTAAATTTAAGAGCTAGAGCGCCGAAATTTTGCATATACACACTACTAACATTAGTAGTGTGGAATATGCAAAAAAAAAGGGGGATATGACATGGTTTACCGTATGTAAACCATGTCTCATATCATGTCGGGTTTTGGCAGGAGAAATGAAAAGCCGGTAATTGAATTACCGGCTTTTCTGCTATATCGCCCTGAAGGAAAAAAAAAAAAAAAAAAAAATATATATATATATATATATATATATAGTCCAAAGTCGGGATATATATATATATATATATATATATATATATATATATATATATATATATATATATATATATATATAAAACCCGACTTTGGACTATAGATCGCCGACCCGATCCCAGAGTGGGATTGGGTCGGGTTTCACGAAACCCGACTTAGCTAAAAGTCGGCGACTTTTGAAAAGTGCTGATCTGTTTCGCTCAACCCTACTGAAGACAGATAGCCAAGCCAGCCTGAATACAGCCAGCATCGATTCTGAGGCCTGCCAGCAAAACCAGCAACCAACTAGAGGCCTGCCAGCCTGTGTGAGTACTTCCATTTTTGTGTGCGTCTATATGGCATGTGTGTGCATGTCTGTGTGTGTGTGTGCGCCATGTGTCTGTATGACGTACTGAATACAGCCAGAGCTAAACCTGAAGACAGCCAGAGGCCTGCCATCGTCCTGAACCAGCCAGCGACCTGCCAGAGTCCAGCTCCAGCCTGAGGCCTGCCACTGTCCAGCCAGCATCCAGAGGCCTGCTATAAAACCTATGCAGCCAGAGGCTTGACTGTAGTGCCAGAAGCCAGCGTCAAGCTACAGCCTTCCAGGCAGTGTGCGTCCTACCATTGTTGCGTGCGTCTGTGTGTGCGTGCGTGTGTTTGTGTCTGCCTGTGTGCTTTGTGCATTTGCATCTGTGTGTTTGCGTACGGCTGTGTGCTTTTGTGTGTGTGTGTTATGCCTGCGCCTGTGTGCTTGTGTGTGTGCATTCGTTGTGCATGCACCTGTGCGCTTTCGTGTGTGCGTGCGTCTGGGTGATTGCGGGTGCATGCGTCTGTGCAACTGGGTGAGTGCACGTGCATTTTTTTTTTTTATGTGATGTATTTAACAAGTATTGTGGTCTGTACAGCATGTGGTTTCAGTGTATGAGCGTGTATCTTGCGTGTGTGTTTGGTTTTTTTCTTTCAAAATTTTTTTTTTTTTTTTTAATGTTGAAACCATGTCCAGTTGATATACTTGTATTTAAAATAAAGAGCATTTTAGCTCCTAATTGTGATGGTGAAAAAAAGGAAATTAAAAAAGAATTAATAAAATGTTTTATAAAAATGTCCGTAGTATAATTTCACAAAGGTAAATTTAAAACTGGTGTATGTACACAAATGGCCACACATGCAATACTGAGTTGGTTGAGGGTTTATTTTTTAATGTAAAAGGTTATAGCCAATTTTTAAGGGTGTATATTTTGTTTTAAGTTATTTTTAGTGATCTCTTCAAATCACATATGTGTTCAATTAATTTACAACTGGTGTGAAGGCATTTCAATTTTACAAGAAGGTATTTTTTTTTTTTGGGGTGGGGGTAAATGGTTTGACAGCTGCCACATTATTAAACTAGGTCAACCAGCTCAGTCAGATCTTCCTTGGGTATATTTTTTGGGGGGTTGTTACTCAAAACGTTTGTTGGCCTGCTTTAAAATTGCTCTGATCAGCAGGGTGGCTTTTTAATCTGTAACTTTAGCTACTTTGAGGGGTTTGTGGGTCTAAGTATAAATTTTTTTATACTACAGATCCATCAGGGAACACTCAGGCAGCAGGGACCACCAGGACACCAGGGACCACTGAGCCATCCAGACAGTTTCCTGATGTATTGTAGCTTACAAGTGTCTTCATTTTTGCAGATGCACCAGGGACCACCAAGACCCCGAGACACCAGGTGCCACCAAGATAAAGACCCTGAGACACCAGGGAACGCAGTGTGAGCCCATCCAGCCAGTTTCCAGATGTAAGTATAACAGACCACAGAACTTGGAATATCATTTGTATAATAGCTTACAAGTGTCTTTGTTTTTTTCTGATACACCAGGGACCATCGAGCCAGCACTAAAATTAAATATGTCTTCTTCTGGGAGCCCTCCTCCACAGCGTCAGCATATTGAGGTACATTTAATTTTTGGGGGTTTTTGGTGATCTAGTTTAAATTTCTGTAAACCACTATATGCATTATGTTTTCACAGGAAGCTGAAGCAGCCGAGGGCCTCTCAGAAGGAGAAGGGATGGGTGGAGAAATCCAAGGAGCGGGCTCACAGAGTTTAAGTTGTGCCAAAACAGTCGCTTCACACATAACAGTGCACCCAACACATACAAAACAGTTCATCATACATCACAGTACACATACAACATATGCCTACATAAAAAATAATTCTCTTTAATTTTTTTTAGTCTGCTGCACATGAAGTTCCTCCCAGCAGCTCCGAGAGTCGGCGTCGTTATCGCCGCCGCGGTCAGCCAGCAGTGAGGTGTTTTTTTTTTTTTTTTGGGGGGGGGGGGGGGGGGGCTTGGTACTTTTAGTTTCAGTGTACTGATTTTTTTTTTCTTGTTTCACAGCGTACTCCCGACTCAGATGACGAACAAGAACAAGGACTCGATGTGGACCTTCTCATCGAGTAGGTCCGCGAGCGGGAGCCACTCTGGAATATGACTGACCGCAGGCATTCAGACAAGTTTATCACACGTCGGCTCTGGTTGGAAGTCTGCCATAATGTAATCAGCAACTGGGAGGTCCTAGATTCAAGGCAGCAGACTCTAGAACGTAAGTAGTCAAATTTCAGTAATTTCTGGAACAGGTCGGAATGTGTTGTACTTAACCTTTTTTTTTTTTTATTCTTGTATTTACAGGTGAAAGGGTTTGCAATCGGTGGCGGTCACTCAGGGATCGCTTCAGGAGGGAGTTTAACCAGGAAATGCAGGCCCCGAGTGGCTCAGCAGGAAGGAGAAGGACCCGTTACAAATATGGCCCTGCCCTGTCCTTCCTCAGGGAAAACAATGCCGAGTAGAACGTAAGTATTCAACATCCCATTGAATAAATAACCATGCTTACCTGTCTAACTCTTTTGGTTTCAGTCAGGACTTTTTCATATCAATATATTAATTATTTTTTTCCTATTTCACAGCACCGTCTGCAGCCATCGGGCGCCTGCATCGACCTTGGATCCCTCTGGAGCGATCTCTCAGGAGTCCGCCACTGAGAGCCACGTCGGTAGACCCCACCCCTCTGACCCCTCGTCTGACCCTTCCGGTACCTCTGCCCCATCCACTTCCGCTGCTGCCAGCACTGGAGCATCATTGCAGCCTTCGTTACTTGAAGCTGCTGGTGACGCGTTAGCGTTCCCTTTACCCCACCCCTCTGATCCTGCCACCTCTAGACCACCATTAGGTTCGTGGCGGCAGCGACAGAGGGGTCAGGAAAGGAGCTATGCTCCTGAATTCTTGCATCTGAATGCATCCTTCCAAAGCTCTTTCAAAATTTTGGGAGAGCAAGTGGCTGCTGGGTTCAACATGGTGCAAACACGCATCAGTGAACACAGCAGTCGCTTGGATAGGCTGCATGCAGATGCAAGTCATGCACCACCAAACCTTTTTTTTCAATCCATGCTCAGGAGCATGGAAAAGCTGACTCTTGACCAGCAGATGCAGGTAATGCATGGCTGCCATGGTGCTCTAGTGCAGGTAATGTCCGAAACACAAAATCCAACACAGCCACTACAACTTTCCAACCCCAGTCCCAATTCCAACCCCAGTCCCAAAACAAAACCCAGTCCCAATTCCAACCCCAGTCCTAAAACAGAACCCAGTCCCAATTCCCATCCCGGCCCCAAATCACAACGTCTTCCCCAATGTTTTCTTCCTTGTCAAGCTTTCCTTCCCCGTTTACTATTCCACCTACCCCAACACCACTCTCCCCTGCTCAGACTCCTGTTTTTTCAACCCCTTCCACTACACCCCAACCCAGTAAGCTTTCCCCACCTATCGACGTGGTCCAACCTTCCAGCCCCTCCGCTAGTATCTCCACCCCACACTTTACTGACCTCTGAAAGTTTTTTGTATGGTAAAAAAATATATATATTTTTATGTTAATCTTTTTCTTAAAAAAATATATACAAAATAAGTTTTAACACAAAAAGTTTTACTAAAAAAAAGTATGACAAGGTTTTGAAAAACATTTCGAAAACATGTAAATAAAGTTTATTTTGGTTTAAACTCTACTATTTGTTTCAGTGCCTTCATTTAGGTATAAGCTGGTATGGTAACAAACAAAAGGTGAAAAAAATTTTACACACCACACGTTAAAAGGTATAACATATTTGGTTTATTACCAAGAATACAACACACTTTTGGAAACAAATTAATAAAACTTGGTTTGTACAGAAACAGAAATCACCGAGACAAGAAATAAACATCTCACACTATGTTGTCTTGCCATGGCACTCTGCCTACAGGTGACACAAAATACTCAAAGTGGTCCCTTATTCTGGTAACAGAACCTGTGGATCGAACAGAGCTGCTGTGGTAATCCCACAAGGTGGTCTCAGAGTCCTCATCATCGATGGAAACAGGCTCCTTGGAAAGTACATAGTTAGGCTGGCTTCACACGTCAGTGGCTCCGGTACGTGAGGTGACAGTTTCCTCACGTACCGGAGACACTGACTCACGTAGACACATTGAAATCAATGTGTCTCTGCACATGTCAGCGTGTTTTCATGGACCGTGTGTCCGTGTGCAAAACACGGAGACATGTCAGTGTCCGTGGGAGCGCACGGATTACACGGACCCATTAATGTCAATGGGTCCGTGTAAAACACGTACCGCAGTCCGTGTGCCGTGCAGGAGACAGCGCTACAGCAAGTGCTGTCCCCCCCAGCGTGGTGCTGAAGCCGCCATTCATATCTTCTTTCCAGCAGCGTTCGCTGGAGAGAAGATATGAAAAATCTTTTTTTGTATTTTTCGTATTTAAAATAAAGATCCCTGTCAGCTCCCCCCTCCCACCCCCTGTGCACCCGCCCGCTGTTAATAAAATACTCACCCGGCTCCCTCGCAGCGTCCTCTCAGCGCCAGCTTCTCCTGTATGAGCGGTCACGTGGTGCCGCCGATTACAGTCATGAATATGCGGCTCCACCTCCCATAGGGGTGGAGCCGCATATTCATGACTGTAATGGGCGGCACCACGTGACCGCTCATACAGGAGAAGGTGCGGCGCAGAGAGGACGCTTCGAGGGAGCCGGGTGAGTATTTTAGTAACAGCGGGCGGGCGCACAGGGGGTGGGAGGGGACAGGGATATTTATTTTAAACACTAAATATAAAAAAAATAAAGGATTTTTTATATCTTCTCTCTAGCGAACGCTGCTGGAGAGAAGATATGAATGGCGGCTTCAGCACCAGATGCAGGGGACAGCGCTTACTTGTAGCACTGTCTCCTGCACGGTCCGTGTGTTACCCAGTTGGCACACGGCTGCCGCCCGTGTGCCACACTGATGTTCACGGTAAGCACACAGACAATTCCGGTACCGATTTTTCCGGTACCGGAATTATCTGGACGTGTGAGACTGGCCTTATGTAGCACCACACAGGCCTTAACAACCTTACCACTGTTTGTGTGTGCAATCTTATGGTCGTTAGCAGCACGCGCCACTTTGCAGTTAGAATGCCAAATGCACACTCCACCACTCGTCTGGCTCGAGTTAAGCGGTAATTAAAAACTCTTTGTGTTCTGGTCAAGTCTCTGCTTGCATACGGTTTTAGTAGGTGTGGTGATAACTGGAAAGCCTCATCACCAACACATACATATCGCATAGCTGGTCCAGTTGTTCCCGGGAGTGGTCTGGCTGGTGAAAAATCGTAGCTGTCTCCATACAAACAACGGCCCATCGGAGACGTTTTGAATACTTGAGTCGTTGGACCGGCCATAGGCTACAATGTCCACAGCCAGGAATTTGCAGTTGGCACCTGCTATGGCCATCAGTACTATTGAAAAGTACTTCTTATAGTTGTAGTACTCTGAGCCAGATCCTGCCGGTTTTGCAATACGGATGTGTTTCCCATCTACAGCACCCAAGCAATTCGGGAAATGGCACAGTTTCTCAAAAAGTTCTGCACTTGTCAGCCAGATGTCCTTTGTTGGTTGGGGAATGTACTCCTGGTGCAAGGTATCCCAGATAGCCAAACGGGTCTCTTTCACAAATCCGGAAATTGTAGAAATTCCAAGGCGGAACTGGTAATGTAGTGAAGTTAGGGATTCACCCATAGCAAGGAAGCTGTGAAAAACAAAGAAAAATGTTAGTAAAAATTGCAAAGACCAACATAACATTTTTAAGCAATTTCCACAAATATTACATTTTTTTTTTTACATTCAAAAAATGGCACAGAGGACATTTTAGTTCTGTTGTGATGCACATGAAAACCAGCATTTTAACATCTGTGCATTCTTATATGGAGCAGGTGTAAAACACTGGAATGGCCACAAACAATAAAAAAATTAACATGCTGCAGAAAATGCAACGCAATGTTTCAGCGCAGTATTTTCTGCAGCATGTTCACTGCTGATGTTGTTTTCTATAGGTTAAAACATGTGCACATGACATTAAGTATGAGCAATGATATAAAAAAAAAAATAAGGCTTACCACAGTGTCACCATCAACCGCTCCGCCGGTGCGATGGAAAACCTCATGCGTGTGTCCTGCCTTCTGATGACATCCCCAACGTGTTCCACCAACAAATCAAAATGCTCCTGCCTCATCCGGACATAATTAAAAAATGTGTCTGGGTTCTGCTGCAACTCCATGTAGAGAGTAGAATAGACGCCCCGGGTCATCCGCAGTTCAATTATGGGATGAATCCATAGTCGGCGAAGTCACTGCAGAAGAATCCTCCGTCTTGCTGCTTCCTCCTTCTCCCGAACTATAATATCCAGCCGATTGGTCACAAAAATCACATCAGTTACCACGTTCGCAATCCTCACAAGCAATCCTTCCATCTCTGCCACTTTCTCTAAACCCTTACCTTAAGAGAGTTCTGAGTTGGAGAGCCACAACCTTTTCTCAAGGGAGAATTACCAATCCCCTTGAAGTGTCCAGGATCATCCTCAAAAAGGAGGACCTTGTCAAGCTTGGTAGAAGTTTGAGGTCCAGGATTAGTCTTACTTTTCAGTCCCTCTTTTTGGAACCAAGATCCCTTAGATCGAGACCGTCCTGGACAACTCTTGCACTGCTGGTTGGGTCTATAAGAAACATGTGATCCCAGGGAGTGATGTGAGAGGTTTTTTGAATGCAGAGTACGCTTCCATTCTATGAGCTATAATGCCCTTCTGGATGTAATGGTATTTGCTGCTGACAGCGCCGCGCAACTAGCCGCATCCGAGAGGCATGAACCGGCTAGTCTTCTGCTCAATAAATTCAATTGTCCAGCTGTACTGTCTTCGGGAAAAGGTTACTGTTGTGAATCAAAGTAGTAAAGGTCGGGGGGGCGTGGCTATGTAGCCGAAGAAGACGGAAGCATCTTAGGAGAGCTCCGTACATCCTGAGGCATATCTGCCATAAATACTGAGCGGGACCTAGCGGTACCAACCCAAACCTGAGCCCTACATACCAGAGAGTCCCCTGGATCTTCTGGGAGACCGCTGCAGAGCTCCGTGGAGTCGGGAGCCGCGGGAACCGGAGCGGGCAGGAGATCCCCGCAGGTGACGGCGGCCATTTTCTGAGCACGCGCCAGGGAGCACAGGACGCGGTGCTGCCAACTACTGGAGCTGAACCCCCCTGTTATCCCGGAGGCGGCGGCGGCTGACCGCGCTGGTGAGAGCGGCGGGACACCTACATGTGTGAGCAGGGAGGGCGCATGAATCACAGCGCTGCTCTCTGTTGGGTTCCTCTCACCTCAGAAGTAACGGCGGTGGATGGTGCTGGAGAGAGAGGCGGGAAGCTTGCAGGCAGGAGCGGTGAGGACTGATAGGTGCTGGAAAGTGCCTGGGGCAGCGGCCATTAATATAGCGCACACCCTGGCAGATAGGGAGTTGCGCTTTTAACCACATCAGCGGCGCTGGGCGGTGAATGGGCGCCTGAAGAAGTAGGGGTGGTACAGTGTGTGCCCTGAAAAAGCGGGACCTGTGCCCCCCTGTCGGGTGGACATTTTCCCTACCAGTGACATAATACTACAGGGATTAACCCCTTTTTAGCTGCTTCCCCGGGGGTAACTGTGAAATTACACGGCCTGCGTGCTACAAGTGACTTTGAGCTTCCCCATAATTGCACCTGAGGTCGCTTTGCATAATCTTCTTGTAAACACTCACCATGCAGCACCCTAGAGGAGCTGCAGCTGCTGAAAAATTAAAAAAATATGCCAAGGATGATCCCCCTGATAATGTGCGCAGTCTTAGAAATAACCCCGCACCATCTCAGCGTAAAGGTCGCCCCTCTGATGGTAATGAGGAGAGAGGAGAGGATGAACTGACTCTTAAACAGGCATCAGAGCAGTTGATGCAAGCTATATCTCTCACTAGATCATCTCTCACGGAGAAAATAGAGGATGTACATACCGAGGTGGGGCGCCTGAGACATGACATGCAGGCTATGAGAGGGCGCATCTCAGAGGTTGAAACGAGGGTGTCTCATATAGAGGACACTATCACCCCTATGGAAGCTAAACTGAATAAAGCTGCTGGATCCGTGAATGCCTGGAAGCAAAAGGCAGACGACTTAGAAAATAGACTGCGCCGCAATAATATCCGTATCATAGGTCTCCCGGAGCGGTCAGAGGGCCAACAGCCTGAGCAATTTCTGGAGGAATGGCTTAAGTCTACATTGGGAGATGGATTCTCCTCGACATTTTCGGTGGAGAGGGCCCACAGGGTCCCGACGAGACCTCTCCCTCCTGGAGCCCCTCCGCGACCCTTTCTGGCGCGTCTCCTTAATTGTAGAGACAGAGACGCCATCCTCCGCTTGGCGCGACAGAAGGGCCTCATTAAATTCGATAATGCTACCATTTCGATCTTTCCAGATTTTTCCATGGAGCTTCAAAAGCAGCGGGCACGATTTATGGATGTCAAGAAGCAACTTAGAGAGAGGAACATCGTCTACTCTATGCTTTATCCGGCCCGGCTCCGTATTGTTTATAAGGGCTCCTCCTTATTTTTCACAGACCCAGCGGAGGCGATCGAGTGGCTGCGGTCCCGTGTGGGGTCAAATGCGGAAAACTCCTAACCTGGACTCCCTGACTAATGGCAGTATAGATAGAGCTCTTTGTTTGGGTGCAGGGAATGTCAACAATACCGGACACTGAATCCAGTGAGGGTATCCCTTTTTCAATTTGACTGTGGGAGTATGGAAATATACTCCCCTATTGTTCAAGTTTTGTTCAGTTTGGTTTTATGTATTAGATTAGATTGTTTACTAGGTATGGTTGCCGCTAATGCTGACTCTTTGCTCTGTGCGATGCCGCTGAACTACACCCGAATAGTAATGATATGCATTCACTTTCCCTTTAAGAGTGAACATGGGGGCTGAAATTATATGTATGACCTGGAACATACGAGGTATAAAGACCCCACGAAAGAAAATTAAGGTATTCTCGCAGATAAAAAAATATCACCCTCATGTTGTGGCACTAATAGAGACACATTTAACAAGGGACACAGTTCGATGTATGCAGAAACCGTGGGTACAATGGTCCTTGCACACATTCCACACTAGCTACTCTAGAGGGGTTTCTCTACTGATACACAAGGAGGTCAGGTGGGAGGCCAGGGAGGCGAGACGTGATCCAGAGGGCCGCTTCGTTTTTGTGCATGCATTTATTAATTCACGAGAGTATGTGTTATTGTGCATCTATAATCCTCCTCCTGCCAATGTGTCAATCCTCCGTATGGCTCTAGGCTTTTCCTTAAAATATCCGGAAGCCAAAGTTATTTGTATGGGGGACTTTAACTTAGTTATGAATCAATCCATGGATAGATTGAGACTGGATGACGTAACATCAGGGGACGCTTTACCTCAACAACCCTCTCAATTAGCATTGTTTATGAACGGGAGCGGGTGGTTAGATTTATGGAGAATAAATCATCCGGAAGTTAGAGGGTACACCTGCCACTCGTCAACTAGACAATCTCTATCTAGAATAGACTATATATTTGGGTCGGGTGAGTTGGCATTACGGGTGGATAGCATTGAACATGGTAATCGGGGGATCTCAGACCATAGTCCAATTATTCTTAAACTTAAATATGAGAAATCCGATAATAGTGGTGGGTTCTGGAAACTGAATCCCTTCTGGTTGAAATTGATAGACTCTAGTGATAGGACGGTTGATCAGTTGAATGATTTTACTCTAACACATTCGGAACTCCAAAACTCTGGTCTATTTTGGGATACCCTGAAGGCATACCTGAGAGGGTGCTTGTCCTCAACTATTTCCTACATCAAGAGGGTAACGGCGAGGGAGGATGAGGAGATAGAGCAAAGATTAAAAGACTCAGAGGCCACTTATATAGCTAATCAGTCCAGCAGCAATAGAATTGAATGGCTTACTTCCCAGAGACTATATACCCAACATGCAGACGCTAAGTCAAAACGCAAACTATTTTTCACTCGGCAGTCCTATTTTGAGCTAGGCAATCAAGCCAGTACACTCCTGGCCTTTTTGGTGCGCCAACATAACACCTCCAACACAATATTGCAGATCCGAGCGTCTGATGGCTCGTTGGTATCCTCTACTGATAAAATACTTCAGAGCTTTTACGATTATTACATTTCATTATACAAATCTAAAAGTGGTTTTGATATTGATGAATGTTTGGATTATCTATCAGATATAACATTCCCCTTACTAAGCCCATCTCAACGAGCCCTTATGGAGGCTGAATTCACCCTGGAAGAGGTAGAACATGCAATGGCGGATATGGCTACTGGGAAGGCCCCGGGACCTGATGGGTTCCCCATTGAATTTTACAGGAAATACCGTGATAAATTGGCACCTATATTGCTAAAGGTACTTAGGGGAATATGGGAGGGTGAATCTGTACCTGAAACATTTTATGATGCTAATGTTGTCGTGCTCAGGAAGGAAGGGAAGGATCCTCTAGATTGTGGATCATATAGACCAATTTCTTTGGTGAATGTTGACTATAAGATTTTTACGAAAATTCTAGCTACCAGACTGAATACGATCATATTGGATCTCATACACCCAGATCAAACTGGTTTTATGCCTGGGAAAAACACCTCTATTAATATCAGACGGGTGCAATCGGTTATTCAATATAGTACACTAGAACCAGACAATAAGTGGGCATTGGCTTCGCTGGACGCAGCCAAGGCTTTTGATTCCCTTGAGTGGTCTTTTTTAATTGCATGTCTACGGAAATATGGGTTTGGGAATAAATTTCTGAGAGGGATAGGTACACTATATGCGAAACCGGGGGCGCGAATGGTGGTAAACGGCTCTGTGTCTGCGCCATTTTCTTTGCATAGGGGAACTCGCCAGGGATGCCCTCTCTCCCCAGCCTTATTTGCCTTGGCAATAGAAGCCTTGGCAATACGGATGAGGTCTTCTGTAGATATTAAAGGGATACATATTGCTGATCGGGTGGACACTATAGGTCTATATGCTGATGATATGGTGGTGTTTATGGACCAGACGGAGGATACATTACCAAAAGTAATAACGATGATTGATAAATTTAGCAAGTTCTCTGGCCTATATATAAACTGGGATAAGTCTGCTTTGATGCCTCTCTCCCATACCCCAATGCCAAACCTTGAAACCCTCTCGCTATTGCCCATTGTCTCCAATTTTAAGTATCTCGGGATGCATATGACTCAGCGCAGTCACCTTGATCTACATCTCAATATATATCCACTAATTGACGTGGTTAAATTTAAATATGCTACCTGGGATAAGCTCCCGCTATCGGTGGCTGGTCGTATTAATCTGATCAAAATGATTTTACTCCCAAAATTGAGCTATTGTTTTCAACATAGTGCCGTTTCAATACCTAAATCTTTCTTTGCAACCCTAAACTCCCTTACTACATCCTTCATATGGGGGAAGGCTAGGCCTAAACTTAAATTATCCACCCTGCAGAGACCTAAGCGGGGGGGCGGGGCGGCTTTGCCGGACTTCTATCTGTATTACCTTGCTGGACAGGCCAAAATGATAAGTGAGTGGATGCCCGGGAGGTCTCTCCCCAACTCTGAAAGTCATATATTACATTCAGCTAAAGTTGATTGCCCGCTGGGTTTTCTAGAGATGGAGAAAATTGCTGTCCCTCGTTTGCTTCCTTTGCTTCGCCTGGCACGATCAGTATGGAGACAAATTAAAAAAGTGACACAATATGTAGATATAGCAGCCGAAATGCCGTTATGGAATAATGGTTACTTTCCGGGATTATTGGGCCACCCATCTACTGAATTTTGGATATCGTGTGGTGTCCTTACGGTGAGCGATATACATAGCCAGGGGGTTTTTGTTTCTTTTGAACAATTACAAAATACTCATAATATACCGAAGTCTCAATTTTTCCGCTACCTGCAACTAAGATCTGCCTTCCAATCACATGTACGAAATACGGGTGCGGGTCGAGCTATTTCAACTCTGCCGTTAATAGGAATTCTTAATTCACAGGGCCCTCAGGGACTCATTTCCTCTTTATACACCTACCTAATATCCATAGGCGAAGTATCTGTTACAGATTCAATTAAGGGAAAGTGGGGGAGACTTCTTCCGGATACACTAGGAGAAGAATGGGATGAAATCTTGGAATCTCCAACTAAGGTCTCCCCATCAATCAATAATAAGATGATCCAATTATATATAATCTATCAATCTTATTTGACCCCGACTCGTCTTTTTAAAATGGGCCGTCTTCATTCATCAGACTGCTTGAGATGTCACTCTAGTGACGCAGATTTTATCCATATGATATGGAAGTGTCCTGTTATTTTTCAATATTGGAGAGAAGTGACAGCACTATTGACATCTTTGGTGTCGATCCCTGTTCCACTTGAGCCACTGGTATGTTTGTTTGGAGTATGGGAGGCGGAGGCTTGGGATCACCACACAGGAATATTCCTGAGGGAGTCACTGTTCATGGCACGAAAGGTGTTGGCGCTGCGTTGGATGGGAGGCTCTGGTCCATCTCTTAGAGCATGGGTTGACTTAATAAATTCAATTATTCCGTATGAGCGGACGCTTTATCAAAATAGGGGTTGTCCAACTAAATTTGAGAAGATATGGGGAAGATGGAATTCATCCTATCACACTGTATAAGTTAAAAGGACTCAGTATACGCATAAGAAAAGGGTGTATGACTCTCTAGACATTATTTACCAACAGAGCGGGATGTATTTAGAAATATTCTTTGTAAGCGGCACTACGTTTGTATTAAAGACTTTATTAGAAGTTAATGTAGTTACAGTTAAAGTTTAAAATAAGGCATTAATGATCAACATGCACAATTTATTATTTTTATAATATCTTATACATGGCTATGTATGGTAATTTCCTGTAATTAATGGAAAATGATGAATACGAGCAAAATGTGTATGATCTTTCCTGAAATCAATAAACGAATTTAAAAAAAAAAAAAAAAGTAGTAAAGGTCTTCGACCAGGAGACCATTACTCTAGCAACCCAAGGGGTGGTTAAGGAGAGCACTAAACCCGAGGCTGCAACACGGAACGAATCAGCAAAATCAGACCCTAAACCCTGCTCCCCCGGCATCCACCCAATAGTAGAAAGGGGTGGAACCGCCGGAAGATGACACGGTGTGGAGGGCGGGGCTTTCACCTGAGGTCTAGCACCCCAGAATCCGGGGGCTAAATTTACCAGCGTCCATCCACGAATAGGGAGAGCGGATGTGGCGAGCCTAACCTTCCGGAGCCCGCCCGAACTCACTGGAGCGGGGCCGGAGATACCGCTAGAGAGCCGCAGATCCAGAAGCCTGGAGCAGGTGAAGCGCTGCGGCAGGAGCCCTTCCAGCCCCATCATCCAAGGTTAGCAAGAGGGCTATAAAACAGGACGGTGCAAGCACCCTAACTCCACCATCCCTTCAGGAGATGAGGAGAGGGACCGTCCGCCTCCTTCCTTGAACAGTCTCAGTATTGGTGATGCAGTGGGGGCCGCACAGACTCCCATACGCACCTGTACAGCCTAGGGTTTCACTACCTAAGGGTGGTCAGGGCTGAGTCCGGCATAGTATCCCACGTTGCGGGAGAGGATACGTGGAGGCGACACTCCACGTGCTTGCCCGTTGATGGTTTAGGGAGATCAGACCCCTTCAAAAGGGTCCGTTGCCCCTGTCTCATCTTCATGGTAAAAAAAAAAAAAATCTGGGGAAAACCCAGAGATGTGCCTCCTATGGACACTAAGCATGAACTGGTTAGCTGAGAGCCAGCAGGAAGGTGTATACTGCAGGGGAGGAGCTAACTTTTTTGTATCACTTAGTGTCAGCCTCCTATTGGCAGTATACACTATAGCTGTGCCATATAGTGCTCTGCACCGTTCATATTGCCCCATAGCTGTGCCATATAGTGCTCTGCACTGTTCATATTTCCCCATAGCTCTGCCATATAGTGCTCTGCACCGTTCATATTGCCCCATAGCTCTGCCATATAGTGCTCTGCACCGTTCATATTTCCCCATAGCTGTGCCATATAGTGCTCTGCACCGTTCATATTTCCCCATAGCTCTGCCATATAGTGCTCTGCACCGTTCATATTTCCCCATAGCTGTGCCATATAGTGCTCTGCACCGTTCATTATTGCCCCATAGCTCTGCCATATAGTGCTCTGCACCGTTCATATTTCCCCATAGCTGTGCCCCATATAGTGCTCTGCACCGTTCATATTGCCCCATAGCTCTGCCAAATAGTGCTCTGCACCGTTCATATTGCCCAATAGCTCTGCCAAATAGTGCTCTGCACCGTTCATATTGCCCCATAGCTGTGCCAAATAGTGCTCTGCACCATTCATATTGCCCCATAGCTCTGCCATATAGTGCTCTGCACCCTTCATATTGCCCCATAGCTCTGCCAAATAGTGCTCTGCACCGTTCATATTGCCCCATAGCTCTGCCAAATAGTGCTCTGCACCGTTCATATTGCCCCATAGCTCTGCCAAATAGTGCTGTGCACCATTCATATTGCCCCGCACCATTCATATTGCCCCATAGGTCTGCCAAATAGTGCTCTGCACCGTTCATATTGCCCCATAGCTCTGCCATAGTGCTCTGCACCGTTCATATTGCCCCATAGCTCTGCCATATATAGGGCTCTGCACTGTTCATATTTCCCCATTGCTGTGCCCCATATAGTGCTCTGCACCGTTCATATTTCCCCATAGATGCTCCACATAAATCTCTGCCATTGCTGCTGCAATAAAAAAAAACAGGATTTTTGGTTGCTTACCGTAAAATCTGTTTCTTGAAGCCTCCATTGGGGGACACAGGAACCATGGGTGTATGCTGCTGCCACTAGGAGGCTGACACTATGCAAATAAAAAAGTTAGCTCCTCCTCTGCAGTATACACCCCACCGACTGGCATCATGCTCTTCAGTTAGTGAGAAAGCAGTAGGAGATAAGTAGCAAGGTTGAAAAACCATAACCACAAACTTGAGAACTGTAAACGTGAGAACAGTCATAGAACAGATAACAAACATTGGGAGGGAGCTGTGTCCCTCAATGGAGGCTTCAAGAAACAGATTTTACGGTAAGCAACCAAAAATCCTGTTTTCTTTATCGCCTCTCATTGGGGGACACAGGAACCATGGGACGTCCCAAAGCAGTCCCTAGGGCGGGAAAAACAGACTTCCATCAGGTCAGAGGACTCACCACTGCCACCTGCAAGATCCTTCTACCTAGGCTGGCGTCCGCCGAAGCGTAGTAATGGATCTTGTAAAATTTGGCGAACGTGTGGATGGAAGACCAAGTTGCCGCTTTGCAAAGCTGTAGGGCGGAAGCCCTGTGGTGCACCGCCCAGGAGGCGCCAACTGCCCGGGTAGAGTGAACCTTAATCCCAGGAGGGGGCACTCTGTTCTTGACCCGGTAAGCCTCCAAAATTGCCATTCTGATCCAGCGAGCAATAGTTGCTTTAGAAGTCGGCTGGCCTCTGCGCGTGCCATCAGGAATGACGAAAAAGGAATCCGTCTTCCGGAAAGTGGACGTTCTATCCCGGTAGATCCTCACTGCCCTGACGAGGTCCAGCCTGTTCAACGATCATTCCAGGGGGATGAGCCGGAGCTGGACAAAAGGAAGGTAGAACGATGACCTCGTTGAGGTGGAAAACCACCTTAGGAAGGCAGGAAGGCAGAGGCCTGAGGACCGCCTTGTCCTGGTGAATGTCCAAGTACGGAGGTCGGCAGGACAGGGCCGCCAACTCGGAAAAACGGCAGATAAAGGTGATGGCCACAAGAAAGACCACCCTCAAAGATAGAACTGACAGGGGAATCTCCTTGAGAGGCTCAAAGGGGGAAACCCTCAGAACGTCCAGAACCAGGTTTAAATCCCATGAATCCACGGGGGCCCTGTACGGAGGGACAGCGTGGGCTACTCCTTGAAGGAAGGTCTTAATCTGTGGCCGAGAAGCTAAAGTCTTCTGAAAGAGGATGGAAAGCGCAGAGACCTGGCCCTTCAGGGAACTAAGAGCCAGGCCCGAATCCAGTCCTGCCTGAAGGCCAAAATGGAAGGCAGGGAAAAGGACATAGGTGAAACGCAGTTGGACTAGCACCAACGAAAGTAAGCCTTCCAGGTACGATAGTAGATCCTGGAAGATGAAGGCTTCCGAGCCTGAATCACGGTGTGAATCACCCGGTCCGAAAGGCCGGACGCTCTGAGGACTGCGGTCTCAACAGCCACGCCGTTAAACTGAGCGACCGAGAATTCGGGTGGCAGATCAGACCCTGAGACAGCAGATCGGGCCTGTCTGGAAGGCGCCAGGGAGCGTCCGCAAGAAGATTGACGAGCTCCGCAAACCAAGCTCTCCTGGGCCAATCCGGGGCGATCAGAATGACCGGCACCTTTTCCGCTTTGCTCTTTTTCAACAGTTTGGGAAGTAATGGAAGGGGTGGGAACAGGTAGGGCAGCACGAACTGTGACCAAGGAATGGCCAGAGCATTGACGCCCACTGCAAGAGGATTGCAAGACCTGAAGATGAACTGCAGAATCTTCCTGTTCATTCAAGACGCCGAGAGATCCACGTCCGGAGTCCCCCATCGAAGAAAAATCTTGATGGAAGACCTCCGGATGCAAGGACCATTCCCCTGCCGCGAGGCCCTCGCGGCTGAGGAAGTCGGCGGCCCAATTGTCCACGCCGGGGATATACCCCGTGGATATCACCGGGGCCGTTGTCTCCGCCCAAAGTAGGATCTTGGATACCTCAGCAAGGGCCAAGTAGCTCAGAGTCCCCCACTTGAAGATTGACATATGCCACAGCCGTGGCGTTTTCAGTCTGGATCCGGATTGGCAGACCCCTGAGAATCCTTTCCCAGTGGCGGAGGGACAGTAAAGGTGGCCCGAATCTCGAGGACATTGATCGGCGGAGCCGACTCCTGCGCCGACCAACGGCCCTGAACCGTGAGGTGGCGAAAAACCGCACCCCAGCCGAGGAGGCTGGCGTCCGTCGTCACCACTTACCAGAGAACTGGAAAGAAGGACCTGCCCTGGGAGATGAGAGGTGACATCAGCCACCAGTTGAGAGACCGTTTGACCCGAGAAAAGAATCGGATCGGACGAACCAGGGAGAAGACAGACCTGTCACACTGAGACAGAATGGCTTGCTGAAGGGGTCGCGAATGAAATTGGGCAAAGGGAATCGCTTCCAATGTTGATACCATCCTCCCCAGAACGTTCATGGCCGGTCGGAGGGAGGGAAGCCGAGGACCCTGGAGCAAGCGTATGTCCCGAAAAAGAGAGGATCTCTTGTCTTTGGGAAGGAAGACTTTGGTCTGACAAGTGTCGAAGAGCATGCCCAGAAAGATGATGCGCTGAGAAGGAATAAGGCAGGACTTCTTCCGGTTGACCAGCCACCCGAAACGGCTAGGGTGTCGAGAACGACGGACAGACTTTCGTGAGCCTGAGAAAAGGACGGAGCCTTAATGAGGATGTCGTCGAGGTATGGAAATAGGACCAGGCCTCTGACTCTCAAGATGGCCAACAGCGCCGCCATGATCTTCGTGAATACCCTTGGAGCGGTAGTGAGACCGAACGGCAGGGCGACGGATTGAAAATGTACCGGGAGCACCGCAAAGCGCAGGAATCGGTGACGTCCGGGAAATATCGGGACATGGAGGTAGGCGTCCTGAATATCTATGGAACACAGAAATTCTTGAGCCTCCATGGGAGCAATTACTGAACGAAGGGATCCCATCCCGAAGTGCCTCAGACGAACTCTCCTGTTCAGTAATCTGAGGTCCAGAATGGGGCGAACCTTGCCGTCTTTTTTTTTTTTTTTTTTTTTTTCGGTACCCCAAAAAGGTTCGAGTAGAAACCTGTGAACCGTTCTTTTTCTGGGACGGGAACGATTTCCCCGGCTTTGAGAAGAGAAGCGATGGCTGCGAAGAAACCCGGAACTAGAGCGGGATCTCTGGGAGGTCGGGATTCGAAGAAACGATCCCGGGGTCGTGAAAACGAACTCTATCTTGTATCCCGAGGATGCAACTTCCCTGACCCATGCATCCTCTACTGCGGAGGTGCAGACGTCCCTGAAAAAGAGAAGACGGCCACCCAACCTGGGAGGTGGGTTGGGGTCTTGTCAGTCATGCTGAGGTGGATCTTCCAGTCCTGGCCTGGAGGATCTACCCGGAGAGTAGCGAGGACGCCAGGACAGAGTGGGCCAAAAGGGCACCGCTTTCTTCTCTTGACGTGCCTGAGGACTCTGGTGCTGCTGAGAAGGGAGGTTGGTGCCGTGAGGTGATGAAAAAAAGGCCGAAAGGACCGAAACTGCCGTCTTGCCGCGAGGCCCTAGGAGGAGGGCGACGAGGATTAGCCTGGGGGAGAGGAGACTTGTACCCCCGGTGGCGTCCTTAATGATTTGGTCCAGCATGGAACCAAAGAGACGTGAGCCCTGAAAGGGGAGACAGGTGCGGGACTTTTTGGAACATAAGTCTGCCTGCCAGGCCTTGAGCCAAACGGTCCGGCGGATGGTAACGGCATTGCTGGATGCCTGAGCCGCACAAGACGCGACATCCAGAAAGACGGAGACCAGGTATTCACCCGCGTGGGAAATCTGGATGGCAAGCTCCGCCAGTTGCACAGGAGGCGCTCTGTCCAGGATATCTCGACGGAGTTCTTTGGCCCATTTGGAAGGGATTTCGAAACCCAGGTGGAAGCGAAAACTGGGCATTTGAAGCGGCTGCAGCTGCCTCAAAGGCTAACTTCGCAAAGGATTCTATAACTATCGTTAGAGTCCTTCAGAGATGCTCCGCCGGACAGTGGAAGCACCGTGTTGGTGGAGAGCCTGGAAACGGGGATCCACCGAGGGAGAGACCGTCCAATTGGCAGTAAGTTCTGGAGAAAAACTTAGAAGGTGGTTTAGCCCGTCTAAACGAAACCGCCTGATCTGCGGGTTCCGTAGAGGGATCCATAATGCCACAGGTTTGGTTTATAGCTCCAATGAGATTCTGGACCATATCCCTCATGGTGGCGATTTGGTTAGAATCCAGCTCCGAGATGTCCTCCGAGGGCGCATCAGATAACGCCTCGCCTGATTCAGGGGAGAAGGATCGGGAGGACGCCGACCGCAGAGGGGGACCGTGTGGCGAGATGGAGCGAGAAGAGGACTCAGACCGACGTTCCTGTCTGGACCTTTTGCGGCTTATCAAGGACGGCTCGGGCGGAGGCTCCTGCGACCCGCTGGCCACTGTGGGGGGCTGCGGAGGTAATCGGTCCAGCACGGATACCAGAAATTTTGAGACACCCGCGTTAGATCGGCCACCGAATGAGACAGAGAGAAAACCCAGCCTGGGATGGGCGTATCACTCTCGGGCGGACCGGCCGGAGGATCCTGGGCGGTAGGAACAATCGGGTCAGAAGAGGATGAAGTAGGAGGACGAGAGCGGCCCCCTTTAGAGTTAGACATTTTAGAGAGGTCCGTGAAGAAAAAGAGGGTTAGGGGACAGAGGGCAGAGGGGAGTGTCAGTCTGCAATTGCAGAGCTACTCACGGCAGACGGATTGCGGAGTGAAGCTGTCCAGCTTGATGCATGGACCTCTGGCGAGGAGTGGTCCCTTAGGCAGGAGGGTGGAATGGCCTCCTGGCGCAATTTGGATCTGCGGCTGTCATGTATCCTGTGTGGAGGAGAGGGCTCATGGCTCAGGAGACCCAAGATGGCGCCGGTGGGCAGGGAAAAGAGGCGGTGCCTCAGTGCAATTGTCGGGCGGGAGAAAAGCCCGCCCGATGAAAGAGGGAAGGGGGCGGAGTCTGCCACCGGAAGTAGGCCCGGGCAGAAGCCGGGGCCTAAATTAGGAATAGGAGACCGGCGGAGAAGGGCCGCGGCGTAGGCACAGAGCGCCGCATGAGGAAGCGACGCGGTAGGTAAGCGACCGCAAACAGCGGCTGCATGCCCAAGCGGTGTGGCGACCTGGCAGGCCGCCACGCTGAGGGAGAAGGAATGGCCGCTACAGTGGAAAGATGCGGCGGCGGCGCTGAGAAAAGGACCGGCCGCTTACAGCGGCCGGAGCAGGGAAAACGCAGGGGGCCGAAGCGATGCGACGGCTGGCAAAGCCGCCGCGCTGAGAGGAAAGAGACGGGCGCTTACAGCGCCGGAGCAGGGAAGTCGCAGGGGCCCGAAGCGTGTGGCAAGGCCGCGCTTACTGGGAGCATAGCGCGGTGACAGAAAAGAAGCGGCGCGGTAGTCCGAGAAGGCGGCCGCGCCAGACAAGAGAGGGCAGCCGCAGCCGGAGTAGGTGCGGCGGCTGGGAAGAAACGTGACCCGCATTATGAACCCATTAACAGGCACCCCCTTTTTTGAGGATCCAGGGAAGCTGCAGAAAAAAAAAAAAATAAATAAAATAAATACTCACCTTAGACATCCCACGCCGGTACTAACCTGGAAAAAAGTGAGACGTCCAGGGAGCTGATGGACGTCCTCGTCTCCGCAACCGACAGGCTCTGGTGGGCGAGTGGGTGGGGGACGGAGCCAGGACCGGACTTCTAAGCACGCTTGTGTGCTAGGCTCTTGGTCCTGGAGAGGGATCTATGAGGATACGGGGTGGCAGTACACGCCGTACTCATAGTCCGTTTTGTGGGACTACAGGTGTGACTGCTCACCCTGTATCCCTCCAGAAAACCTGAAAAGAAACGACGCACATTGAGGTAGATAAGGGTCTAATGAAAGACCCGTGTCCACCTCCTACTGACACTAAGCTAAACTGAAGAGCATGATGCCAGTCGGTGGGGTGTATACTGCAGAGGAGGAGCTAACTTTTTTATTTGCATAGTGTCAGCCTCCTAGTGGCAGCAGCATACACCCATGGTTCCTGTGTCCCCCAATGAGAGGCGATAAAGAAAACAAAAACGCCATACTCACCTTTCTTGCTTGCAGCTCCCAGCGTCCGGTCCTGGCGTCTCTCCGCTCTGACTGATCAGGCAGAGGGCGCCGCGCACACTATATGCGTCATCGCGACCTCTGACAGTCAGAGCGGATAGACGCTGGGAAGATGCAGCGGCACCCGGCGTGTGGAACAGGGACAGGTGAATATGTGATACTTACCTGCTCCCGGCGTCCGGCTCCTTCTCCCGGACAGCTGTCTTCGGTGCCGCAGCTTCTTCCTCCATCAGCGGTCACCGGCACCGCTGATTAGAGAAATGAATAGGCGGCTCCACCCTTATGGGAGGTGGAGCCGCTTATTCATTTCTCTAATGAGCGGTCCCTAGTGACCGCTGAACAGTGGAAGAGCTGCAGCACCGAAGACCGTTGGACAGGCGGGGAGCGCCAGGATCGCTGGAAGCAGGTAAGTATGCCTCAACGCCCTCACCCGCCGACCCTGCCACCCACCTTGACTCGAGTATAAGCCGAGAGGGGCACTTTCAGCCCAAAAATTTGGGCTGAAAATCTCGGCTTATACTCGAGTATATACGGTACTTAACAAAAAAGTGTGAAACAACTGAAAATATGTCTTATATTCTAGGTTCTTCAAAGTAGCCACCTTTTGCTTTGATGAATGCTTTGCACACTCTTGGCATTCTCTTGATGAGCTTCAAGAGATAGTCACCGGAAATAGTCTTCCAACAATCTTGAAGGAGTTCCCAGAGATGCTTAGCACATGTTGGCCCTTTTGCCTTCACTCTGCGGTCCAGCTCACCCCAAACCATCTCGATTGGGTTCAGGTCTGGTGACTGTGGAGGCCAGGTCATCTGGTGTAGCACCCAATCACTCTCCCTCTTGGTCAAATAGCCCTTACACAGCCTGGAGGTGTGTTTGGGGTCATTGTCCTGTTGAAAAATAAATGATGGTCCAACTAAACGCAAATCGGATGGAATAGCATGCCACTGCAAGATGCTGTGGTAGCCATGCTGGTTTGGTATGCCTTCAATTTTGAATAAATCCCCAACAGTGTCACCAGCAAAGCACCCCCACACCATCCCACCTACTCCTCCATGCTTCACGGTGGGAACCAGGCATGTAGAGTCCATCCGTTCACCTTTTCTGCGTCGCACAAAGACACGGTGGTTGGAACCAAAGATCTCAAATTTGGACTCATCAGACCAAAGCACAGATTTCCACTGGTCTAATGTCCATTCCTTGTGTTCTTTAGCTTAAACAAGTCTCTTCTGCTTGTTGCCTGTCTCCTCTTAAAATGAACCTGTCACCCCCAAAATCGAAGGTGAGCTAAGCCCACCGGCATCAGGGGCTTATCTACAGCATTCTGTAATGCTGTAGATAAGCCCCCGATGTATCCTGAAAGATGAGAAAAAGAGGTTAGATTATACTCACCTGGGCGGGCGGTCCAATCCGATGGGCGTCGCGATACGGTCCGGGGCCTCCCATCTTCATAGGATGACGTCCTCTTCTTGTCTTCACGCCGGCGCACTGCAGTTCTTTGCTCTGCCCTCAACAGGGCAGACAAAGTACGTCTGCAACAGAGCATGAAGACAAGAAGAGGATATCATCGTAAGAAGATGGGAGGCGCTGGACCGGACCGCGACGCCCATCGGACCGGAACGCAGCGGGACCGCCCCCGGGTGTGTATAATCTAACTTCTTTTTGTCATCTTTCAGGATACATCAGGGGCTTATCTACAGCACTACAGAATGCTCTAGATAAGCCCCTGATGCCGGTGGGCTTAGCTCACCTTCGATTTTGGGGGTGACAGGTTCCCTTTAACAGTTGTGGTAGAGATGTGTCTGCTGCTAGAACTCTGTGTGGCATTGACCTGATCTCTAATCTAAGCTGCTGTTAACCTGTGGTTTCTGAGGCTGGTGACTCGGATAAACTTATCCTCAGAAGCAGAGGTGACTCTTGGTCTTCCTTTCCTGGGGCGGTCCTCATGTGAGTTAGTTTCTTTGTAGAGCTTGATGGTTTGGCAACTGCACTTGGGGACACTTTCAAAGTTTTCCCATTTTTTCAGACTGACTGACCTTCATTTCTTAAAGTAATGATGGCCACTCGCTTTTCTTTACTTAGCTGCTTTTTTCTTGCCATAATACAAATTCTAGCAGTCTATTCAGTAGGACTATCAGCTGTGTATCCACCAGACTTCTGCTCAACACAACTGATGGTCCCAACCCCATTTATAAGGCAAGAAATCCCACTTATTAAACCTGACAGGGCACACCTGTGAAGTGAAAACCATTTCTGGTGACTACCTCTTGAAGCTCATCAAGAGAATGCCAAGAGAGTGCAAAGCAGTCATCAAAGCAAAAGGTGGCTACTTTGAAGAACCTAGAATATAAGACATAATTTCAGTTGTTTCACACTTTAAGTATATAATTCCACATGTGTTAATTCATAGTTTTGATGCCTTCAGTGTGAATTTACAATTTTCATAGTCATGAAAATACAGAAACATTTTTAAATGAGAAGGTGTGTCGAAACTTTTGGTCTGTACTGTAGGTAAGGTAATGTCACCTAGTCCTGAATTTGATAACAGAAAATCTAAGGAATAAAAGCCTGTTATAGAGCTCCATTAGGTTAGTGTAACTTTACTAATGTAATGTAGGATAAGAAATTGGCAATAGAGGTATAAGGTAATGTTTAGGATAGGGTTAAAGCACTAATCCAGTGTTTTTTATTTTCACTGCAGCACCAGCCGCCGTTTTTGTCTCTTCCCGATGCTACACCGGTCCCACGACACCACCTTGTGACTGCAACTTCTGACTGACCCGAAGTCAAAGGTAACGGTCACAAGCTCTCAGTGTAAGCCTATAAGACCCTTGTTCGTTCTGGCTCTTATAGACGTGCATTAAGTCGTGACTTCCAGGCTGCTCCAGCAAATACTGGAGAAATCCAGCAGGTCACAATCTGCAGAAGACAACCGATGCGGTGTTGATAAAAGATGAAGACGGTGGCTGGTAGGTATGATACTAGGGACAGGAACCTTATATTAGTAGTACCATTCCAGCACTGCAATAAAAAACACTGGGGTGGTGCTTTAATGAAGCCTCTCTAACCGATGTTCAGGCTATGATATTGGGGAGACCATTCAGTAACACAATTGATATGGATGGAATTATTACGATTTTGTTGAGGGTGTTGAGGTGCAGGAGACTGTGCTAGAAGAGGAGCTATGCTCGGACGTTTGTTCTGTCTGGGCTGTTTAGACATCGGTCTGAAGAGCTCTCTGTAAACGTTCTTCCTATCGGGGTGAGGTTGCAGCGGTAGCGGTGGGAAGTGCTCTTGGTAGTGCATCCGAATCCATCAGCTGTCAAGCCATGGCCACCCTCGATCTAGCTTATGGTAACTCCGAGGTCACCAACATTTCTGACCTTGAGAGCCATATCCAGCTCCTGTCTCACTCACAGTAGTGACACCCAGAGCCCCCTAGTACCGATATAATGACAGCCAAAGCTTTTCCACTGAAATCACACCAAGGTAGTATGCCAAGCTCCAGGGTTTCCCATCTTACCCCCATTCAGATCTGCCGTGGCTGTGCAGGGCTACACACAAAAGTTACCATGGGCCTGTGAGCAACATGTGGCTCTCGAGCTACAGGTTGGGTACCCCCTGTGTTAACTCATAGTGGCATATTTATCAAAACTAGTGCAGAAGAGTCAAATCAGTTGTCAGTTGAAAAAAGCTTCCTGCAGATAATGAGAAATAAAAGCTCTCCCAAAATACCAGAATAGTTACTATAATGTACAACAAACCACATTTCCCTTGCACTAGTTTTCATAAATCTCCCGTTTCCCATAAATTCTCTACAGCAGCTCTGTGGACAGACACTGAATAAATCAGCTGCTTCTGCCTCACTCACAGCACAAAATCCCAGCACAATCTGATCAGCAGTTAGTTCTCAACTCAGAAGCAATTACTTTCCTTAAAAAAAAAAAAGAAGGAAAAATCATATCCGATAAATAATTTCTTTATTGCAATAGTTGTCTAGCTGCAATAACCAACAGATCATTTATTACAACATAAAATCCACAATAAAAATATACACATACTGTGGGACGGAGGAAATGACATGTGTCTGAAGATTGGGGGTATAAGTAGAGGTAAAGCAGCCACAGAACCACAGCACATGTCACTACGGGAAAGACACTGAATGGCGGGCGAGGCCGAGAGAGTGGGGGAAAAAGAAACCCACAGAGTGTTCACATCCACTGTGAGCATATTCAAGCCATAGGGATATGAGAAATGGGTTTATTCACAACCTGTCTTCCCGACAAATAGCACTAGTCATAACTAAACAGAACCCCGAACATTACTTACCTACCGCGAGGGAAGTCAACTTGTGATGTCAACAAATGCCCAACAAAGAACTAGTAAATCAGTAGACTACATGGGAAAGACAATCAAATAGGTCCGTACTCTACAAGCTGTACACTTTTGACATCAACCCAATGGGAAGATAAATCAACATGGCTACTGGAATATGGCTAAAGCACCACAGCTCTGATTTGCATCGATGTAGGGTAGATGTGACAGCTCAGTGATGTACGGTTACCGCCTGTCTGTATTGTGCAGTCGTTCCACCAGAAATTGAATGGTGGCAATAAAACATGCATTAATGAGGAGATTACAGTGTTGTCACATTGTGGGTACATCATGAATGAAGCATGGCACCGCATCCTGTGCATTCACACTAATCAGAAGCAGGGTGAACGGAGAAGAGATCTGAATGGCTTAGACAACGCATAGTATAGAATTACATGCACATCCCTAGTGATACAGAAATAAGGGAGTCCGTGGTGGGCTTCTAGAATCCAACCTTCCCAGAAACAGCCAGTGGTGGGTGGAATGTTACTCGTTCGGATGATGATGATGACACCTTCCCCCAGGGCCCCTGCCCTGCCAGTTAATCGTAGGCACGATGCACTGGATCTCTACAAGAGAAAAAGAGAGACTTTAGTTGGAGAATGCTAGGGAAAAAATATCTTAACAATTGGCAATGCCTGGAATTCAGAGAGGGAGGAGAAGGCCTCTTGTTCTAAGGGTCTTCTCCATATCCTGATCATAGTACAAGGTAGGACGCGATAAGTCCATCTTGGAGCATCTTCAGACTGCCTGGGCTACACTGCCTATTAAACAGCATTAGTAAATATTTCCAATATGTTATGTCTAGTGCTCCGCTTGAGGGAGTGGAGCGGAACAGTCATCCTTGTGCGACACTCCATGTGCCTTACCTCTCAGGTCTTGGACTAAGCATATTGTTAAAAATTTGTTTTATAGGATAGTACTTCTGCTGCCCCACATCTCAAACAACTCACAAGCTATAAACTTACGAAGCTTCTTCTTTCAGCAAAGCCAAGAACTTCCTGACACGATACTCTGGATCCATCTTAAATATAAAATTAGAAACAATCATTGGAAATTAAGCATAAATCATAACCTAATATAAAGTGGCTTTCGAAAGTATTCACCCCCATGGCTCTTGCAGGAGATCTGATAGGTAATACATTTATGTTAGAGTAGGATGTAATAATAATAATCTTTATTTTTATATAGCGCTAACATATTCCGCAGCGCTTTACAGTTTTGCACACATTATCATCGCTGTCCCCGATGGATCTCACAATCTAGATTCCCTATCAGTATGTCTTTGGAAAGTGGGAGGAAACCGGAGAACCCGGAGGAAACCCACGCAAACACAGGGAGAACATACAAACTCCTTGCAGATGTCGTCCTTGGTGGGATTTGAACCCAGGACTCCAGCCCTGCAAGGCTGCTGTGCTAACCACTGCGCCACCGTGCTGCCCTAGATATAGAAGGGCATAGGAATTTTATAATTTGAAGAATGAATGCGGCAGTGAATATTGAAGAAACAAACACAGGAAAATAAGACATACCAAACAAGGGGAAGGGGGGGGGGATGTTTTGGAGGAAGAACTTATTGGGGGGGGAGGGAAAGTTTTGTTAATTAGTTTATAACAAAATTATAAGATTATACCATGATACAATATAGGTATGCTTATAACGAGGTCATGAAAACAGATGGATTTGCAGTGATTTGTAAAACAAGAATGCAATATGTATTGTTGGGAAATCGTGTTTGTCACAATAAAAATGGTTTTGATGAAAAAAAAAAAAAGTAAAGATAAGCGATTGTGCTCAGATAAGGCGTAATCAGAGCATGCTCGTGTGCTAAACGACTGTCTTCGACATGCTCGAAACATATATTCGAGTCTCCGCGATTGTTAGGCAATCCCTGCATGAGTTGCAGCTGTCTAACAAACAGGTAATCCCTGCATGTATTGCGGCTGTTTAGCAGCCTCGAGACATGCAGCCGCGGGGACTCGAACATAGTTTCGTCTTTATGGAAGAGTGGGCTAAAAAACCTTTACTTACACACAAAAATTGTAAGGCTTGTATGGAGTTGAGCCACAAGATATGTGAGAGACATTTTGGCCACTAAGGTAAACGCTATGTCTAGTGCCAAACCAACACAGCTCATCATCCCAAGAACACCATCAACACAGTGATGGCAGCATCATGCTGTGAGAATGATTTTCAGACGCAGAGACAGATAAAATGGTCCGAGTCGAGGGTAAAATGGATGGTGCGAAATACAGGGATATTCTTCAGCAAAACCTGTTTCAGTCCGTCAGTGATTTGAGACTGGGACGGAGGTTCGCCTTCCAACAAGACAATGACCCAAGGCATACTGCTAAAGCAACAGTCGAGTGGTTTAAGAGGAAAGGTGTAAAGGTACCGTCACACTTAGCGACGCTGCAGCGATACCGACAACGATCCGGATCGCTGCAGCGTCGCTGTTTGGTCGCTGGAGAGCTGTCACACAGACAGCTCTCCAGCGACCAACGATGCCGGTAACCAGGGTAAACATCGGGTAACTAAGCGCAGGGCCGCGCTTAGTAACCCGATGTTTATCCTGGTTACCATCCTAAAAGTAAAAAAAAACAAACACTACATACTTACCTACAGCCGTCTGTCCTCCAGCGCTGTGCTCTGCTCTCCTCCTGTACTGTCTGTGTGAGCACAGCGGCCGGAAAGCAGAGCGGTGACGTCACCGCTCTGCTTTCCGGCTGACCGACGCTCACAGCCAGTACAGGAGGAGTGCAGAGCACAGCGCTGGAGGACAGACAGCGGTAGGTAAGTATGTAGTGTTTGTTTTTTTCACTTTTAGGATGGTAACCAGGGTAAACATCGGGTTACTAAGCGCGGCCCTGCGCTTAGTTACCCGATGTTTACCCTGGTTACCAGCGAAGACATCGCTGAATCGGTGTCACACACGCCGATTCAGCGATGTCTGCGGGGAGTCCAGCGACAAAATAAAGTTCTGGACTTTCTTCCCCGACCAGCGACAGCACAGCAGGGGCCTGATCGCTGCTGCCTGTCACACTGGACGATATCGCTAGCGAGGACACTGCAACGTCACGGATCGCTAGCGATATCGTCTAGTGTGACGGTACCTAAAATGTTTTGGAGTGGCCTAGTCAAAGTCCAGAACTTAATCCAATTGAGAATCTGTGATCAGACTTGAAGATTGCTGTTCACCAGAGGAAACCATCTAACTTGAAGAAGCTGGAGCAGTTTTACATGAGGAATGAGCAAAAATCGCAATGGCAAGATGGGGAAAGCTCATATAGAGAGCTGTCGGAAACGACTTGCAGCTGTAATTCCTGCAAAAGGAAGCTCCTCTAAGTACTGACTTTAGGGGAGTGAATACTAATGCACACTGACCTTACAGTTATTTTGAACGAAAAATGACAAAGGGGTGAATATTTTTGCAAGCTACTGTATTTGCAGAAGAAAGCTTTTTGGGGTCAATGAGAATGATATATTATCAGTAATTGGCACTGGGACCAGAAAGACCAATTCATTGTGCCTAGTTGGAGGGAATCAGGACATTTTTGAACTTCAAAAGTTCTTCAACCAAATCAGAGCAGTCAGAAAAGTGAGCATTTTAATATGTATACTAGACTGTGAAACTGCTGTGCAAAGTTGTTGACTAAACAACAAAGAACATAAGATACACATAGATCTACACAGTTCCCTTGAGAAAGCAGAGTGAAACGCCAATAGGGGCATGGACATTTCATATGAATCTTTGGGGTAACTTATTTATAATGTTGATGACTATGGTCACATGATTATGTATCTACTTATAGATATACTTAGTATTTATTTATAGACTTGGTTTAGATGCGGCTTCAAGAACATGCACTTTAATATCAGTATCTGCATCCATTTAATTTTTAATAATTACCAATCCTTTCCCATGCCTAATCATGTATGTAAAAACATTTTTGATCCTGTAAATTACATTCCCCATATACATCACTATCTAATGTACGCTCATGTGTTTATTTATTTCGCTGGTGTATAATTTTCTGTTCAATGATGAATTAATGATTTTATATGCATTTAATAAAAGGTATATTTTAATCTTGAACAAGTGTGGTGCCGCTCTTTTTTATAGGATATAATTATGTTGTGATGGTACGCACATATCTGCCTTTTGTGAATTGGTTTATAGAGCTACACCAGCAAGATGGGCTGGCTCCTTATCTGCAGTCTGAAAAATCCTCCTGAATAATGTTGGTGCCTGATACCATAATACCTGGCAAAGAGGTCACTGCACTAGTGTGATCACGCTCCTTTAGCAGATACGGAAATAGACAAGTGTTGTCACTCAGCTATTTTTGTGTAGCACATTCATTAGAATAGATGGTGAACGCACGAGAAAGGATCACCAATCCAGAAGGAACCTTGACAGACAACCCTAATTCGGATGGCATACATTTCTTCAGTAAAACAAGAAAATCCCATCCTTCTGTGTGTAGCAGATAGGAGGGAGGAACTGCAAATGGGATATAAAATTATATCCTAGTTTGCATTTTGGGAAAGCCTATCCTGTACCCTGGATCTCCCTAACTTATCTACAGAGACCCTTGCTGACACACCTGGTGAAGACTGTTATATCCGAAATGTTGTGCTACTTATTTCTGTACCTACTGCGGTGTTATCAGTGTATATGAGATACTCATACATCCTATTAAAAGCATCTCAACATGTCTTTTGGTCTGAGTTTCTTCTTTTCATCTTCTACAGTTTTGCAGGAGCTCAGTGGTTGGCTCCAAGGAACTAGCACCCTATACAAATTACAATAATTCCTAAGGGTACGCCGCTTGCCCTATTGGCGATTTACCCTTTTGTGTGGGTCCTCACCTGCATGGACATCTCGATTAACATCAGCAGCTTCTTGATGCCTATGTAAACCTTCTTGCCCTTCACATGCTGAGCAATAACACCACGTTCATTGTCCTTGAAACTACCCAAAAGCTGCAGAACAGAAGAAATAAAACACGTATAACGGGAAATAAAATCCAAGGGAAACAACACACAATACAACTTGTCCATGTGATGACCTCACCTCCAGCGCCTCCATCAGCTGCTCGCCTGTGCAGATGTTCGGAACCTGTATTGTAGTGCTGAAGGCATCCAGCATCTCCATCTCTTGGAGGACGTCCTTACGACTGGTGGTGCCAATGATCAGCAGTTTACGACCCTGGAGAGAAATAGTAAAATCGGAGACATGTTCAGCACAATAAACCACAACTTGTTCAATTCTTCACAATATATGATCAGTTAAGTTTTCTTCCAGGAAGCAGCGTCTTCCTGAAAGTTGTAGCCCATAGGTGGACAACCCACTAAACTAGTCTCTTACCTGTGGTGGAGCTTTCTTGAAAAGAACAAGTAAAGCCTGGAGCACCAGATTCGAGAAGCGAGGACCAATGGGAACATAATCTGCAAAAAAACATAGACTAAAATCTCATGGGATTTATTTATGCACAGATTTGCATGGATCTGTGGTCTCACCTAGAAGTCTTTCGATATCATCCACCACAACACAACTCAGCTGTGACTTGTAGGCATCATCAAAGATCTGCCAAAAGTCAGAACAATGAATGATTCAGAGAAGAAAAGGAAGAGTCATTTGGAAGATCCAGACTTTACAATCTTATGCACTGAATTTGCCTAAAGTAACCACTAGTCTATAATGCAGACTGTACTAGTGCACTTAGATTCCCCGATCCAATATCACTAATCATACAATAGGTAGATTCAATTTTGATTCTATATAAAGTGACCAGCTGTCTAAGCAATAGAAAACACCTGCGTCCTTCAAGGGGTTGTACAGTAAAAAACGTTGTTACGTATTCGCACCAATTAGTACAATGGAGAATGTTGACCCCCCCCCCCCATTAGAAAATGGAGGAACAGATCCTCAGCCATCACTCCATTCATTCTCTATGTTCTATGGGGCTGCCAGGAAAAGCAGAACTCCGTGCTGGTTTACTGAAGGGGGAATGAATGGCGTGGCAGTTGACAACTTATTTTCACCAGACAACCCCTTTAAATAGGGGTGAGAGGAAGTGAGAACAATATATTCTTATTGGTGGAGGACAGATTCCCTTTAAGGACGAAGGTTCCTTCCATATCATAGAAATATTATACACTATATTTAGAATTGGATGTACTGAATTTACCAATTGTATCGTGATTAGTAATATTGGACCATGTGATGTTTTTGGCCTACTATTGTGTGTGTCTGGTAGTGTATGGTATTTTTTTTTTAAATAAAAAATGCATCAATAAAAGTGATTTTTATTGCTTCCTATATTTTGACTCCAGTACTTCTTTCATTATAACTATGAATTTTAATTTATTGCTAAGACAAGAGTTACAATAATAATCCCTGACAGTAGGATAGAGATAAAATAAAGGTGTAGTGCAGGCGCAGGAGCTATATCCATTCGACTGTCAGTAAACGTAAGCTGGTACAGAGTAGACACCCAGCTTCAATGGCCGGAATGTGAGACAACTATGAGGGATGGAGCTTCCTCTCGGCACAAATCTGTGCCCCCACAATATACCTGTGGGTTGCAAAGCAGCGGGGGATTTAACAAAGCCCCCCAAGCTATGCCACATACCAGAGACAGGACTATAAGTTGACAGCATGTGTAACTTTGACAAGTATACTTCAATACAGCAGTAGCAATACGGAATATGTACGTGATCAATAGGTTGCAGTGTTAAGTCGATGTATAGTGAGACTAATAAAAAATAAAACATTTACTGTAACAAAAAAGTTGTATAAGTGAATGGCAAAAAAAAAAAAATGTCTGATCAGCTGGGGTTAATCACCTGATCATCTGTTATCGGTGTTGGCCGGAAGTACTTACTTGTGGAGCTGGCTGTCTACTTCTAGTGGCCGCCGCAGGGTACTGCACATCCACCTCCTATTGATTTGAATAGGAGGCGGATGTGCAGTAGCAAGCCCCAGCCACTACAAGTAGACAGCCAGCTCCACAAGTAAGTACTTCCGGCCAGCGGCCGCCGAAAGATAAGTTGATTGGCAAGGGTGGACAAGCTCTTTAAGCAGTTAATATGAATCTTCTCCTTTTAACACCATATAATTTTAGGATGAACTTATAAAAGAGGATTAGCTTTTTGGTATTTCTTAGGAAGGCTTGAAACTATGATACTAATACAGGGTTCCAACCCCAGCTAAACTATAGATTTAAATAATACAATTCTGGTAACCTGCAACCTCCTGTAGGGGGAGCTCCAAAGCTTATTGTATACCGTGCTATTATAAAGCTCAATTTATAAACAGCTCCCTCTAGTGGTGGCTGTGAGCAGCAAGAATTGTGTTACATAGCTTTGTTTATGCAGGGAATTTGAAGCTCTGTGTCAGAAAGTCAGGTCACACAAAGATATAATAAGAAATGACTTTTATTCGATTTAAAAACAAGTAAAAAATATATGTGCTTGCAGGTGGGCATTCATTTTAAACTTCTGAAATTAACCTCTTTCTGACCTCTGACGGGATAGTACGTCCGAGGTCAGATCCCCCGCTTTGATGCGGGCTCCAGCGGTGATCCCTCATCAAAGCCGAGACATGTCAGCTGTTCTGAACAGCTGACATGTGCCAGCAATAGCGACGGGCTGGAAATGAGCGCATCGCCGACCCAAGTCACATGATCGGGGGTCAGCGATGTGTCTCCTTGAGACCTCTATGGTTGTTGATGCCGGCTTGCTGTGAGCGCTACCCTGTGGTCAGCGCTCATAGCAAGCATGTATTTCAGCTACATAGGAGCGTTCTGATGGAGGCTATTGAAGCATGGCAAAAGTAAAAAAAAAAATGTTTAAAAAAATATGAAAAAAAAAAAAGGATATAAAAGTTTAAATCACCCCCCTTTCGCCCCATTCAAAATGAAACAATAAAAAAAAATCAAATATACACATATTTGGTATCGCCGCGATCAGAATCGCCCGATCTATCAATAAAAAAAGGATTTACCTAATCGCTAAATGGCGTCGCGAGAAAAAAATTTGAAACGCCCGAACTAAAGTTTTTTTGGTCGCCGCAACATTGCAGTAAAATGCAATAACGGGCAATCAAAAGAACGTATCTCCACCAAAATGGCATCATTAAAAACGTGAGCTAGGCACGCAAAAAATAAGCCCTCACCCGACCCCAGATCATGACAAATGGAGACGCTACGGGTATCGGAAAATGGCGCAATTTTTTTCTTATTTTTAGCAAAGTGTGGAATTTTTTTCCACCACTTAGATAAAAAAGAACCTAGACATGTTTGGTGTCTATGAACTCATAATGACCTGGAGAATCATAATATCAGGTCAGTTTTAGCATTTAGTGAAACTAGCAAAAAATCCAAACAAAAAACAAGTGTGGGATTGCACTTTTTTGCAATTTCACCGCACTTGGAATTTTTTCCCCCATTTTCTAGTACACAACATGCTAAAACCAATGGAGTCGTTCAAAAGTAAAACTCTTCACGCAAAAAATAAGCCCTCACATGGCCATATTGACGGAAAATTAAAAAAGTTATGGCTCTGAGAAGGAGGGGAGAGAAAAACAAACAAGGAAAAACAGAAAATCCCAAGGTCATGAAGGGGTTAAAAGATGAAAAAACAGGATTTTTGGTTGCTTACCGTAAAATCTGTTTCTTGGAGCCTCCATTGGGGGACACAGGAACCATGGGTGTATGCTGCTGCCACTAGGAGGCTGACACTATGCAAATAAAAAAATTAGCTCCTCCTCTGCAGTGTACACCCCACCGACTGGCATTAAACTCTTTAGTTAGTGAGAAAGCAGTAGGAGAAAGAACAAGGTTGAAAAACCATAACCACAAACTTGAGAACTGTAAACGTGAGAACAGTCAGAGAACATATAACAAAAACATTGGGAGGGTGCTGTGTCCCCCAATGGAGGCTCCAAGAAACAGATTTTACGGTAAGCAACCAAAAATCCTGTTTTCTTTATCGCCTCTCATTGGGGGACACAGGAACCATGGGACGTCCCAAAGCAGTCCCAAGGGCGGGAAAAACAGACTTCCATCAGGTCAGAGGACTCACCACTGCCGCCTGCAGGATCCTTCTGCCTAGGCTGGCGTCCGGCGATGCGTAGGTATGGACCTTGTAAAATTTGGCGAACGTGTGGATGGAAGACCAAGTTGCCGCTTTGCAAAGCTGTAGGGCGGAAGCCCTGTGGTGCACCGCCCAGGAGGCGCCGACTGCCCGGGTAGAGTGAGCCTTAATCCCAGGAGGGGGCACTCTGTTCTTGACCCGGTAAGCCTCCAAAATTGCCGTTCTGATCCAGCGAGCAATAGTCGCTTTAGAAGCCGGCTGGCCTCTGCGCGTGCCATCAGGAATGACGAAAAATGAATCCGTCTTCCGGAAAGAGGATGTTCTATCCAGATAAATCCTCACTGCCCTGACTAGGTCCAGCTTGTTCAACGATCGCTCCAGAGGATGAGTCGGAGCTGGACAAAAGGAAGGTAGAACGATGTCCTCGTTGAGGTGGAAGGTGGAAACCACCTTAGGAAGAAAAGAAGGTGGAGGTCGGAAGACCACCTTGTCCTGGTGAATGACCAAAAACGGAGGGCGGCAAGACAGTGCCGCCAGCTCGGAAACGCGGCGAATGGACGTGATGGCCACAAGAAAGGCCACCTTCCAAGATAAAACTGATAGAGGAATCTCCCTAAGAGGTTCAAAGGGAGAAACCTTCAGAACGTCCAGTACCAGGTTTAGGTCCCATGCCTCCACAGGGGCCCTGTACGGCGGGACGGCGTGGGCTACCCCCTGAAAGAAGGTCTTAACCTGTGGCCGAGAGGCCAAGGTCTTCTGAAAGAGGATGGAAAGCGCAGAGACCTGACCCTTCAGGGAACTAAGAGCCAGGCCCGAATCCAGTCCTGCCTGAAGGAAGGCCAAAAGAGAAGGCAGGGAAAAAACCATAGGCGGCACGCGGTTGGACTCGCACCAACGGAAGTAGGCCTTCCAGGTGCGGTAGTAGATCCTGGAAGACGAAGGCTTCCGAGCCTGAATCATGGTGTGAATGACCCGGTCCGAAAGGCCGGACGCTCTTAGAACCGCGGTCTCAACAGCCACGCCGTTAAACTGAGCGACCGAGAATTCGGGTGGCAGATAGGACCCTGGGACAGCAGATCGGGCCTGTCTGGAAGGCGCCAGGGAGCGTCCGCGAGAAGGTTGACGAGCTCCGCGAACCAAGCTCTCCTGGGCCAATCCGGGGCGATCAGGATGACCGGCACCCCTTCCGCTTTGATCTTCTTCAACAGTTTGGGAAGTAATGGAAGGGGTGGGAACAGATAGGGCATCTCGAACTGTGACCAAGGAATGGCCAGAGCATCGACGCCCACTGCGAGAGGATCGCGTGACCTGGAGACGAATTGTGGAACCTTCCTGTTGATCCGAGACGCCGTGAGATCCACATCCGGAGTTCCCCATCGAAGACAAATCTGATGGAAGACCTCCGGATGCAGGGACCAATCCCCCGCCGCGAGACCCTCGCGGCTGAGGAAGTCGGCGGCCCAGTTTTCTACGCCGGGGATATGCACCGCGGATATCACCGGAACCGTTGCCTCTGCCCAAAGGAGGATCTTGGACACCTCGGCAAGGGCCAAGGAGCTCAGAGTCCCCCCCTGATGGTTGACATATGCCACAGCCGTGGCATTGTCCGTCTGGATCCGGACTGGAAGGCCCCTGAGAATCCTTTCCCAATGGCGGAGGGACAGAAAGATGGCCCGAATTTCGAGGACGTTGATCGGCAGCGCGGACTCCTGTAGCGACCAACGGCCCTGAACCGTCAGGTGGCGAAAAACCGCACCCCAGCCGATCAGGCTGGCATCCGTTGTCACCACCTGCCAGTGAACCGGAAGGAAGGACCTGCCCTGGGAGATGAGAGGAGACGTCAGCCACCAGTTGAGAGACCGCTTGACCCGAAAGGAGAGTCTGATCGGCCGATCCAGGGAGAAGACCGACCTGTCCCACTGAGACAGAATGGCTTGCTGAAGGGGTCGAGAATGGAATTGGGCGAAGGGAATCGCTTCCAAGGTAGCTACCATCCTCCCCAGAACCTTCATGGCCGATCGGAGGGAGGGAGGCCGAGGACCCTGGAGCAAGAGAATGTCCCGACAAAGGGTGGATCTCTTGTCCTTGGGAAGGAAGACTCTGGACTGACGAGTGTCGAAGAGCATGCCCAGAAAGATGATGCGCTGAGAAGGAATAAGGCAGGACTTCTTCCGGTTGACCAGCCATCCGAAACGGGATAAGGTGTCGAGAACAATGGACAAGCTTTCGTGGGCCTGAGCAAAGGACGGAGCCTTGATGAGGATGTCGTCGAGGTATGGAAACAGAACCAAGCCTCTGACTCTCAAAATGGCCATCAGCGCCGCCATGATTTTCGTGAACACCCTTGGCGCGGTTGCGAGACCGAACGGCAGGGCGACGAACTGAAAATGATCTTGTTGCACTGCGAAGCGCAGGAAACGGTGATGTCCGGGAAATATTGGAACATGTAGGTAGGCGTCCTGGATATCTATAGAGCATAGAAATTCCTGAGCCTCCATGGAAGCAATTACTGAACGAAGGGATTCCATCCTGAAGTGTCTCAGGCGAACCCTCCTGTTCAACAATTTGAGGTCCAGAATGGGACGAACCTTGCCGTCTTTTTTCGGTACCACAAAGAGGTTCGAGTAGAAACCCGTGTACCGTTCCTTTTCTGGGACGGGAACGATTACCCCGGATTTGAGCAGAGAAGCGATGGCTGCGAAGAAGCCCGGAACCAAAGCGGGATCTTTTGGAGGACGAGATTGGAAGAAACGATCTCTGGGTCGGGAGGCGAACTCTATTTTGTATCCCGAAGACACAACTTCCCTGACCCATGCATCCTCTACTGCGGAAATCCAGACGTCCCTGAAACGGAGAAGACGGCCCCCCAACCTGGGAGTTGGGCTGGAGTCTTGCCGAGAGTCATGCGGAAGTGGATCTTCCAGTCCTGGGCCTGGACGATCTACCCTGGGAATAGCGAGGACGCCAGGACGGAGTGGGCCTGAAGGACACCGCCTTCTTCTCTTGACGTGCCTGTGGCCTCTGTTGCTGCTGGGAAAAGGAGTTTGACGCAGCGAAGCGACGAAAAGGCCGGAACGAGCGAAACTGCCGTCTAGGAGGAGGGCGACGAGGTTTAGCCTGGGGGAGAAGGGAACTTGTGCCCCCAGTGGCGTCCTTAATGATCTGGTCCAGCTGGGAACCAAAGAGACGAGAGCCCTGGAAGGGCAGACTAGTGAGGGACTTTTTGGAGGACAAGTCCGCCTGCCAGGCCTTGAGCCAAACGGTCCGGCGGATGGCAACGGCATTGCTGGAAGCCTGAGCCGCACAAGACGCGACATCCAGGGAGGCGGAAACCAGGTATTCACCAGCGTGGGAAATCTGGTTGGCAAGTCCCGCTAATTGCGCGGGAGGAGCCCCGTCCAGGATACCTCGCCGCAGATCCTTGGCCCATTTTGAGATGGATTTTGAGGCCCAAGTGGAAGCAAAGGCCGGGCATAGCGCTGCTGAAGCCGCTTCGAAGGCAGATTTTGCGAAGGATTCTATAACTCTGTCGTTAGAGTCCTTCAGAGACGCTCCGCCGGACAGTGGGAGCACCGTGTTGGTGGACAGCCTGGACACAGGTGGATCCACCGAGGGAGAGACCGTCCAATTGGCGGTAAGATCTGGTGAAAAAGGATATAACACCCCCAGGCGTTTTCCCCTCTGAAAACGTCTGGTCGGATTCTCTCTCTCTCTGGTCAGGATTTCCTCGAATTCAGGATGAGGGGCAAAAAATCTTGAAGGTGGTTTGGCCCGTCTAAACGAAACCGCCTGATCTGCGGGTTCCGTAGAGGGATCCTTAATGCCGCAGGTTTGGTTTATAGCCCGAATGAGGTTCTGGACCGACTCACTCATGGTGGCGATTTGGCTAGGATCCAACTCCGACATCTCCTCTGAGGGCGCATCAGATAAAGCCTCGCCTGACTCAGGGGAGGAGGAACGGTGCGACACCAACCGCGGGGGAGGGCCGTGCGGCGAGATGGAACGCGAAGAGGACTCAGACCGACGTTGCTGTCTGGACCTTTTGTGGCTAATCAAGGAGGGCTCGGGCGGCGGTTCCTGCGACCCGCTGGCCACTGCAGGGGTCTGCAGGGGTAACCGATCCAGCGCGGACACCAGGGTTTGAGACACCCGTGTTAAATCGGCCACCGATTGTGACAGAGAAGCGGCCCAGCCTGGGATGGGGGGATCACTCTCGGGCGGAACAGCCGGGGGATCCTGGGCGGTGGGAACAATCGGGTTGCTGCAGGACTGACACAGCGGGGAGGACTGACCTGAGGGAAGTTTGCTGTTACAGGACGAACATGCAAAGTACGTGACTAAGGCAGAAGATGAAGAGGTAGGGGGACGAGAGCGGCCCCCTTTAGAGGTAGACATTTTTAGGGACCCTGAAGATGCCAGTGGGTTAGGGGACAGTGGGCAGAGGGGGGTGTCAGTCTGCAGTGCAGCTACTCACGGACCCGGTCCTGGAAGATGTCCCACTTGTCCTCGGCGGAGAACTTCCCTGAGGTGCTGATTCTGCGATGCTGAGCCACAGAAGATGCGAGTGCTGCTGCTGTGAGAAGCGGTGCACACCGGCCGAGGGACCCACGAGGAAGGGGGTGGAGCCAGACGCAGAGGCGCCGGTGGGCAGGGCGCAGTATGTCGGGTGGGAAAGAAGCCCGCCCGCAGAACCGGAAGTGAGGAGCCGAGAAACCGGAAGTAGGCCCCGGCGTAAGCCGGGACCTAAATTAGAGACCGGCGCCGCCGGAGAAGGGAACCGCGGCGCCGGAGCAGCGCGCCGCAGAGTCCGAGAAGAGCGGCAGTCCGCCAAGGCTGCCCGAACGGAACCGGCGGGGCCGCGGCGCCAGAGGCAGGCCCCGGCAGAAGCCGGGACCCAAACTAGAGGCCGGCGCCGCCGGAAAATCGCGGCGCCGGAGAATCGCGGCGCCGGAGCGTCGCCAGAGGATCGCGGCGCCGGAGCGCCGCCTGAGAATAGCGGCGCCGGAGCGCCGCTGGAGAGTGGCGGCGTCGGAGCGCCGCAGAAAGCAAGCGGCACGGCACCCTGCCAAGGACGCCGTGCAGACACAGGACACACCGCGGCCGCCGAGAAGCGAGACCGCAAGGGGGAGCGGCGCGGCAGCCCGCCAGGCCGAGACTCCACAAGGGAGACACCGTGGCTGTGCGGCCGCCAATGAAGGAGAGCCCCGGAGGAAAATGAGCCACAGCCCCCGTGGCTGTCCCTGGGATCCCCCCAAAACAAACGCCATGAGGGAGGACCGGGGGACATCTGGAGAAAAGATCCCGGGGGAATGGAGAGCCCGCCAGGGGGAAATACTCACCTAAACATCCCACGCCGTTACTAACCTGAGGGGAATGAGACGTCCACGGAGCTGTGATGGACGTCCTCGTCTCCTCCGACCGACAGGCTCTGGTAGGCGAGTGGGTGGGGGACGGAGCCAGGACCGGACTTCTGAGCACGCTTCTGTGCTAGGATCTTGGTCCTGGAGAGGGATCTATGAGGATACGGGGTGGCAGTACACGCCGTACTCATAGTCCGTATTGTGGGACTACAGGCGTGACTGCTCACCCTGTATCCCTCTGGAAGAAAACCTGAAAAGAAACGACGCACATTGAGGTAGATAAGGGTCTAATGAAAGACCCGTGTCCACCTCCTACTGACACTAAGCTAAACTGAAGAGTTTAATGCCAGTCGGTGGGGTGTACACTGCAGAGGAGGAGCTAATTTTTTTATTTGCATAGTGTCAGCCTCCTAGTGGCAGCAGCATACACCCATGGTTCCTGTGTCCCCCAATGAGAGGCGATAAAGAAATGTATTTTGGTTGGTTTCCAAGTTTTTTTTTGCATGGAAGTTATACCTCTAATATTTGAGCCAATATCTCACATGATGGATCTACACCCTCCACCCACATACTGAAGCCCAAAAACAAGTGGGGAAAAAAAATAAGACATACCTTTTTAATGGCCTGGCATTTGGCAGTCTCAGAGAAACCTATCATTTTCTCTGGTGAGCAGATCTTGATAAAGGGGAAATTGGATTCCTCAGAGATCTTGGCAGCTAGGGCTGTTTTGCCACTATGTGGTGGACCTAACAGAAAATCATATATCATGATTCTAAAAAAAAAAAAAAAAAAAAAAAAAAAAAGGCCTCCCTCCTTAATCCATTCCCTTATTAGACTACAGATAGAACTCACCTTCCAGTAAGACGCTGACCAGGGGTGTGCGATCACTGTTCTTTGTTTGTTGAACAAGTAGTTCCCCATCATCCAGGACACGAGTAACAGGGTCGCCCCATTTGATGATACCGTTCATAATATAACTTGCATAGTCCTCTTGATTAGTTCCAAAGGCCTAAAAACAAAACACATCAAGACCCTCAGCTGGGACTTTCCTAATAAAAGCCATGAGTAAAAGATCCTGTCACTGATCTATGGAGTATGGCCAAGTCCAATAGTCTGCTTCTTGCAAATGCTGCCTACAGACATATGATGGAAGATTGCCTATACATCCAAATAGAGGAACATCAAGGACTCCATGTGCTTCAGTGCAGCTTTTGTACATGACTCTGCACTGGGCATGAAGCTTCATACCTACTAAAGTGCTTAAATAAGAACTTGCACTACAAGAAGTGGCTATGTAGACAGCAGGACAACAACTTACAGGCTTTATGTCATTTTCCAGAGAAGTGAGAAAGTCTCCTCTTGTCACCTGGAGCCGTTCAGCTTTCTCCATATCAACCTCTACTTTGGTGGTGGCCTAATAAGAAAGAGCAAATATCAGTCATGATTATGAACAAAAGTCTTCATGTATTCCCATTGTCACAGAACTTCAACCAGAGAACTAGATTTTGGCTGACCAAAATAACAGCAGGGTTTGGGCTCTTTGACTATGTGATTTCTGCACCTGATGGTCCTATGTCATGTGTCTGGAAATTTCATGTTCAAAGTAAAAGTTTTTTCTATGTTATCAGTTTACATTTAGAAGGATGGGAAAAAAAGCAGCACATGCGAAAAGGAGATTCTCATAACATTGTGCAGATATGACCGAGGTGGGATCTGAACCCTCAAGTCCAGCACACTAGGCTCTCGGCCATCCAGACTCTAGGAAAAAAACAAAAAGTAGGAAAGGCAGCAATATTTTCTCATGTACTGCCCTGAGCTCCTTTTGACCCCCAGCTCATTTGCATACATTAGCAGAAATCTGGGACTGACAGCTTACTTAAGTAGCTGGGTAATCACTTAGAACAGGGAGCACCTGAAGGAAGCTCAGCACCTCGCAGTCTCAGATTGGACGGCTGAGCTGTCTATCAAAATACCAACAGCTCAGTACACCCCTGCACTAGACAGGACAAGAGAGCCATCACTCACTGTGTCAAAAAAAACACTGAGTGGTAAAATCGTGACCATGTCACTTCTGACCAGCTGACAACTGAAGCTGTGTCCTGCCATGCCTCACCCTTGATGATAATTATCAGCTTTTTGCTATAGATCAGGAGCTCATGAATACCGAAGACTACACAGTGCAAAATCATCAGTGAGAGGACTAGCAGAGCTGCAGCAGATAAAAATGAGTTTTTATCAAAATTACCAGGGAAACCCGAGTAATTACATAGTTACATAGTTATTAAGGTTGAAGGAAGACTTTAAGTCCATCTAGTTCAACCCATAGCCTAACCTAACTTGCCAAACATGTTGATCCAGAGGAAGGCAAAAAAACCCATGTGGCAAAGAGTAAGCTGCACCTTGGGGAAAAAAATTCCTTCCCGACTCCACATACGGCAGTCAGACTAGTTCCCTGGATCAACGCCCTATCAAGGAATCTAGTGTATATACCCTGTAACATTATACTTTTCCAGAAAGGTATCCAGTCCCCTCTTAAATTTAAGTAATGAATCACTCATTACAACATCATACGGCAGAGAGTTCCATAGTCTCACTGCTCTTAGGGTATGTGTCCACTTTCAGGATGGCCGGCGGTATAGTCGGAGCGGCTTTGCCGCTCTGCGGTAAGCCCCGCCCCCTTCTGGGACGCGATGATGCCGGATGTGTTCACAGCACACATCCGGCATCATCGCACCCATCGCATAGGGCCCTGTGCTATATCTTGCGGCGACGCAGCGTCGCCGCAAGATATACGGACATGCTGCGATCTTAAAAGACGCGCAGCATGTCCGGAGTCGCAGGGCCGCCGCGTGCGTGTTACCACGCATAGTGGAGACGGGATTTCATTAAATCCCCTCCACTATGCTGTAACATCTGGACGCTGCGTGTCTGACGCTGCGGCTCTATGCAGTGTCAGACGCGCAGCGTTTCCTGCACGTGGAAACATACCCTTACAGTAAAGAATCCGCGTCTGTTATTATGCTTAAACCTTCTTTCCTCCAAATGTAGAGGATGCCCCCTTGTCCCTGTTTCAGGTCTATGATAAAAAAGATCATCAGAAAGGTCTTTGTACTGTCCCCTCATATATTTATACATTAACATAAGATCACCCCTTAGTCTTCATTTTTCCTAACTAAATAGCCCCAAGTGTAATAACCTATCTTGGAATTGCAGACCCCCCAGTCCTCTAATAACCTTGGTCGCTCTTCTCTGCACCCGCTCTAGTTCAGCTATGTCTTTCTTATATACCGGAGACCAGAACTGTGCACAGTTTTCTAAGTGTGGTCGAACAAGTGACTTGTATAGAGGTAAAATTATGTTCTCCTCATGAGCATCTATGCCTCTTTTAATGCATCCCATTAATTGATCAAACATTAGAGCCAGCGACTGTGTCCATCATATTAGACATCATAAAACTGGTGTACAACTCCCTTTATACCAAGGGGAATTTGCATAACATTCCATAACTCCACTCCAGTCCCCCTGACAATTTTTTTTTTTTTGTAATAAGGCAGTTTTTTGGTGCAATTTTTCCACACTGTGTGACTTTTGGTAAAATACAATTTGCAAACAAAAAAATACAAAACCAGACCTTTTTGTGACAGATTCCTGAATCATGTGAGCCATTTTGAAGAATTTTGCACCCAAAATTTCACCTGATGAATTGAGGCCTTGGTTCTATTTGTGCTGGCAACCTATTAAATCACATACACTATATTCCAGAATATAAATATACATTGTGGATTCCATATTGGAGAGTTTACAGCACACGTTAAACAAGGTAATCATCTTCACCAGGGCGAAGCTCTAGATAAGGGATCTTATTCCAGATGGATCCAAGGAATGTTACAGTACGGATCGAGATGCACCAGGCTGAGAAAACCAGAAGTAATGTAAGCGTAGGGGACCTGTCACTTCCCAGCTCCAGGTAATAAAGTGAGCGGGAGCAGTGACAAGACTATGATGCGGCTTACATATTGTATGGTGCTGAAAGACAAGGGATTAAGACACTATTACAGAGCATGGGAGGAATAGTCCGAACATCCTGACATTCGTAGTCTATCCACTATATGGTATAGCAGTCTAGTTCTCTTCATCCCTTAAAGAGGGCCGGTCAGCGAGTCAAGTGTGGCAAGTTTTTGCTCTTTCTTTTTTTTTCTGCTCTACTGAGTATTCTGTTTTTTTTCTTCTGCTTTTTAATCTGCCATACGGCTTTAGATACCTAGGTCTTTATATTTAGTGCTAATTGCTATGCTCTTTAACAAAGAATCAAATGGTGGATTTAGATAAAGAAAAAAACTCGAGGGATAGATACATAAAATAGTTTTTATTGTGTTTTTTTGCAGTCATGTGAACAGAGCTTTAGAATCTAATGTGCCTGCACACATCTCTCTCTCACACATGGGCCAAAAAATGGACGAAAATCAGATGCAGACCACTTGCCCATTTTTGATGCTGCAAGAAAGATCATTCTAGGTTTAATTCGAAAACTGGAAAGAGGCAGTCCTGGATCTTTCATATGGATTTAGGAGAAAAAAGGTTTGGACATTTTAACAGTGTCCTTTTTTTCCCTTTTCTAGCCACCTCTCCACTCACGTTGGGGGTGTAATTGTTCTTATGTTAGGTCAGGTGATATAATAATATTATTATTATTATTATTATTATTATTATTATTATTAATGCCTTATTTTCCTGCTGAAGGATTGGAAAATTTAAGGGTACCTGCCTGATCCTTATAGTCCCTGAAATATTCTGTCAAGGGACAGTCAATAGACCACTGAACACATTAGATGGTAGGCCGAAGCCGGCGGGTTTGGCCATAGTTTATCTACTGTGTATAGGGTTCTTAAGAATTCAGTGTCCTGGGGTGGTAGAATTTTCCAAAACTACTTATCAGATTTCCCATAGTGCAAAATCCTTTACATGTGAATTTATCATAAGAATCAAATTCACCAAATTGGACGGTATTATAGGAAATTAGTCTCTTTACTTAACTTGATAGATGCAGCTCGCCTTCCCCCTCGTTACCCAATTACATCTAACACCTCCCCATCCAATAAAACTACATATCGCTCATGAATGAAACTTCCCCATTGATAAGTCTGCACATAATCTCCACAGAAATATAAAATCCGCTGTCAGAACCTGATGATTATTCCGAGATAGGTGTAACTCATCTCTTCCTCCAGAAGCAGGCTGTCATTATTGGCTGCAATGTGTATTATTCAGCACTGGGGCTTGGCTGCTGCAGAACATTACAGAACACCTCAGCTGCTGCAGAGCTTCATAATACACATTTGTAGATATCTTCTTGATATCGGCATGCAAGATCAATGGTATAAAAAAAATCTGCCGCTGACACACACAAAAAAAAGAAGAAAAAAAGAAGAAGATTGTGCAGCAGCAGAGGTGTACTATAAGGAACGATACTTATAAATGACCTCAGTGAGAGTATTTCAGAAGTCTTTTGGAGCTTTGTAATGATGTATAAGATCAGGTCACATTTTGACCCCACTGTGTTACCACTTACCTTGATGTGTCGGTTCATGGCGGTGGACTGCGCTGCCCTCACGAGCCCCTCAAGCTCGGCTCCACTGAAGTTTTTGGTCTCCTGAGCCAATTCTGGTATTTCTACATCCACAGCCAGCAGACTGTGCTCCCTCATGCGGGCAGTGTGGATATGGAGAATTTGGACACGACCTTTTTCATCGGGCAAACCTACATTATTTAGCAGATGAGTATGATGCTTGAAAGGAAGTAAAACAAGTAAATTATATGCATGTGTTGTGTATCTCACACTCACCTATCTCCATCTTCACTTCCAGCCTCCCAGGTCTCAAAAGAGCCTCATCAATCAGATCTGGCCTGTTCGTCATACCTAGACAGAATAAGTTAAAAAATGGTTAAGATCAACCCATACTCACATCATGAGTGTGAATGACTCAGTTTCCCAGTCCACCTCACCTATGACCAGGATGTTATTGAGCTGCTCCACACCATCTATCTTGGAAAGCAGTTGGTTCACCACAGTGTCATGGACGCCTGTGCTCCCTGCCATGCTTCCTCTCTGCTTACAAATGGCGTCTATTTCATCAAAGATGATGATGTGAAGCCCACTGTTGGCTCCAAGCTGGAGATACAAAAAGATGGCCGGAGTGGTCATGAGTATAGATTGAACAGGGAATGACATCCCACTTAAAAAGAAAGTCACCAAATTCAACCATTTTAGCAATTTATGCTATATATCTATAAAGAAAGAATAAAAGATGTTCCCATTTTCTGTCTGCAATTTCTATGCAGCTCCATGTGTCTCCATGGTAACAGACTACAAACAAACCCTGTGTAGTCTGATCCTGCATTCATATTGTTCTGTGTTAATCTACCAATGCACGTTAGCATAAAGGAAGAGAATAGGACTGCAGGATTAGAAGATCATTTATGATTTTTATTATTAGAGATGTACCGAGGTAGACTCATTGACTCACTCTCCTTTGTTCCTCTTCTGCATCGGCAAACAGCTTTCGGATGTTGGCCTCAGACTCTCCAACATACTTGTTCAGGATTTCAGGTCCATTGACCACTTTGGGTTCTCGGGCATTCAGCATCTTACCGATTTGCCTTGCCATAAGGGTCTTACCACATCCAGGAGGACCAAAAAGAAGAATGCCTTTCACATGCTTGCACCCTACAAGTTGAAACGAGAGGTTAGATTACGGTACAGTCCTTCAGCATAATGCACACAGTCATTTAATGTAAAAAATGCATTGCCAACATTTCCTGGTATGCAAAACAAGCCGTGAGCAGACAGTGAATCAGCAAGGGTTGATGTGAGCTCTGCAGATGAGGAATTCTAAAACAAAGCAAGTATATATAACTGTATCATTTCCTTTGGAATGATCAATCGGATTAGATTCCACATCTCCCTCTGGTGATTACAATTAATGTAGGTCACCAATGACTTTCTTTCATTTCCATTTGTAAGCATTGAGCTTAGGGTTGAGGCCTGTTTACAATGGCCGATCGGGGGGCACTAAACGACAGCTAAACAGCTGCTTGATTCTTGGTCGTCATTTGCTTAATATGCCCGTTAAGCTCCTGCATATGGAGGTACAGGAGATGGTAATAATAATATATCTTTACTCCTTGGCCTAAAAGTAATATCTGATGTGTAAATTTGGAGGGATGAACCACTGATCAACCCTGATGTCCGCAGTGTCAGCAGATTCCAGCCGCTGCCTCCCAGTCTATTACCTGCCAGTGATGACAGCCATGTTTGGGCAGAAGAGGGCACCTGTCATCCCGGCCTAATCCCATTACAATATGACCTTTTCCTGGGATGCAGGTGAGAATGTACAAGAAACACACAGTTATAGGGAGATAAGGTCTACAAGACAAGGCGCGCGGAGGTGACAGAAGAGCGGGGAGATGGAAGGAGCTGCTTTTACTGGAAAAGTTCTGACATTTACAACTTCATAAACTTCTCAGAGTTCAGCATTAGAAAGAACAGGTGCAGCGGAGCCCAGGTCACTTGCAAAATAGACATAATTAACCAAGTGTGGGCTGCTGGGCACAGCACCTGACTGCCAGGAGGATGGCATGGCAATGAATACTGCCCCTCATTGCCAGGTATTCTAATCAGTTCAAAAGCTTATATTGTCCTGGCAAAGATGATCACTGCACTCTCCTGACATGGCCATTTCACTACATACCTTACCTACCATTATGCATTTTTCGATCATTTCTCCTGGATAATACGAACAACCCCTTACTGACCGGGCAAATTTTTCAAATCTGATGTGTCACTTTATATGGCAATAATTTTGGAATGTTTCAACATATCTCTGATTTTGAGACTGTTTTTTCATGACACATTATATTTATATGATAATGGTAACTTTAGGTTGAAAAGATTTGCATTTATTTATGAAAATATTAGAAATCTGACGAACTTTTCTAAAAATTATCCATTTTCACACTTTCAATGATGCCTTTAATCCAGACAGTCACTCCACAAAAAACAGTTAATAAAACAGGATTTTTAGTTGCTTACCGTAAAATCTGTTTCTCGGAGCCTTCATTGGGGGACACAGGAACCATGGGTGTATGCTGCTGCCACTAGGAGGTTGACACTATGCAAATAAAAAAGTTAGCTCCTCCTCTGCAGTATACACCCTACCGACAGGAAGTAGGATATTCAGTTAGTGAGAAAGCAGTAGGAGAAGCAACGTGTAAAAGAGAAAGAATAATAATAATAATATAATAAACTTTATCTACATAGCGCCAACAAATTCCACGGCGCTCCATAGATTAACAGTTTCAAACACTCAAAGAGTGTTCAAATAACTCAAACGTATACAGTAAAAAGAGCTGTTCAACTTGGGAGGGTGCTGTGTCCCCCAATGAAGGCTCCGAGAAACAGATTTTACGGTAAGCAACCAAAAATCCTGTTTTCTCTATCGCCTTTCATTGGGGGACACAGGAACCATGGGACATCCCAAAGCAGTCCCTGGGGAGGGAAAAACATACTTCCATCAGGTCCGAGGACTCACCACTGCCGCCTGCAGGATCCTTCTGCCCAGGCTGGAGTCTGCCGTAGTTCGGCGAAACGTGTGGATGGAAGACCAGGTTGCCGCTTTGCAAAGCCGTCGGCGAAAGCCCTGTGACGTACCGCACTGGAAGCGCCGACTGCCCAGGTAGAGTGAGCCTTTATCTCAGGAGGGGGCACTCTGTTCTTGACCCGGTAAGCTTCCAAAATTGCCGTTCTGATCGAGCGAGCAATAGTCGCCTTGGAAGCCGGCAGGCCTCTACGCACGCCATCAGGGATGGCGAAAAGAGAATCCATCTTTCGGAAAGCGGCCGTGCTAGCCAGGGAGATCCTCACTGCCCTGACGAGGTCCAGCCTGTTCAACGATCGCTCCAGAGGATGAGTCGGAGCTGGACAAGAGGAAGGTAGAATGAAGTCCTCGTTGCGGTGGAAATATGAAAACCACCTCGAGAAAGAAATGAAGGCAGAGGCTTGGGACCACCTTGTCCTGGTGGAAATCAAGAAAGGAGGTCGGCAACTCAAAAACGCGGCGGATCGAAGAGATGGACCTGAGAAAAGCCACCTTCCGAGATAGAACTGGCAGGGAAAACTCCCCGAGAGGCTCAAAGGGGAGAACCCCTAAGAACAACCAACACAACCTTTAAATCCCATGAATCCACAGAGGTCCTTGTTATGGCTGGCAATCAGGCAACACAGCGTGCAGTAATCAGCGCACATACAGAGATCTAGCAATAACCAAAAACAATAGGACGAGCTCTGAGACGTGGAATCTCTGTAGACTGCAGTACCTGATCTATCCTCACACAACTATAAGCAGCAGTGGATTGCGCCTATCACTACCTATGCAACTCGACACTGCCTGAGGAGCTGACTAGCCTGAAGATAGAAATACAAGCCTGACTTACCTCAGAGAAATACCCCAAAGGAATAGGCAGCCCCCCACATATAATGACTGTTAGCAAGATGAAAAGACAAACGTAGGAATGAAATAGATTCAGCAAAGTGAGGCCCGATATTCTAGACAGAGCGAGGATAGCAAAGAGAACTATGCAGTCTACCAAAAACCCTAAAACGAAAACCACGCAAAGGGGCAAAAAGACCCACCGTGCCGAACTAACAGCACGGCGGTGCACCCCTTTGCTTCTCAGAGCTTCCAGCAAAAGTTAATAGCAAGCTGGACAGAAAAAACAGAAAACAAACTAGAAGCACTTATCTAGCAGAGCAGCAGGCCCAAGGAAAGATGCAGTAGCTCAGATCCAACACTGGAACATTGACAAGGAGCAAGGAAGACAGACTCAGGTGGAGCTAAATAGCAAGGCAGCCAACGAGCTCACCAAAACACCTGAGGGAGGAAGCCCAGAGACAGCAATACCACTTGTGACCACAGAAGTGAATTCAGCCACAGAATTCACAACAGTACCCCCCCCTTGAGGAGGGGTCACCGAACCCTCACCAGAACCCCCAGGCCGACCAGGATGAGCCACATGAAAGGCACGAACAAGATCTGGGGCATGGACATCAGAGGCAAAAACCCAGGAATTATCTTCCTGAGCATAACCCTTCCATTTGACCAGATACTGGAGTTTCCGTCTAGAGACACGAGAATCCAAAATCTTCTCCACAATATACTCCAATTCCCCCTCCACCAAAACAGGGGCAGGAGGCTCCACAGATGGAACCATAGGTGCCACGTATCTCCTCAACAACGACCTATGGAATACATTATGTATGGAAAAGGAGTCTGGGAGGATCAGACGAAAAGACACCGGATTGAGAATCTCAGAAATCCTATACGGACCAATAAAACGAGGTTTAAATTTAGGAGAGGAAACCTTCATAGGAATATGACGAGAAGATAACCAAACCAGATCCCCAACACGAAGTCGGGGTCCCACACGGCGTCTGCGATTAGCGAAAAGCTGAGCCTTCTCCTGGGACAAGGTCAAATTGTCCACTACCTGAGTCCAGATCTGCTGCAACCTGTCCACCACAGAATCCACACCAGGACAGTCCGAAGACTCAACCTGTCCTGAAGAGAAACGAGGATGGAACCCAGAATTGCAGAAAAATGGAGAGACCAAGGTAGCCGAGCTGGCCCGATTATTAAGGGCGAACTCAGCCAACGGCAAAAATGACACCCAATCATCCTGGTCAGCGGAAACAAAACATCTCAGATATGTTTCCAAGGTCTGATTGGTTCGTTCGGTCTGGCCATTAGTCTGAGGATGGAAGGCCGAGGAGAAAGATAGGTCAATGCCCATCCTACCACAAAAGGCTCGCCAGAACCTCGAGACAAACTGGGAACCTCTGTCAGAAACAATATTCTCAGGAATACCATGTAAACGAACCACATGCTGGAAGAACAAAGGCACCAAATCAGAGGAGGAAGGCAATTTAACCAAGGGCACCAGATGGACCATTTTAGAAAAGCGATCACAGACCACCCAAATGACCGACATTTTTTGAGAAACGGGAAGGTCAGAAATGAAATCCATCGAAATATGTGTCCAAGGCCTCTTCGGGACCGGCAAGGGCAAAAGCAACCCACTGGCACGGGAACAGCAGGGCTTAGCCCTAGCACAAATTCCACAGGACTGCACAAAAGCACGCACATCCCGCGACAGAGATGGCCACCAGAAGGATCTAGCAACCAACTCCCTGGTACCAAAGATTCCTGGATGACCGGCCAGCACCGAACAATGAAGTTCAGAGATAACTTTACTAGTCCACCTATCAGGGACGAACAGTTTCTCGGCCGGACAACGATCAGGTTTATTAGCCTGAAATTTCTGCAACACTCTCCGCAAATCAGGGGAGATGGCAGACACAGTGACTCCTTCCTTGAGGATACTCGCCGGCTCAGATAACCCCGGAGAGTCGGGCACAAAACTCCTAGACAGAGCATCCGCCTTCACATTTTTAGAGCCCGGAAGGTATGAAATCACAAAATCAAAACGAGCAAAAAATAACGACCAACGGGCCTGTCTAGGATTCAAGCGCTTGGCAGACTCAAGATAAGTAAGGTTCTTATGATCAGTCAAAACCACCACGTGATGCTTAGCACCCTCAAGCCAATGACGCCACTCCTCGAATGCCCACTTCATGGCCAGCAACTCTCGGTTGCCCACATCATAATTACGCTCAGCAGCAGAAAATTTCCTGGAAAAGAAAGCACATGGTTTGAACACTGAGCAACCAGAACCTCTCTGTGACAAAACCGCCCCTGCACCAATCTCAGAAGCATCAACCTCGACCTGGAACGGAAGAGAAACATCAGGTTGACACAACACAGGGGCACAGCAAAAACGACGCTTCAACTCCTGAAAAGCTTCCACGGCAGCAGAAGACCAATTAACCAAATCAGCACCCTTCTTGGTCAAATCGGTCAATGGTCTGGCAATGCTAGAAAAATTACAGATGAAGCGACGATAAAAATTAGCAAAGCCCAGGAATTTCTGCAGACTTTTTAGAGATGTCGGCTGAGTCCAATCCTGGATGGCCTGAACCTTAACCGGATCCATCTCGATAGTAGAAGGGGAAAAGATGAACCCCAAAAATGAAACTTTCTGCACACCGAAGAGACACTTTGATCCCTTCACGAACAAGGAATTAGCACGCAGTACCTGGAAAACCATTCTGACTTGCTTCACATGAGACTCCCAATCATCTGAGAAGATCAAAATGTCATCCAAGTAAACAATCAAGAATTTATCCAGATACTCACGGAAAATGTCATGCATAAAAGACTGAAAAACAGATGGAGCATTGGCAAGTCCGAACGGCATCACCAGATACTCAAAATGACCCTCGGGCGTATTAAATGCCGTTTTCCATTCATCTCCCTGCCTGATTCTCACCAGATTATACGCACCACGAAGATCAATCTTAGTAAACCAACTAGCCCCCTTAATCCGAGCAAACAAGTCAGAAATCAATGGCAAGGGATACTGAAACTTAACAGTGATCTTATTAAGAAGGCGATAATCAATACACGGTCTTAGCGAACCATCCTTCTTGGCTACAAAAAAGAACCCTGCTCCCAATGGTGACGACGATGGGCGAATATGTCCCTTCTCCAGGGACTCCTTCACATAACTGCGCATAGCGGTGTGTTCAGGTACGGACAAATTAAATAAACGACCCTTAGGGAATTTACTACCAGGAATCAAATCGATAGCACAATCACAATTCCTATGCGGAGGTAGGGCATCAGACTTGGACTCTTCAAATACATCCTGAAAATCCGACAAGAACTCTGGGATGTCAGAAGGAATGGATGACGAAATAGACAAAAATGGAACATCACCATGTACTCCCTGACAACCCCAGCTGGTCACCGACATAGAGTTCCAATCCAATACTGGATTATGGGTTTGTAGCCATGGCAACCCCAACACGACCACATCATGCAAATTATGCAGTACCAGAAAGCGAATAACTTCCTGATGTGCAGGAGCAATGCACATGGTCAGCTGGGCCCAGTACTGAGGCTTATTCTTGGCCAAAGGTGTAGCATCAATTCCTCTCAACGGAATAGGACACCGCAAAGGCTCCAAGAAAAATCCACAACGTTTAGCATAATCCAAATCCATCAGATTCAGGGCAGCGCCTGAATCCACAAACGCCATGACAGAATACGATGACAAAGAGCACATTAAGGTAATGGACAAAAGGAATTTGGACTGTACAGTACCAATAACGGCAGAGCTATCGAACCGCCTAGTGCGTTTAGGACAATTAGAAATAGCATGAGTAGAATCACCACAATAGAAACACAGTCTGTTCAGACGTCTGTGTTCTTGCCGTTCTACTTTAGTCATAGTCCTGTCGCACTGCATAGGCTCAGGTTTACTCTCAGACAATACCGCCAGATGGTGCACAGATTTACGCTCGCGCAAGCGACGACCGATCTGAATGGCCAAGGACATAGACTCATTCAAACCAGGAGGCATAGGAAATCCCACCATTACATCCTTAAGAGCTTCAGAGAGACCCTTTCTGAACAAAGCCGCTAGTGCAGATTCATTCCACAGAGTGAGTACTGACCACTTCCTAAATTTCTGACAATATACTTCTACATCATCCTGACCCTGGCATAAAGCCAGCAGATTTTTCTCAGCCTGATCCACTGAATTAGGCTCATCGTAAAGCAATCCCAGCGCCTGGAAAAATGCATCAACATTACTCAATGCAGAATCTCCTGGTGCAAGAGAAAACGCCCAGTCCTGTGGGTCGCCGCGCAAAAAAGAAATAATAATCAAAACCTGTTGAATAGGATTACCAGAAGAATGAGGTTTCAAGGCCAAAAATAGCTTACAATTATTTCTGAAGCTCAGGAACTTAGTTCTGTCACCAAAAAACAAATCAGGAATCGGAATTCTTGGTTCTAGCATCGATTTCTGATCAATAGTATCTTGAATCTTTTGTACATTTACAACGAGATTATCCATTGAGGAGCACAGAGCCTGAATATCCATGTCCACAGCTGTGTCCTGAAGCACTCTAATGTCTAGGGGAAAAAAAAGACTGAAGACAGAGCTAAGAAAAAAAAATGCTGTCAGGATTTCTTTTTTCCCTCTATTGGGAATCATTGGTTTGGCTCCTTGTACTGTTATGGCTGGCAATCAGGCAACACAGCGTGCAGTAATCAGCGCACATACAGAGATCTAGCAATAACCAAAAACAATAGGACGAGCTCTGAGACGTGGAATCTCTGTAGACTGCAGTACCTGATCTATCCTCACACAACTATAAGCAGCAGTGGATTGCGCCTATCACTACCTATGCAACTCGACACTGCCTGAGGAGCTGACTAGCCTGAAGATAGAAATACAAGCCTGACTTACCTCAGAGAAATACCCCAAAGGAATAGGCAGCCCCCCACATATAATGACTGTTAGCAAGATGAAAAGACAAACGTAGGAATGAAATAGATTCAGCAAAGTGAGGCCCGATATTCTAGACAGAGCGAGGATAGCAAAGAGAACTATGCAGTCTACCAAAAACCCTAAAACGAAAACCACGCAAAGGGGCAAAAAGACCCACCGTGCCGAACTAACAGCACGGCGGTGCACCCCTTTGCTTCTCAGAGCTTCCAGCAAAAGTTAATAGCAAGCTGGACAGAAAAAACAGAAAACAAACTAGAAGCACTTATCTAGCAGAGCAGCAGGCCCAAGGAAAGATGCAGTAGCTCAGATCCAACACTGGAACATTGACAAGGAGCAAGGAAGACAGACTCAGGTGGAGCTAAATAGCAAGGCAGCCAACGAGCTCACCAAAACACCTGAGGGAGGAAGCCCAGAGACAGCAATACCACTTGTGACCACAGAAGTGAATTCAGCCACAGAATTCACAACAGGTCCTGTACGGAGGGACAGCGTGGGCTACTCCTTGAAGGAAGGTCTTAACCTGTGGCTGAGAAGATAACGTCTTCTTAAAGGGAAGAAGACCGCAGGAACCTGGCCCTTTAGGGAACAGAGAGCGAAGCCCGAATCCAGTCCTGCCTGAAGAAAAACCAAATGGAAGGCAGGGAAAAGGACATAGGTGAAAAGCGGTTGGGCTCGCATGAACGAAAGTCTTCCAGGTACGATAGTAGAACCTGGAAGACGACGAAGGCTTCCTAGCCTGGATTATAGTGTGACTCATCCGGACCGAAAGGCTGGACGCTCTTAGAACTGTGGAGTCCACAGCCACGCCGTTAAACTGAGCGACCGATAATTCGGGTGGCAGATCGGACCCTGGAGGCCAAAGCGTAGACGCCCACGCGGGAGGGTCGCGAGATCTGGAGACGAACCAAAGGAACCTTCCTGTTCCTTCGGGACGCAGAGAGGTCCACATCCGGAGTCCCCCATCGAAGACAAATCTGATGGAAGACCTCCTGATGCAAGGACCATTACCCTGCCGCGAGACCCTCGCGGCTGCGGAAGTCGGCGGCCCAATTGTCCATGCCGGGGATATGCACCATGGATATCACCAGAAACGTTGCCTCTGCCCAGAGGAGGATCTTGGATACCTCGGCCAAGGAGCTCCGAGTCCCCCCTTTATGGTTGACATATGCCACCGCCATGGCATTGTAGACCCCTGAGAATCCTTCCCTAGAGACGAGGGAAGAGAAAGATGGCCCAAAGCTCGAGGACGTTGATCAGTGGAGGAGACTCCTGCGCCGACCAACGACCTCAAACAGTCAGGTGGCGAAACACAGCGCCCCAGCCAAACAGGCTGGCGTCCGTCGTCACCACCTGCCAAAGAACTGGAAGGAAGGACATGCCCTGGGAGATGAGAGGTGACGTCAGCCACCAGTTGAGGGACCCTTGACTCAGGAAGAGAGTCGGACAGGACGATCCAGGGACAAGACAGCCCTGTCCCACTGTGACAGAATGGCCTGCTAAAGAGGTCGAGAGCGAAATTGGGCAAAGGGGATTGCTTCGAACGTCACTACCATCCTCCCCAGAAACTTCATGGCCGATCAGAAGAAGGGAAGCCGAGGACCCTAAAGCAAGGGTACATCCCGACGAAGGATGGATCTCTTGTCCTCGGGAAGGAAGACTTTGGTCTGACGAGTGTCGAAGAGCATGCCCCGAAAAACGAGGCGCTGGGAAGCAACAAGACAGGATTTCTTCTTGTTGACAAGCCACCCAAAGCGGACTAGGGTGTAGAGGACGATGGACAGGCTCTGGTGAGCCTGAGAAAAAGGGGGACGGAGCCTAGAAGAGGATGTCGCCGAGGTACGGAAATAATAATAAGCCCCTGACCATCAAGATGGCTATCAGCGCCGCCATGGTCTTCGTGCAAACCCTGGAAGCGGTTGCGAGAACGAACGGCAGGGTGAAGAACTGAAAATGGTCCTGGAGCACCGCAAAGCACAGGAATCTGTGATGTCCCGGGAAAATCGGGACATGAAGGTAGGAGTCCTGAATTTCTATGGAACACAAAAGTTCTCGAGCCTCCATGGAAGCAATTACTGAACGATGGGATTCCATCCGTAAGAGTCTCAGACGAACTCTCCAGTTCAGCAATTTGAGATCCAGAATGGGACGAAACCTGCCTTTTTTTTTTCTTTTCTTCTTCTTTTGGTATTACAAAAGACTGGAATAGCAGCCAGTGAACCGTTCTTTTTCTGGGACGGGAACTATTACTCCGGCTTTGAGGAGAGAAGCGGTGGCTGCGAAGAAACCCGGAACTAGAACGGGGACTCTTGGGGTCGGGATCCGAAGAAGCGATCCCTGGGTTGTGAAACGAACTCTATTTTGTATCCCGAGGATACAACTTCCCTGACCCATGCGTCCTCTGCTGAGGGGATCCAGACATCCCTGAAGAAGAGAAAGCCACCCATCCTGGGAAGTGGGCTGGGGTCTTGCTGTGAGTCATGCCGAGGTGGATCCTCCAGTCCCAAACCTGGAAGATCTACCCTGGGAGTAGCGAGAGCGCCAGGAAGGCGTGGGTCTAAAGGAAACCGTCTTCTACTCTTGACGTGCCTGTGGCCTCTGTTGCTGCGGGGGAAAAGGAGTTTGACGCCACGAAGCGACGTAAAGGCCGAAAGGACCGAAATTGCCGTCTAGGAGGAGGGCGACGAGGTGTAGACTTGTGCGCCCGATAGCGTCCTTAATGATTTGGCCCAACTTAGAACCAAAGCGACGTGAACACTGAAAAAGGCAGGCTGGTAAGGGACTTTTTGAAGACAAATCCGCCTGTCAGGCCTTGAGCCAAACGGACCGACGGATGGCAACGGCATTGCTGGACACCTGAGCCGCAAAAGACACGGCATCCAGGGAAGCGGAGACAAGTATTCACCCGCATGAGAAAACTGGTTGGCAAGCTCCGCCAGCTGTCCAGGAGGGCCCCGTCCAGAATGCTCTGACGGAGTTGTGTGACCTTTGGATATGGATATTGAAACCCAAGTGTAAGCAATGGCCGGGCAAAAATAGACGCAGCCGATTCGAAAGCTGAGCTCGCAAAGGATTCTATGACTCTATAGTTAGAATCTTTCAGAGATGGTCCGCCAGATAGCGGGAGGACCATGTTGGAGGACAGAGTCCAATTAACGGTGAGCTCCAGAGAAAAGGGATATAAAAAAACGCCAAGGCGCTTTCCTCTCTGAAAGCGGCTGGTCGGATTCTCTTTTTCTCTCGTCAGGACCTCCTCGAATTCAGGGTGAGAAGCGAAGACCTTGGAAGGTGGCTTCGACCGTCTAAACGAAACCGCCTGATCCGCGTGTTCCGTAGAGGAATCTTTGATGCCACGGGTCTGGTTGATTGCTCCAATGAGGGTCTGAACCATATCCCTCATGTTAGCGATTTGGTCAGAATGCAGCTCCAAAACGTCCCTCTGAAGGTGCGTCCGAGAACGCCTCGCCTGACTCGGGGGAGAGGACCGGGAAGAAACTGACCGCTGAAATGGGCCGTGAGGCGAGATGGAACGGGAAGAGGAGTCGCAATGGCTCTCCCTTCTGGACCTCTTTAAGGCCTATCCTGGTAAGCTCAGACGGGGCTACTTGTGACCCGCTGGCTACTGCGGAGGTCTGCAAGGACAACCTATCCAGAACGGACACCAGGGTCTGGGATACCCTGGTGAGTTCCGCCACAGATTGAGACAGAGAGGAAGCCCACCCTGGGATAGGGTCCTCACTCTCTCGGGGCAGAGGGGGAAGCCCAGAACGATGTGGGATCGCTGCAGTCCTGACAGGTGGGAGAGGACTGACCTAACGGGAACCTGCCCTTACAGGAGACCAGAAAAGGTGTCTAACTAAAGCAGAGGAAGGGTATCGGTCTGCAGTGCAGAGCTACTCACAGAAGATGTCCTGTGGATAGCTTCAGCTGTAGAGGAGGTCGGCAGGGAAGGCAGGTCCTGTAAGAAATCACCGCTGGGTCCACACGCCGGGAGTGGTGTAAGGCCCCGCACTCTGAAGTCCGCAGCACGAACCAAGAAGCGCCGAAAGCAGCCGGCGCTGAAGCTGCACGATTGAGAGTACAAAGATGGCGCCGGCCGCAGTCTGTGCTGAGGCCAAGAGAAGTGGGCGGGGCTAAGCGCCGGAGAGAAGAGAGGGGAAGACGCGGGAGAAAAGCCCGCCGGAAAGAGGATGGGGGCCGAGCCATAACGCTGCACTAGGCCCCGACAGAAGTCGGGGCCTAAATTAGCTCCCGGTGGCCGGCGGGAATGGAAGCCGCGGCGTGGAGGCCCCGCAAGGCTAGCCCACCTGACGGAGAGAGCGGGGGCTAGAGGCACTGCGCCGCGGTCTGTGCCTAGGCCAGGAGGAGTGGCCGGGGCAAAGCGCCAGAGAGAAGGGGGAATACGTGGGAGAAAGACCCGCCGGAAAGAGGATGGGGGCGGGGCCGTAACGCCGCACTAGGCCCCGACAGAAGCCGGGGCCTAAATTAGCCCCCGGTGGCCGGCGGAAAAGGTCCAGGCCCCGACCGAAGCCGGGGCCTGGATTAGAGCCTGGTGACCGCTGTGGGGGAGAGACGCCGTGGAAAGCTTACAAGGCGCCGGCGCTACCGCCGCAATGAACCCCTTCTCTGGTGGACCCATATGCCGCACAAGGGAAGCTGAAGAGAGATCCAGGGTGAGATAAGAGCCCTGGACCCAAACTGTGGGACACAGTGACTTCCCCATAAAACAACCCCTGAGCCCCACTCTTAGATTACAGGGGAGAAAATACTCACCTTTCTTCATCTGTATACTTACCCTTGAATGATCTGGGATGGGATGGGGAAAATACTCACCTCAAACCTCCCACGCCTGTACTAACCTGAAGAGGAATGAGACGTCCAGGAGCTGATGGACGTCCTCGTCTCCGCAACCGACAGGCTCTGGTGGGGGAGTGGGTGGGGGACGGAGCCAGGACCGGACTTCTGAGCACGCTTGTGTGCTAGGATCTTGGTCCTGGAGAGGGATCTATGAGGATACGGGTGGCAGTACACGCCGTACTCATAGTCCGTATTGTGGGACTACAGGTGTGACTGTTCACCCTGTATCCCTCCAGAAAAAACCTGAAAGAAAACGACGCACATTGAGGTAGATAAGGGTCTAATGAAAGACCCGTGTCCACCTCCTACTGACACTTAAGGTACCGTCACACATAGCGACGCTGCAGCGATACCGACAACGATCCGGATCGCTGCAGCGTCGCTGTTTGGTCGCTGGAGAGCTGTCACACAGACAGCTCTCCAGCGACCAACGATCCCGAGGTCCCCGGTAACCAGGGTAAACATCGGGTAACTAAGCGCAGGGCCGCGCTTAGTAACCCGATGTTTACCCTGGTTACCATCCTAAAAAGTAAAAAAACAAACGCTACATACTTACCTATCGCTGTCTGTCCTCGGCGCTCTGCTTCTCTGGTCTGGCTGTGAGCGCCGGGCAGCCAGAAAGCAGAGCGGTGACGTCACCGCTCTGCTTTCCGGCTGACCGACGCTCACAGCCAGAGCAGGAGGAGAGCAGAGCACAGCGCTGGAGGACAGACGGCTGTAGGTAAGTATGTACTGTTTGTTTTTTTACTTTTTAGGATGGTAACCAGGGTAAACATCGGGTTACTAAGCGCGGCCCTGCGCTTAGTTACCCGATGTTTACCCTGGTTACCAGCGAAGACATCGCTGAATCGGTGTCACACACGCCGATTCAGCGATGTCTACGGGGAGTCCAGCGACGAAATAAAGTTCTGGACTTTCTTCCCCGACCAGCGATCTCCCAGCAGGGGCCTGATCGCTGCTGCCTGTCACACTGGACGATATCGCTAGCGAGGACGCTGCAACGTCACGGATCGCTAGCGATATCGTCTAGTGTGACAGTACCTTAAGCTAAACTGAATATCCTACTTCCTGTCGGTAGGGTGTATACTGCAGAGGAGGAGCTAACTTTTTTATTTGCATAGTGTCAACCTCCTAGTGGCAGCAGCATACACCCATGGTTCCTGTGTCCCCCAATGAAAGGCGATAGAGAAATAACATTTCCCCTCCTGTCTGCTTTACATCAGCACCATTTGTAACATGTTCCTTTACCTTGCTAGGATGTTAAAGGCTAAAAAATGTAGCAGCAATTTTTCATTTTTTTCAAGGACATTTACATAACTTATCTTTTCAGGAAGCAAGGGAAAAAAAGGTTTGATCCAGTGAAGAGGTTAAAGTTGCTATATACATATATCTTCTATTTAAAGTTATTTAAATTATATATTCATTCTTTGTGAAGCACTAGCACACATAAAAGACTGGTAGGAAAGATCAACGCTTTTCAATGTTCCTCTTGATCAGACCTACTGACCAAGTGCGGTCCAGTCCGATGGACATCGCGGTCCGGGGCTTCCCTTCTTCATACGATGACGTCCTCTTCCTTGCTTCCTGCCGCGGATCCGGTGCAGGAGTACCTTGTCTGCCCTGTTGAGGGCAGAGCAAAATACTGCAGTGTGCAGGTGCCGGGAAAGGCCAGAGAGGCCTGGCACCTGCGCACTGCAGTACTCAGCTCTGCCCTCAACAGAAATAGCGATTTCACCCGCCGCTATTGCGCGCACATGTCAGCTGTACAAAACAGCTGACATGTCGCGACTTTGATGTGGGCTCACCGCCGGAGCCCACATCAAAGGGGGTGACACGGCATGCGCAGTACTAGTACGGCGCATGTCGTGAAGGGGTAACAGCAGCTTCTCTGGGCTGCTTAAATGGCCATGGACGGTGCCAACACTGATCGTGGCTGATGCAGCAGGGTGCCAGCTATAGCGTACAGCCGACAGCTGCAGGATTTCCATGTGTCAAGGAATGAAATTCACTTATATCTCAGGTCGATTTTAAGTCGTATTGGTGGTCACCAATGGGATAAATCGACAACTAGGCATCTCCATTGTGCATTAAATAGTTGGTCTTTTATGCCTGCTCTGACAACTTTTCCAAATATGTGGTCATAGCTCATAAGGCTCATCACAGCCTGACAGATTCTCTATAATTACATCACAAGTGGTGTAAATTATAGCAAAAACATATTCCAGTCTGTGACTGCTGTACATTTTCTCACTGCGGCTCACAGGCAGCTGAAAGAGAAAAAACTCCTTTAGAGGTACAGACTTACTGGTAATAATGTATCTAGCGCATCTCTCTGTGACAAACACTTCAGCGTGGCTATAGAAAATGTGTCTGCGGATTCCGTCACCATACTACAAAAAACTCACCCATCTGTTCCACAATCTCTGGTGGGAAGACCCTTGAGGCGAAGGCTCTTCTGAAGATGTCAGAGAACTCCTTGTCCAGACCACCGATCCCCATCTTCTCAAAGTTCCAGTCAGGGTTGATGATGGATTGACGGTCTTGCTTGGTCTTTGCTTTGCCTATATGTGGAAAATTGAGGACATAAATCAGGAAAAATCATTCATACAGAGATCTGTAGAAGAATAGTTATGTGGTTAGCCTATAAGACCAGGACTTGCTAGAAATCCTCATTGTTACATATGATTCCGGCACGGTTGAGGTCCTTAACTTAGAATATACAGAAAATCGAGACAAACTAAATGGTTGGACTAATTGCTCGCAGCACTAGAGTCTGTAGGTTCAATTAATCATTGAAGATCACAAAATGCAATTAGAGTGAAAAGTCATATTAATAATGAGGAAAAAATTCAGCTGTTCCTATAGATATTGAGGACAAACTAGAACCCAATAATCCAAAATATCTACTAATCTAGAAACATGTAATAGATACAGTGGCATGTAAAGGTGTGGGCACATTTCCTTTGTATTTTAGGCAAAAAAATAAAAAATATATATTTTCATCTTTTACATTTTAAAAATGTCAAAAAGGAAAATGGGCCAATGCAAAAGATTGGGCACCCTTGGAGATTTGTGTGCTCAGATAACTTTGACCATGGTTTCAAACCTTAATTAGCCTGTTAGGGTTATGAGTTGTTCACAATCATCATTAGAAAAGGCCAGGTGATGCAAATTTTCCAGCTTTATAAAAACCAGCCTCCTCTAGCCTTGTGCCAAAACACAGCAGCCATGAGTTCTTGTAGCACTCCGAAAATGGTAGAGGCCCACAAAGCAGGAGAAGGCTATAGGAAGATAGCAAAGTATTTTCCAGCTGTCCTTTCCTCAGTTCGAAATGTAATTGAGAAATGGCAGTTAACAGGAACAGTGGATGTCAAGATAAGGTCTGGAAGACCAAGCAAAATTTCAGTGAGAGCTGCTCATAGGTTTGCTAGAGAGGCAAATCAGAACCCCAGCTTGACTGCAAAAGACATTCAGAAAGATTTAGCAGACTTTGGAGTTGTGGTACATTGTTCTACTGTTCATAGACACCTGCACAAATATGGCCTGCATGGAAGAGTCATCAGAAGAAAACCTCCTCTGCGTCCACAGAATAAAATTCTGCGTCAGAAGTATTCAAAAGAACATCTAACCAAGCCTGATGCATTTTGGAAATAAGTGTTCTGGATGAATTAGCTTAAAATAGAACTCTTTGGCCATAATGATCAAAGATATGATATAAAGAGAAAAATCAGACAAACTGAACATTTTGCAGTGGTTTCAATTTTTGCCAGAGCTGTATGTGTTCATACTGCCGCCTACTGGTCAACAGAAGTAAAATAGAAAAAGTCAAGCTGACTTCCAACCCGATGACTGTAGTCAATCCCAATATGCTGTACGGAGGGGATCAAGGACTGATGTCAGTCTGTTCAAACTTGGTTACCAATTAATTTGTCTCCCTGGCTAATATTGGCTACGCACGTTTTATAACAATGAGCCTTCTTATTTTTCTGTCTTTTTAGACTCCAGAAGAGGAAACAACAAGGTAAGTTGGGTTGGTTAAATCCAGACATGTCCGTAGGGGAGGGAGAGGTCTAATTATACTCACCTGCTCCTGGCGCGGTCCCTGCAGGTCCCCGGCTCCCTGGCGCCACAGCTTCTTCCTGTAGTGAGTGGTCACATGGTACCGCTCATTTCAGTAATGAATATGCAGCTCCACCCCTATGGGAGGTGGAGCCGCATATTCAATACTGTAATGAGTGGTAACCGCTCAGTACAGGATGAAGCTGCAGGGTCAGGGAAGCAGGGACTGCACTGCGCCGGGAGCAGGTGAGTATAACGGGGAGGGGAGCGCAGCGCTGCGTGATATTCACCTGCTACCCGTTCCGGCGCCGCTCAGTCTTCTGCATCTTCTGCAGAGGGCGCGGTGACGTGGTTAGTGCACGCCCTCTGCCTGAACGTCAGTGCAGAAGACGCAGGCGCCGGAACGAGGAGCAGGTGAATATTGAAAGTGCCGGGGGCCTGAGCGAAGGAGAGGTATGTGATTTTTTTTTTTTTATCGCAGCAACAGCAAATGGGGCAAGTGTTTGTATGGAGCATCTATGGGGCCATAACGTTTGTGCAGCACTATATGGGGCAAGTGTCTGTATGGAGCATCTTATGGGGCCATAATCAAGGTTTGTGCAGCACTGTATGGGGCAAATATCTTTATGGAGCATCTTATGGGGCCATAATTAACGTTTGCAGCATTATATGGGGGCAAATGTCTGTATGGAGTATCTTATGGGGCCATAACGTTTGTGCAGCACTATATGCGGCAGATATTTTTATGGAGCATCTTATGGGGCCATAATCAGCATTTTTGCATTACATTGTGCAAATTTGTCTATGGAGCATCTTATGGGGCCATTATTAACCTTTATGCAGGATTATATGGGGCATATTTTAATATGGAGCATCTTATGGGGCCCATCACAAACTTTACGGAGCATTATATGGGGCTCCTGATTCAATATGGATATTCAAAAACACAACCTACTGATGTCTCAATTAATTTTACTTTTATTGGTATCTATTTTTACATTTGACATTTACCGGTAGCTGCTGCATTTCCCACCCTAGGCTTATACTCCAGTCATTAAGTTTTCCCAGTTTTTTGTGGCAAAAATAGGGGGGGAGGGGTCGGCTTATACTCGAGTATATACGATATAGATATATATACATATAAGGTTGCACCTGCTAAGCCACAATATGATCCCCTGATAATATTCAGCCATCATCCTGACATGGCGATCAGTCTCCATCTTCCCCGCAGTCTGCTTGTAAGCTTTTAGGAACACAGTTAGTACAAGTATCACTCACCAGTGAGGTTTAGCGAGGAGTTGTCGGCCTTCTCAAACACCACCTGACTGTTCCCCACCACCAGACCGGCCTCGATCTGCAGAAAGGAACATGTGGAATGAGCTATGAAGGGTTGTCCATAAGTCAAAAGATGGCCATAGACAAATTACTGTATATCTTAGCATGAGATCGGACTTCGGAAACAGAAATTGTATCAAAAAATGAAATAGAGAAAAGCGGCAACCAGAAAGCACCAGCATTGCTTATTGTGGGGGGGGAAACAAGGTTCTTAAAATCTCAAAATTCAAGAGGAACCACATGCTAAATGCAAATTTAGAATGGTAACAGTGATTGGTGGCAAACCCAACATAGGACACAGCATTGCACTGCACGGCTTCCCTTCTCACTGTGACTACTGTTATTAGGGGGGGCTCACTGCACCGATTACAGCTTCAGTTTCACAGCAAATTGTGGGTGCACAATATTGCAATGTCATGCAGTCACATCATAAGTAATGATTGTGAATGGGGGCTGCTTAGAGACCCCATTCACACTATTATTTGTGATTTTTGCAGCAGGACATTGGGATTCTCTACCAGTGATCTCAAGGGTTTGACAGTTCGCTCCCTCTAGTGCAGGGGTGTCAAACTGCATTCCTCAAGGGCTGCAAACAGGTCATGTTTTCAGGATTTCCTTGTACTGCACAGGTGATAATTTAATCACCTACACACATAATGATTCGAGCACCTTGTGCAAAGCTAAGGAAATCTTGAAAACACGCATGGTTTGCGGACCTCGAGGAATGCAGTTTGACACCCCTGCTCTAGTGGTTGACGCGGGCACCACTGGGCATCAGGACTAAAACTAATGCTCTATCCAGTTATATTATTAGCGAGCTCAGCGCAAAACTGTAGTGCCAAGAGCACGCATTATTATAAAAGGGCAGTGCCTTATGACGGAGCTCATAGCGGGGATTTGATGATTATATACCGTACATATATAGGATACAGGGGATATCAGAGACACATTAGCCATACCTTCTGCCTCTTCGCACTGGACTGCTCCCCCTTCAAGATGCTGGGGTCCATTGCCTCAATGTCTTTCACAACCAGTCCAAAAAGCTTCTCATTGAAGGTGAACACCAGCTGCAGGAAAGAATAAAAAGGAGGAATAAAAGAGTTGTTAGGGATTAAAGAAACAGGGTTACTTTCTGCCACCCCGAGAGGTATTGCTGCGCAGTCATAGTCATTTCAGCGGAGCCAAGCTGCAATACCAGATACATACTATAGACAAGTGTGGCGATGTTTCTGGGAGAAAAAAAAGCAGCATGTTTTAGGAAATGAAAAGGAAAAGGGAAAAGAAAAAGAGAAAAGGGCAAAGGAAAAGGGAAAAGGAAAGGGGAAGAAAAGAAAATCTATTCAGGATCCCTCCCATTAGCCATAGGAGGGCTGCCATCAATCCATGCAACTTAGTGGCCAGCATATAATACATTTAGCCAGCCATGTTCTGCTGGAGAGGAAATACGAGGCCTTAATAAGGCTCAGACTTATGGTGGGCAATAGGACCACCTGATCCCTTCTGCCATCACTTCTTTAGAAAGATGAAGATTCACGTTAAAAATTTGGGGAGGTTCCTAAAGGGTTAGCACTTACCTGCTGTCCCACAGAGAAAGCCTGGTTATTAAACTGCTGGATGTACTCCCCAGCCATCCTGTCAGTGTCATAAGGGTTGGAGTCCACACTTTTCTTCTGCAGGAAGTCGATCTCGATGGTCATGACTCCAATGCACTGCTTGGTCTTGTCGAAGTTGTACACCACAACTAAGAAAAAACAAAATACTTGTTCTGCATATGTGGGTTCCTTCCATACACATAATTAAGCAGGGGCCTAAAAGGGACAAGACTTACAGCAATTACCTGTCTTCTGCCCGTTATAGAAACAACTACCGGGATATAGTTCATGGAAACCAAGAAGACAGTGCCACCTTGTGGCATATTATCTATTTGCACTTTAACATTTAAAATATGGACTGAAATGGTAAGGAGTTAACTATTAGAAAACTATTGATGTGCTATTCTAAGCATAGGTCATCAGCTTTCGATCAGTAGGTGACCAACCCCCCAGGACCCCTGCAGATCTTCAGAATAAAAGATTAGGGGGCCTTCAGAGCCCAAGTGAATGGGGCGGATGTGCAGTACAAAGCAGAGCTACACATAAGGATAAGCTGCAATGCCTGTGTAAGAAATGAGAGAGTCACAGTGCTTAAATATGCTTCGCTTTGGGAGACGCAAACGGTTGGGTAGGGGGACTGGATTTCACCCCTAAACTATTTTTATGTGCATATAGCTCTTTCAAAGACACGTCCAGAAATATCTTTACATGGCCAGTCCGTTCCTCCATTACTGAGAAATCAGTGTTTGAATTGAAATGCAAATGACGCTGAAGAGCTATTTGTAGATTTGAAGCCCCTGTCACTCCAGCTCTATTCCCCACCCAGTGCCACATCCTTTTATTTGACTGGCAGCGTCTATGCAGGCGACTTCAGGAAACGTCAAACAGGAGGAGGCGGTGTTGGGCTGGAAATAGAGCTGGAGTGACAAATGGTTCAGATCTACCATAGTCCTTTAAGCATTATTTGCATATCAATTAAAATGCTGATTTCTCAGAAAAGGAGGAGCAGACTGGCCATGTAGAGGTATTGCTGGACTTGTCTTTGAAACAGCTACATGCGCATATACCGTAGTTTGGGGGTGAAATCCGGCTGACCGTTTACAATGAAATTAATAGCCTGCAAATGGATTTATGAAAACAGTGGGTCCACCAATGTGAGGAACACTTTTTGACCATTATTTATCTATTGCCTTTCTTAAAAGAAAGTTTTATGTCTTTTTTTTCTCTAGTGGACTTCATGCCAAATTAACCATAATGACACATAACAACGGATGAATTTGGTGCAAATTGGGGTATTCTTGCACCTCTTTAGACTAAAATGTGGCACATTACTTTCATTAAGATATAAAACTGCTTCTTCAAGTGCACAAAAAGAATTATGGTAGACAGATTTCATACTCCTGAAAATATTTGGATAATAGAAATCACATTGTCAAGCAAACCCAAAAAATGAAGACGACAAATGGCTAGCATAAAAAAAAAACATCATAAATTTGGCACAAAAATAAAAAACAGATTTTTACACCAAAAAAAGTGCAGACAGAGTAATGAATCGGGCCCCAAGTAAGGTATGCTTCTCAATTGATGACTCCATAAAGTATAACTTATTATGCAGGACTCATCCGGTCTGTGGCATCACGAGCGCTCTCGCTGAGGACTCTTTATTGATGCTCCATAAAACCGAAGAATCACTGAGTCAATTAGCAAAATGGTTTAACAGTGCGATGGTTTCTCACGGAGCCTCACACACAGTACGTGAACATCACACTTCTGCTCCGTGCCCGGCGATGAATACATTTGTGATGCAACTTTAATTCAATGACAAATTAAACAGAAAATCTGGGGGGAACAACAAAAGTGGGACCCTCTATGGGAACTGTCATATTTAAAGGGCATTCAGACCATTGAAAGTGTCTGACCGGACCGGTAGGAGTCTAACTGTGGGCACAACCACTGATCCCAAGAAGTGGCATGTGAACCGTCCCTTTGGAAGTTGCTCATGGTCACCACCCCCCAGTTATCATTTACAGGACTGTGAGAGGTCATCTCCAGCAGTCCCATGGAGAACGTATGGAGCAGTGATGAGTATTTGTGGCACCGCTCAATTCCTATCCTGTGGACAGGGATAATATACTATGTTGAGAATAACCCTTGATGGGAATAATGGGACCACTTGTGGTCATTTTGTGGTGTTCACGCTGCAGTGAGGAGAACCCTGTAATGCTCTAGCCTGAATGAAGACCCGACAACAGGTTCTTCACAGTAGGAGAGGTTGAATGAGGCATTAATGAAGGTGACAATCTTTCACAGTTTCCATAATGTTGAGAACCTTTGAATTACGTATCTTGTCCTGATCCTAAAGTTGCAGCATATATACTACTCCAGAGCTTCATTCAGAATTCAGCTAAGATGATGTCCAAGCATTCACTGCTTCGCCAGTGCCTGCACAGATCTTGCTGTGGCCATTTGCATTTTGGGGACAGCTCCCACTGCCAAGAAGAATTAGGCACTAGGGTTTCAACATGTCCTATCCTTTCGTACTCAAGGGATGCACATTGCAAAGGTGTTAGTAGCTTACACCCATTTCCAAGTAGATGGGGGGTTGGGAAGAACAGCACTTGGCGAATGAGCCATCTAATTCTAATGTGTATGGCCAGCCTAACTGGATCACTACATTGTGAGAGTTGGCTGCCTCTAGCAGAATTACAAATACAGCTCTGGAGCAGAATACATGATGTAACCCAGGACCAGCAAAATATGAGTAATGTATTTAAAGAATGCCTAGATTTCCTGTATGTAGAACATTCTGAAAATTAGCTCTCGTAGAATGAAAGAAACTTCTCTTTAAAAGTACCATCTAAGAGAGGTGGCCACCCAATAAGTCAATGTCTGTCAGTTCTTATGAGCCTTGGCGGTAAACGTCAAGCGCCATTTTGCCTCAAGGGTGTTGCACTCAACCAGCCAGACTTTCGCTTTACAATGAAGAGGTGCAAAGACCCCCAAACTAGCTGTGTGTAGAGGAGCTTCAGGCACTGCATTTAGTCGGACACTGACACATGCGGTAGCTTCTTCTCGCAGGAGGTGGTTGCAAGTTTCTCTTTCTTGGAGAAGGATAATTGGCACACTTTTCTCCCATAGAGCATTGCCTGTAAGGCTCCAGTCAGCTGGTCTTTAAAGGAGAACCAGCACTTCCTCTCTATGTAGAATACACAGTGAAATAGCATCTAAAGGCCATTTTACACTACCACTTTGTTTTTCAGGAGCATTCTGCCCCAAGTCTGAAAGCTTCATGCAAACCTAGGGAACAATGGTAGGTAAGCTATCCTAATTGTTTGACAGTTTAGGGCGGCAGCATGAGTGCCCCGATTGCACAGTTTGGACAATCTCCATTACTGCAAGCAGAGGCAGCTTATCCTCCGATGCTGGTCAGATCCAACAATCCGGTTATTTTCTGAGCAGTGATTACAATCTCTATTGGCTCTATTGGACAGAGCTTGTAAGCGCTGTGCTCCTTGTTTAAGAGATCAGCCACTGCAGCAGAGGTGGCCGGTAATGTAGGCAACAAGAAGTAAACTACAGATTTAAAAAAAAAAAAAAAAAAAAAAAAGAAGTCAAATCTGTTCTTGAGAGCAGTGAGGATTTTATTTCCAGGAACTTTTCACAATTTACAACCTGGAGAAAACCCCTTTAAACAGAATTTGTCACCAGGTTTTTAGCACTTCTTCAGAAAGTAGCATAATGTAGCAACAGAGTCCCTAATTCCAGTGATGTATTGGGGTATGTGTCCACGTTCAGGATTGCATCAGGATTTGGTCAGTATTTTACATCAGTATGTGTAAGCCAAAACCAGGAGTGAAACAATTAGCGGAAAAGTGTAATAGAAACATATCTACCACTTCTGCATTTATCACCCACTCCTGGTTTTGGCTTACAAAAACTGATGGAAAATCCTGACCAAATCCTGATGCAATCCTGAACGTGGACACATACCCTTACTTACTGGGCTGCTTACTGTAGATGTGAAAAAAAACCACTGTTTTATTAGCTGGGGATTATCACTAGAGGTCCAGTAAACCTGCTGCCATGTAGTCCTCTTTATTCATGAGCTCTGTATAACCTCCCCCCCCCCGATTAGATTTGTGTACATTTTGTATAGGTGAAAAGCTGCCAATCAGTGGTGTGGTTATACAGAGCTCAGCATTCAGAGAACTGCTGGATCTGCAGCAGATAAAACTGTCATCTTCTCAAAGCTACAGAAAGCCCAGTAAGAGAAACATCGCTGGAATCAGGGTCTCTGCCTTTACATTATGCTGCTCTCAAATGAGGCAGCAAAATCCTGGTGACCGATACCCTTTACAATATTTGGCCCCTAATACTATTGCATCCGCAAGCAAATATTCAAGGGGCAGTGTGCAAATAATGGATGTAGCTCTGCATAATGAAAATTCTTGCAATTGTTAACCGAGGTTAGAACGCTTGCTGTCAGTGAATGGAAAGTGATACATCTCTGATTCTTCCTACAAATGTGGCTTTCCTAAATACACTTAATGAATACACTGGGCTGCAATTTCATTATAGTCTGACATCCTGCACACGCTTACAGTTTCACTTATTAGAAGAGAACGCAGATATAATCTTGAGTCTTACAAGACCAGAAGCTGAAGACTGAAGTCCAGTAATACATTTTAAATCCGCCCTGATTCCTATTTTACGCAGTTCTCTATGGGTACAGGACGTCTGACATCCAAGAATAATTACTAATCCTGATTTACAACAATCGTACATGAAATACAAGGAGGCAAATGGGATTTTTATAGAACGAGGAGTCAGAGATCAGACGCAGCAGGTACATGCCAGATACAGAACCCGTGCTGTGTAGGCCGATGCTGTCAATCTAGCGCCGCGCTGTTCACTGGATGATGCGTCTATAGTTATTTTATCACCATAGTAACTGGAATGTTCTCATCTCTGTACAATGAGATGATGGCTGCAAAGCAGAAACTTCCCTGGGTTATTTCAGACGCAGAGGAAAAAAATGAAAAACTAGTGAAGGCTACAGAAACCCAAGCTAGCTCCTATAACTGGGAAGACTAATCATGTGAGAAAGAAGGGGCAAAGGTAGATGAGAAAGACAGATGCCAACATAGCCAGGGATGAGAAAAGAAAAAATTATAAAATATATAATATATCAGATACGAGAGCGAGAAAGAGAGAACAGGCTGGAGGCGAGATATACTAGAGGGAGAGCGGAAGGGAGGGATGTCTGTCACTGACCACAATAGATGACTTATATTGTCACTGAAGAAAGATAACACAGATATAAGAGAGACAAAAGGAATATGAGAGGTGGAGAGAAAGATTTGAGATAGGGAGAGAGCAATATAAGAGTGATGAGACAGAGCAATGAGAGAGCGATATAAGAAAATGATGAGAGAGTAATGAGAGAGCGTTACAAGAAATGTAGGAGCAAAATAAATATGGATAGATAGATAACAGATAGAGGATAGATTATATGGGATAGATATATCTATAGATAGATGGATAGATAGAGAGATGATAAAGAGATGATAGATAGAGATGATAGGAAGAGAGATAGACGACAGATACGATGATTCACAGCTATCCACCATTGACCAAACAGATCATTTCCGTGGTCACTGAAGAAAGATAGTGATGATGTAGGAGGATATAGCTCAGATTGCACACGGACACACATATCATATCCGGATGGAATAAGACAAGATCCGAGATGAAAGAGGATTGAATAACAACAAAAGATAAAATGCAATGTGGGCAAGAGGCTGGTAGTAAGACTGACGAAGGCTGAGAAGGACGCACGGGGTTAAAATTAAGACAAGACAGAAGACTCCTTGGAGGGATAATAGTTAGTGCATCCAAGATTGATACTGAAGATTCAGGCAAGGGCCAAAGACTATTGATAAGCAGGGAGGTAAGGTGAATGAATCACAAGGGTTAAGAAATGTCCCTGGCGCCAGGATGTAGCGGCATATGGCCACGCCATGCAAGTGCCTCCCTGTGTCTCCCTCTCACAATGAAGACAACACTTATTCCACAGTTCATCAGCAGCCGGGAGGAAACCCCAGCAGAAAGCGGCCATTAATGTCTTATTACCCTCATATATCATTATACTGTCACCTGACAATTATCTGTTCTTCATGTTAAAGATTCCAGAGATGCAGGGGTTAAACGCCAAGCAGTCACGGTCTCCAGATTTATCAGATGTGAAGGCACAGAAGTCTCACATTACCACATCTTCTTTTGCAGTTTTGTTGGATATCATCTATTGTTCGCTGAGAAGGCACAGACACTAGCTGGATGACAATAAGCCATCGCTGCCTATGTAATAACTATCCCTCAATCTGTATAGCTGGCCAGCAGTTCTGCACTACGGCTGATATAAGGGGCATGCATTGTGCTTGACCAGAGGGACCACGTGAGGAGCAGCACAGGCCTCATCTGAAGCTTCAGGACCACGGACAGCTCAGCAGTCATTGCGGCTCAATTCCTGCTGTCCTAGGCGTTCTCCTAGAAATGGCCGGCTGTGACATTGGGATAGACTCAAGTACTTTCAGGATAGGTCCGACTTGTCACTCTCACAGATACACCATCCTAGTGAGCAAACACCAAAATCAACCTGAGCGTTGATTAGAGACATTGAAGGTCGGTGGAGGTAATGGCTCAGAGATATCCATGGAAGGACAAGAAGTCAATGGAGGACTTACAACATCAGTTCTCTTAAAGAGGACCCATCGCCTCTCCTGACCTTTCTTATTAAATGGAACAACTCTTCTTAGAGCTTAATGCCGTGGTGTTCATACATGGCCAGAAGGAATAACAGGTGAATAACACAGAGGCTACGGTAGGCGAGTGCACAGTCTGAAGGTCCATTTATACTGGCCAAACCCTGCCCGTAAATGAGAGCTGATTGACTCTACACAAGCTGATCAGAGCTGATTTAGGACTCCATTCATACGGGCCAACAAAACTGTATTGGAATGGAACACTTGTGTTAAGGATATTCCCAAAATAATAAGTATATAGGGGATAACCTGACGAATGCTGGGGGTCATAGGCCAAGATCAGGTTCTAGAAGAACGACGCTCTGCAGAGTCCCATACTGAATGGCGCAGAGGTGAACATGCATAATCTGATGATGAAACAGTGATTTTATCAAGACTACAGCAAGCAGCCCAGTAAGAGACACTAGAGTTGGGGTCTCTATCACTACAGTATGCTGCGCTCAGATTTAGTGGCAGATTGCCTTTAACATATGCGGTGTTACACTACATAATTGCACTTTATGTCGTTGGTCCTTCTATATTTTCTTGCATTGCCAGGGACCTTTATTTACAGACGATAGGTGTATTTTTGGCCATTTATTGCGAGTCTATTTTGACTTGTGTGTAGCACAGTGGTGCTTTTTTAACACCTTAATAATCACAAATACACCTTTTACTGATGAAAGGAATCAGAGAATAGTAAAAATGCAGAGGGTGTCGGCAGTATACCGATCGTGGGCATTTCACCCACTAATTGCTGATGTCAATAGCGCAAGTGGCATCTAGAAATTTGTCAGATTTCCGGTATTTTGATAAACAAACGCAAAACATTTTGAACTACACCTACCACTAACATAAAATACAAAAAGTGTCACAAAATAATTTTAGAATTACTGGGATAAGTATTACCACATAAAGTGACAGGTCAGATTGAAAAATTGGGCTTGGTCACTAAGGTATTACATGTTTTTTTAACAATTTGCTCTTTCCTTGTTTTTTGCAGTAAATCTTTAAAAGGGATTATACCGAACTATTCAATCCTATTGTGCCCGATACCTATCTCTGCTGGCTCAGAGCGGTCATGGACTGCTCCAGCCGGTGATTATGTGGCTTCCGGTGACATCATGCCGACCGATCAGCTGTCTCTTTGTAGCTCTGCTGATGGGGAATGACTGCTGATGTCATGCTGATTGATGGCCATCTCCCTGTTGCCTATCTGCTCAATCAGCATGACGTCAGCAGTCACACCTCGTCAACACAGCAAAATGGAAGATGAACAGCTGCTTTGTTGATGTGAAGCCGTAACACCGCTAGGCCGGTGCCAGCCAGAACAGGCAAGTAGTTCAGGCCGCTACCTGAGGCCGCTACCCGCCTGATTATTATTTTTTTTCCTATTGAATAAAAATTGTCTTGGATAACCCCTTTAATAAAATTGTATTTGACATGACACCCATTAGTATGCATTGCTATTGGTTTCTCCTGGTCTTTCTATTTGGTACATGTGTAGTGACATGTAAGCATAGATGATAGGGTTTATGCATGGGTTGTGCCTGTGGATTAGCTACATGAAGGACCGCACTCCTTAGAAAAAAGGGAAGGAAAACGTGCTTTAATCATTTTATTTAAATATATGGAAGAATAACAGAGGAACGCCACATTGTAGGATAGTTTTTATGGGGAACACAAGGATTTATAAGCAGACATGTCATGACAGATGATACCTCCTCTTTAGTTAAAAAAGGCGAAATATCTCCAAATAACACCGACAGTTCAGATCACATGAATAAATGCAGATGGAGGGCAGCAAAAACAAAGAAAATGTCAAAACCAGATTTATGAGCTAATCTACAGATCCAGGAACAAGAACTGGAGATGAGATCACCTTGTCAGGCCTCTCCTGAATTTGACAGTTTTGCAGAGCCATCTGCTGCCCGCAAACCGCTCAACACAAGTTCCACATGGGCACTGCCATATGTCGGTGACTGAAGGCATTAGTGGGCAACACGTGAGATTTGCCGCAGTGTTACACCCACTGTCACCTCATCGGAGAGGAGCTCTTCGGATTACAGGTTCTAATCTCTCAGAGTACTGCAGCTCTCGTGAAAACCGATGTGAAAGGGAAACATTGCATAGGTCTCGTAGTGAATATTCCCAAAATACATGTTGAATAAATGGTTAATCTTTATTTTACAGTTCTGCTTCCAAACAGCTAGAGATGGTCTAGCTTTTTAGGCCTAAACGGAATCTGTCACCAGGTTGTTGTTACCACGTCTGAGACTAGACTTAAAGAGCTACTGGCATTTTCATTTTTATATCAAATCAATGGTACACATGAAAATAAGAGACTTTGTATTATATTTTATCAGACAAATTTGCTTCTTTCTCTGCCCAAACTTGATCAGTCATTATCAAAATTCTCAATTCTGAGGTTAAAAATTTGTATTCAGTGAAGACAGACTTTCCCCATTACGGAGATAGGAGATGGCGGCTGCTACTGATACACTTCTATCCAGAAAGAAGAGAGAAGAGCTGTGATCCCCTGCTGTCCTGTCTGTATACTTTCTTTTTCTTTCTCTGCTGCCCAGGAGCTGTGGTATGATCAGACCATGTTCCTGTATGGTCAGACACAGCCAGGGTCGGACTCGCCTACCACTGGCCCTGACATCTGCTGGCATACAGGGCTAGCAGCTACCTAGGGCCCCCGCTGCCCCAGGGACCCCCAGCCAGTGGCATGTCAAAAAACAGGGGCACACTACGTAGCTGTTATGGGGCCCATGAGTCAGGGGGCTCGCTCGGCACCAGCGGAGCAGCAGCGGGTGACAGGAGGCAGGAGCCGGCTGCTGTGGCTAAAGCCTGTGCCCACTGCTAAAGAGAAATTAATATTCACTGCTCTCCATGCCCATGGGTGTGGGGAGCAATGAATTTTAATTTCTCTTTAGCAGGGGGCACAGGCTTTAGCTGCAGCAGTCACCTCCTGTCACCCACTGCTTCACCGCTGCTACCCCACAGCGCGCCACATTCAACTGTATCAGCATCATTAATGCCAATACAGTTGAAAGCAATACTAGAGGAGAGGGCGTCAGATGACGCTCCCTCCCCCATCATTCCCTTCTGCCTCTGACACAGCCAATGCGCAATGACGTCACTTCATCAAACACCATGCTGTGTGCGCTGGGCAGATAACAGTGCAGCTGCTGAGACCAGAGCAGTGCCGGGATCAGCAGGGGAATGAGGAGGAGAAGTGAGTATTGTAGGGTTTTTTATTTTTTTTAATATCTATCAGTGAGTGAATACTGATGGCCATAATATTGTAGGAATTTGGGGCTAGACTATATTCTATGGAGGGGGGTTGCATTATACCCTATGAGGGGGCTACACTATATTCTATGGAGAGGCTGCATTATATTATATGAGGGGGGGCTGCATTATACCCTATTAGCATTATATCCTATGAGGGGGCTACACTTTATTCAATGGGGAGGCGCATTATACCCTATAAAGGGGCTACATTATATTCTAAGGGGGCTGCATTATTCCCTGAGTGAACTGCATTACAGACTATGAGGGGCTACATTATATTCTAAGTGGGGGGCTGCATTATACCCTATGAGGGGGCTGCATTATATTCTAAGTGGGGGGCTGCATTATACCCTATGAGGGGGCTACACTATATTCAATGGGGAGGCTGCATTATACCCTATAAGGGGGCTACATTATACCCTATTGAGGGGGCTGCATTATACTATATGAGGAGGGCTGTATAATACCCTATAAGGGGCTACATTATATTCTAAGGGGTCTGCATTATTCCCTATGAGTGGTCTGCATTATACCCTATGAGGGGGCTACATTATATTCTATGGGGGGATGCATTATACCCTATGAGGGGGCTACATTATATTCTATGGGGGGATGCATTATACCCTATGAGGGGGCTAAATTATATTCTAAGGGGGCTGCATTATACCCTATGAGGGGGCTAAATTATATTCTAAGTGGGGGGCTGCATTATACCCTATGAGGGGGCTACATTATATTCTATGGTGGGATGCATTATACCCTATGAGAGGGCTGCATTATGCTCTATGAGGGGGCTGCATTATATTATTATTACGGGGCTACACTATATTCTGTGAGGGGGCTACAACAAACCCTGCTATATCATTAAGATCTGTACTACATTATATTATAACCTGATATTAGCGTGTTTTACCACACAACTGGTGGTCTTGTCTTTATTTTTTTGTAGCTACATAGTGGGCCCCAAGAATGATTTTCTCTAGTGGGCCCAAGGTGCTCCAGACCGACACTGGACACAGCCATTACACAGTACACAGCAGGGCATATGTATAAGATTATTTCAGCACAAGAATTTATTTATTTTTTTCAACATTCAGTTGTTGAATTTATTATTACAGTATCTGTTGTGAATTCTGTGGTCACAAGTGGTATTGCAGTCTCTGGGCTTCCTCCCTCAGGTGTTTTGGTGAGCTCGTTGGCTGCCTTGCTATTTAGCTCCACCTGAGTCTGTCTTCCTTGCTCCTTGTCAATGTTCCAGTGTTGGATCTGAGCTACTGCATCTTTCCTTGGGCCTGCTGCTCTGCTAGATAAGTGCTTCTAGTTTGTTTTCTGTTTTTTCTGTCCAGCTTGTTATTATCTTTTGCTGGAAGCTCTGAGAAGCAAAGGGGTGCACCGCCGTGCTGTTAGTTCGGCACGGTGGGTCTTTTTTGCCCCTTTGCGTGGTTTTCGTTTTAGGGTTTTTTGTAGACTGCATAGTTCTCTTTGCTATCCTCGCTCTGTCTAGAATATCGGGCCTCACTTTGCTGAATCTATTTCATTCCTACGTTTGTCTTTTCATCTTGCTAACAGTCATTATATGTGGGGGCTGCCTATTCCTTTGGGGTATTTCTCTGAGGTAAGTCAGGCTTGTATTTCTATCTTCAGGCTAGTCAGCTCCTCAGGCAGTGCCGAGTTGCATAGGTAGTTATAGGCGCAATCCACTGCTGCTTATAGTTGTGTGAGGATAGATCAGGTACTGCAGTCTACAGAGATTCCACGTCTCAGAGCTCGTCCTATTGTTTTGGGTTTTTGCCAGATCTCTGTATGTGCGCTGATTACTGCACGCTGTGTTGCCTGATTGCCAGCCATAACAGTACAAGGAGCCAATTCAATGATTTCCAATAGAGGGAAAAAAGAAATCCTGACATCATTTTTTTTTCTTAGCTCTGTCTTCAGTCTTTTTTTTCCCCTAGACATTAGAGTGCTTCAGGACACAGCTGTGGACATGGATATTCAGGCTCTGTGCTCCTCAATGGATAATCTCGTTGTAAATGTACAAAAGATTCAAGATACTATTGATCAGAAATCGATGCTAGAACCAAGAATTCCGATTCCTGATTTGTTTTTTGGTGACAGAACTAAGTTCCTGAGCTTCAGAAATAATTGTAAGCTATTTTTGGCCTTGAAACCTCATTCTTCTGGTAATCCTATTCAACAGGTTTTGATTATTATTTCTTTTTTGCGCGGCGACCCACAGGACTGGGCGTTTTCTCTTGCACCAGGAGATTCTGCATTGAGTAATATTGATGCATTTTTCCAGGCGCTGGGATTGCTTTACGATGAGCCTAATTCAGTGGATCAAGCTGAGAAAAATCTGCTGGCTTTATGCCAGGGTCAGGATGATGTAGAACTATATTGTCAGAAATTTAGAAAATGGTCAGTACTCACTCTGTGGAATGAATCTGCACTAGCGGCTTTGTTCAGAAAGGGTCTCTCTGAAGCTCTTAAGGATGTAATGGTGGGATTTCCTATGCCTGCTGGTTTGAATGAGTCTATGTCCTTGGCCATTCAGATCGGTCGTCGCTTGCGCGAGCGTAAATCTGTGCACCATCTGGCGGTATTGTCTGAGAGTAAGCCTGAGCCTATGCAGTGCAACAGGACTATGACTAAAGTAGAACGGCACGAACACAGACGTCTGAACAGACTGTGTTTCTATTGTGGTGATTCTACTCATGCTATTTCTAATTGTCCTAAACGCACTAGGCGGTTCGATAGCTCTGCCGTTATTGGTACTGTACAGTCCAAATTCCTTTTGTCCATTACCTTAATGTGCTCTTTGTCATCATATTCTGTCATGGCGTTTGTGGATTCAGGCGCTGCCCTGAATCTGATGGATTTGGATTATGCTAAACGTTGTGGATTTTTCTTGGAGCCTTTGCGGTGTCCTATTCCGTTGAGAGGAATTGATGCTACACCTCTGGCCAAGAATAAGCCTCAGTACTGGGCCCAGCTGACCATGTGCATGGCTCCTGCACATCAGGAAGTTATTCGCTTTTTGGTACTGCATAATTTGCATGATGTGGTCGTGTTGGGGTTGCCATGGCTACAAACCCATAATCCAGTATTGGATTGGAACTCTATGTCGGTAACCAGCTGGGGTTGTCAGGGAGTACATGGTGATGTTCCATTTTTGTCTATTTCGTCATCCATTCCTTCTGACATCCCAGAGTTCTTGTCGGACTTTCAGGATGTATTTGAAGAGTCCAAGTCTGATGCCCTTCCTCCGCATAGGAATTGTGATTGTGCTATCGATTTGATTCCTGGTAGTAAATTCCCTAAGGGTCGTTTATTTAATTTGTCCGTACCTGAACACACCGCTATGCGCAGTTATGTGAAGGAGTCCCTGGAGAAGGGACATATTCGCCCATCGTCGTCACCATTGGGAGCAGGGTTCTTTTTTGTAGCCAAGAAGGATGGTTCGCTAAGACCGTGTATTGATTACCGCCTTCTTAATAAGATCACTGTTAAGTTTCAGTATCCCTTGCCATTGATTTCTGACTTGTTTGCTCGGATTAAGGGGGCTAGTTGGTTTACTAAGATTGATCTTCGTGGTGCGTATAATCTGGTGAGAATCAGGCAGGGAGATGAATGGAAAACGGCATTTAATACGCCCGAGGGTCATTTTGAGTATCTGGTGATGCCGTTCGGACTTGCCAATGCTCCATCTGTTTTTCAGTCTTTTATGCATGACATTTTTCGTGAGTATCTGGATAAATTCTTGATTGTTTACTTGGATGACATTTTGATCTTCTCAGATGATTGGGAGTCTCATGTAAAGCAAGTCAGAATGGTTTTCCAGGTACTGCGTGCTAATTCCTTGTTTGTGAAGGGATCAAAGTGTCTCTTCGGTGTGCAGAAAGTTTCATTTTTGGGGTTCATCTTTTCCCCTTCTACTATCGAGATGGATCCGGTTAAGGTTCAGGCCATCCAGGATTGGACTCAGCCGACATCTCTAAAAAGTTTGCAGAAATTCCTGGGCTTTGCTAATTTTTATCGTCGCTTCATCTGTAATTTTTCTAGCATTGCCAGACCATTGACCGATTTGACCAAGAAGGGTGCTGATTTGGTTAATTGGTCTTCTGCTGCCGTGGAAGCTTTTCAGGAGTTGAAGCGTCGTTTTTGCTGTGCCCCTGTGTTGTGTCAACCTGATGTTTCTCTTCCGTTCCAGGTCGAGGTTGATGCTTCTGAGATTGGTGCAGGGGCGGTTTTGTCACAGAGAGGTTCTGGTTGCTCAGTGTTCAAACCATGTGCTTTCTTTTACAGGAAATTTTCTGCTGCTGAGCGTAATTATGATGTGGGCAACCGAGAGTTGCTGGCCATGAAGTGGGCATTCGAGGAGTGGCGTCATTGGCTTGAGGGTGCTAAGCATCGCGTGGTGGTTTTGACTGATCATAAGAACCTTACTTATCTTGAGTCTGCCAAGCGCTTGAATCCTAGACAGGCCCGTTGGTCGTTATTTTTTGCTCGTTTTGATTTTGTGATTTCATACCTTCCGGGCTCTAAAAATGTGAAGGCGGATGCTCTGTCTAGGAGTTTTGTGCCCGACTCTCCGGGGTTATCTGAGCCGGCGAGTATCCTCAAGGAAGGAGTCATTGTGTCTGCCATCTCCCCTGATTTGCGGAGAGTGTTGCAGAAATTTCAGGCTAATAAACCTGATCGTTGTCCGGCCGAGAAACTGTTCGTCCCTGATAGGTGGACTAGTAAAGTCATTTCTGACCTTCCCGTTTCTCAAAAGATGTCTGTCATTTGGGTGGTCTGTGATCGCTTTTCTAAAATGGTCCATCTGGTGCCCTTGGTTAAATTGCCTTCCTCCTCTGATTTGGTGCCTTTGTTCTTCCAGCATGTGGTTCGTTTGCATGGCATTCCTGAGAATATTGTTTCTGACAGAGGTTCCCAGTTTGTCTCAAGGTTCTGGCGAGCCTTTTGTGGTAGGATGGGCATTGACCTATCTTTTTCCTCGGCCTTCCATCCTCAGACTAATGGCCAGACCGAACGAACCAATCAGACCTTGGAAACATATCTGAGATGTTTTGTTTCCGCTGACCAGGATGATTGGGTGTCATTTTTGCCGTTGGCTGAGTTCGCCCTTAATAATCGGGCCAGCTCGGCTACCTTGGTCTCTCCATTTTTCTGCAATTCTGGGTTCCATCCTCGTTTCTCTTCAGGACAGGTTGAGTCTTCGGACTGTCCTGGTGTGGATTATGTGGTGGACAGGTTGCAGCAGATCTGGACTCAGGTAGTGGACAATTTGACCTTGTCCCAGGAGAAGGCTCAGCTTTTCGCTAATCGCAGACGCCGTGTGGGACCCCGACTTCGTGTTGGGGATCTGGTTTGGTTATCTTCTCGTCATATACCTATGAAGGTTTCCTCTCCTAAATTTAAACCTCGTTTTATTGGTCCGTATAGGATTTCTGAGATTCTCAATCCGGTGTCTTTTCGTCTGACCCTCCCAGACTCCTTTTCCATACATAATGTATTCCATAGGTCGTTGTTGAGGAGATACGTGGCACCTATGGTTCCATCTGTGGAGCCTCCTGCCCCTGTTTTGGTGGAGGGGGAATTGGAGTATATTGTGGAGAAGATTTTGGATTCTCGTGTCTCTAGACGGAAACTCCAGTATCTGGTCAAATGGAAGGGTTATGCTCAGGAAGATAATTCCTGGGTTTTTGCCTCTGATGTCCATGCCCCAGATCTTGTTCGTGCCTTTCATGTGGCTCATCCTGGTCGGCCTGGGGGTTCTGGTGAGGGTTCGGTGACCCCTCCTCAAGGGGGGGGTACTGTTGTGAATTCTGTGGTCACAAGTGGTATTGCAGTCTCTGGGCGTCCTCCCTCAGGTGTTTTGGTGAGCTCGTTGGCTGCCTTGCTATTTAGCTCCACCTGAGTCTGTCTTCCTTGCTCCTTGTCAATGTTCCAGTGTTGGATCTGAGCTACTGCATCTTTCCTTGGGCCTGCTGCTCTGCTAGATAAGTGCTTCTAGTTTGTTTTCTGTTTTTTCTGTCCAGCTTGTTATTATCTTTTGCTGGAAGCTCTGAGAAGCAAAGGGGTGCACCGCCGTGCTGTTAGTTCGGCACGGTGGGTCTTTTTTGCCCCTTTGCGTGGTTTTCGTTTTAGGGTTTTTTGTAGACTGCATAGTTCTCTTTGCTATCCTCGCTCTGTCTAGAATATCGGGCCTCACTTTGCTGAATCTATTTCATTCCTACGTTTGTCTTTTCATCTTGCTAACAGTCATTATATGTGGGGGCTGCCTATTCCTTTGGGGTATTTCTCTGAGGTAAGTCAGGCTTGTATTTCTATCTTCAGGCTAGTCAGCTCCTCAGGCAGTGCCGAGTTGCATAGGTAGTGATAGGCGCAATCCACTGCTGCTTCCAGTTGTGTGAGGACAGTTCAGGTACTGCAGTCTACAGAGATTCCACGTCTCAGAGCTCGTCCTATTGTTTTGGGTTTTTGCCAGATCTCTGTATGTGCGCTGATTACTGCACGCTGTGTTGCCTGATTGCCAGCCATAACAAGTATCTATTGATTAAAATATATGTCTTTGTTGGTGGAAAATCCCTTTATCTATTGGAGAAGTTTACACATGTGCACCAAGGCTCCATTTTAATGGAGACACAGTGATAAATTTTGCTGGTGCGATTAAATCGCTCATTATTTATGCTAACCAGAAAACTGCTCCACGGACACAACGTTAATGGTAGTCTTCAGGAACGGGTTTTATTGTGCCACCATATGGTGCGCAACACAGCTGAGAATACAGCTACTATACAATACTCCGGAGAGGATCTATTTAATTCATAAATAAAGATCACACTCCCCCCAACCACTGGCTAGCAGGCTAATAAAATATCAGCATAAGGCCATGGGAGCCGGGCATCAGAGAGGGATTATTTATAGTACGCACAGACATAGTTAATTCCCCAGCGCCTCAATTATTCAGTGCACGGCCGGAAACTGCCTTCTGGTTCAGTAAGGCAAAGAACGCAGGCTTAATGCAAGGGAGCTATCAAATGACTGACATAATTCTCTGCGCTATTAAAGCCATAGGAAGCATATGTGTGACATGTAAATAGATGTACGCCATTCCCCGCCTGGGTATACACCAACACCATTAACCAGAAATGAGCATACAAATCTTACCACAATCCGACTCTAGCAAAGGCCAAAGTTTTGGTTCTGTGGATCCATGGGGGATTGCCATCTGCATTTCAGATCTCTGGAAACCAAAGTGATCAGGACCCCTGACCATGTCTAAGTGCCACATGTCCCCATTATTCCCATTCAATGGTAAGGAAGCATACCAAAACATGCCTATCCGCCACCAGGAAGCCGTAACTAACTCGTATAGAAGGGGACCCACTTTTATCCAATAGGCGGGAGTTACGGAGGTAGGACCACTAAATTGCACCATAGCTGTAGAGAAAGACACGGACTGCACATCCAAAAACCATACACTAATCTAATGCTGTTAGGCAAAAATGGACAAAACCAAACAAGAGGCTCTTAGTTTAACATTCTGATGAGATTTATGAAGCTCACTGCCACGTCACAGTGAACCTCTTAGTGGAACCACAATTTTTCCTAGCCTTAATGGTGCAGCGCCGTGCTCCAACCACGGCCACAGCGATGGTGCACCAGCAGGGCGGGCAACCCACTGAGGGGTTCGCCGTGACACCATGTTCCTGTGGGATGACGTAGCATGGAGTAATGGTTGCTCAGCCTTTGCAGCATGGGTGCTGTGGCACAAAATCACCCACCCTGCTGGTGCACTGTCATAGCGGTGGTGGTAGCGCACGGTGTCGCACCTGTAAGGCTATGAAAAGTTAGGGAAACACCGAAGGTTTACCAATACGTGACAATGGGCTTCATACAGTCTGATGATAAGAACCTCACAGGCTATGCTCACACGTTGCGTTTTTGCTGCGTGTTTTTTCTACAGCCAAAAACTGCTCTCTTGGCAGTAAAGAAGCAGCTCACAAAAGACAGGTTTTGCTGCCTGTAGTTTTTTTTTTTGCTTCATGTGAATGCTGATAAAGTTCATTGCAAATAGAAAAGGATTAACCAGCTCACCCCGGGCTAGGCGCCCCAGGAGGCACGGATCTGCAAAGAACCCCTTGTAGAAATGAAGAGAGGAAATAATCCAGCTTCCAAAAATGTATTGGATTAAAAAATATTAATAGATTCCATCATGAGTGTAGACACAGCTTTGTTAAAGGGAACCTGTCTCTAGGGTTGTCCGATACGAGTTATGGCCACCGCCTTTCAGGGCTGATATACGACATTCTATAATGCTGTAGATAAGCCCCCATCCCAACCTGTAAGAGAAGAAAAATAAAAGTTTTATTATACTCACCTGCGGGGGCAGTCCTGTCTGAGGGATGTCACTCTTCTTGGTCCGGCACCTCCCATCTTCTTGTGATGCCGTCCTCCTGCTTGCTTCATGTGTATGACGCGTCCCTGCGTCATCCACACAGGCCCCCCGGCATCGCGCTCCTGCGCAGGTGTAATTCTCTGCCCTGTTGACGGCAGAGCAAAGTACTACAGTGCGCAGGTGCCGGAAAAGGTCAGAGACCCAGCACCTGCAACCTGCAATTCCTACAATTCAGGGAGGAAAAACAATACGTGCCTGAGATCTCTGAAATCTCAGTTTTTGCCGGTACTGTAAAAAACACCGCTTAAAATTTGCATTAAAAAACCACCACAAAAACGCAATGTGTGAACATTGCTATTTTAGGTTTCACAACAATTTTGCTTGGAGACATTAGATCAGCATATGATTGTTGGATGTGCTGTCTATGACTTGTGGTATGGTATAGATGGAAGAAAAAGGTTGTAGCGGTCTGTGGAGCGCTGAGATAAGGGATAATAGTAGGGACAGCAATCTGGTTAACAAACCTTTATTAACCCTTTGATCTCCACAACGCGTTTTGATAGCATAACAGCATCTTCATCAGGTGGTACAATACTTTTGGTATGGTACAGGAACACCAAATCCTGATTTACATATGGATTCTATAAGACTTCTCATGACTGGTACACCATATCTCAAAAACAAAAATAAAGTATAAATTCTACTGGTGGCCAAGCACATAAACGATTATATTTTTCTAAATAAAAATGTATTGACGGGATCTCTCTAAAGTTTCACTCTCCATTCTTTAAGAGTTTGTTCAGTATTTCTTATTTCCATACAAGTCACTAAGAGATGCTGCTATATGCCACTGGATAGTTGGCCAGACTACTCTTGGTCACGGTACCAAGTATTGTGAGTGTCTCCTATTCTAATCTAATAAGACGCGTGCACATTACATGCTGAGGGTCCAAAAGTTGCATTAGCAGCTGTCAAGCTCAACCTGCAGCAGCGTCACAACATGCCTAAGGCGGAAACGAGAAGCAACCCACAATCCCTTTAAGAGGAGTATGCTGGTGTCCAATCACACTTTTGCTGTGAATGAGCAAAGGAAACAGTTAAGAAAATTCTTCAGATTCTATAGTTGCCATTCATTTCAACGGAAAGCATCAGTGAAAGAGACTGAAATTACCTCCTCCTCCTTGTTTAGAGGGGTCTAAGTAAGAGACCGCCACGGTTAAGATTCAGAGCACATGAAGAACTTAACATACTCAAAATCCATTTCTGAATTCTTCCTTCATATCACAGCTGCAGACTGATAAGTAACATTCATATAGCTGATTGACACTCTTTCGACATTGTATGCCACCAATGTGCCGATACATCAGTCAAATACAAGTGTGATCCTTGCAATAAACTGACCGGCTTCCTGTACATCCTCATTAGAAATGGTGAGATTACCCCCTCGGACACTTCAGTAGTCTGTGGCTGCCTAATAGGAGCCATGAAAACCTCCTCCTACCCAACAGCATTTGCGGCTCCTATTGATTAGCCAGCCTGATGTGACGTGATCATTGCGGTATGATGCAAATGTGAGGTCACATCCAGGCCTGCTACTCAAAAGAAAAGCCGCAGACGCAGTTCGATAGGAGAGGGTTCTCACAACCTACGATCGTCAGCAACAGATTACGGACGGTGGACCCAGTCCTGCAAATTGATTCGCCCCAACTCCATTTGCCACATTATTGAGGACCATAATTATCCACACATTACAACCCAAGATTCACAGCCCTCATGTATTGTGAGGAGACATTGGAGAACTTTCTTACCTTCCACATCCTGTCCAATGGAGAGACCAGCCCATTTTCTCTATAAAAGCAAAACCAATAAGTTAATAGCCATAAAATACAGTAACTGCTACAGTAACAACATAAATGATGGTGAATGCTAGTATTTTACAACTTTAAAGAATGTCCTAAATTGGTGATACACCTAAGAAAACTTAACCTAACCCATTCTGTACAAGAGCCTACCACCTCTACCTCAGCAGATGACATCAGAAGAGAGAAGGTTCAGGAACTTAAATATGTCGACCCATGGATGTGGAGTTAACATGTCACTAGGGGTGTCTTTCTCTCCTCATAGAGAATACATACATGCTTGACCAAACAGAGTACGGTGAGAGGGTTGTTAAAAACCTTACGAAGAACACAGCAATGTTTAAAAAAAAAAAAAAGTTGTTATCTTTCCATACCGTTTTAAGTCAAAGAATTATTTTTGTAATAATCTGGATGATCATTTTTCGGACGCTGTATTAGCTGCCATATAATATGGCATCAGCAGAATCCTCAACAATAGCAGCCAATCATGGATAAAAAAAGCTCGTCAGTCTGACCACAACTTTCATATTTTGTTAGATGATACAATATGCTGCGGACAATTTTAGTGAAGAGGGTGTTACTTTAAGGGGTTGTCTCAACATTAAGAATGCAATTTTAACCAAAGTGCTTGCAAAATCTTGCAATTTTAATTGTATTAAAAATCCTCTAGGTTCTCAAGAATAGAGGGACTTTTTAAGTTTATTGTTTAATGCTCGCCGACTAGGTTACCAGCCACCGCTGCAGTCCAGCTGAGCATGCACACTACTCACGTGCTTGTTTCAATAGAGTCTAAGCACTGATCTAAAGCTGGCTGGATGGTCCAACTGTAAAGTTTTTGCCCTTCCATAATGCTGCTTGCAGCACCGGAGCTTGCACAGTCTAGACTAGTGGCGCTACAACACTGCTGGTCTGAAATGTGAAACTTCAGGAGCACCCTGCCCCAGGCAAACAGGAAGCTGAGGAGCAGGGGAGCGGTGTACTCCTGAATATGTAACATCACAACAACCTATTAAGATCATCAAGTATTATTCTGACTGCTGGTGTAATAGGACAAAAATCAGTATAGTAAGACAGATGCACAGCCGCTGGTACCTGGTTAAGACTAAGAATGCTCTGACATTTGAAGTGCATTGTTTGTTTTTCTTGCGCTTTTTAAGACAGTCTAGTCTAAGTCTGTACCACCTGAGAAGAAGTGTAGTGATCAAGATGCCCCAGTGTCTTACCTGAGGGAGACTGAAAGCGATATTGCCTGGCAGGACAGTGTGGTGGGTCTTCACGGTGAAGATATACCGATGGTTTGGTGACGTCCTTACAACAACATGTCTAGAAAAAGATGATGAGCGTGTATGAGCATCAAGATCACCGCATTTGTAGGCCATGTGCTTGTTTAACTAGATAATCAGCCAATCTTGTAATAAGGCAAATAAATAGAAGAGCTGGTACAGTACATGGGGTGAACCAGGAGTCAGATACATTCCTTGGTTCCATCAGAACACAACCTGTCACCTGCTCATGGCCAACATTGGGTGAAGGACATATTTCCACAAAGAGGTAGCACTAGGGTGGAGGTGTCTGCACCAACGCGATCTACTGAAACCCATAAGAGCCCCGGAAGTTTCTGCAGCAGAGCTTCTAGAATGGACACATTAAAAACCAGAATATGACAAAATAAAAAAAAATAATAAACTAAAGAATGGGAAATTCTGTTCTTGAAGATTTTAACAGTTTTCTAATTTTAGGATGAAGTGTAAAGTTTTTTGCACGTGTTCTCCTCAATATGAGAAGTTTTAATTGATGCTAAGCAACTAATGAATGGGGGAGGGCTTTCTATGATCAGGAATTCTCCACAATTATCATAAATGATTAATAACACTGTTCACAACTGAATGAAGTGTCAAGTCATACGCTATTGATGTGAATGAGAAAACACCTTTAAAGGAGTCTTCCTTTTTTAAAAAAAAATATCTATCCCTCGACTGCAGTTTTTTTTTTTTTTAAACAAATTGAAGTTTACCCGCCCTCCCCTGGTCCAACCCTGATACTCCGCTCCTGGTGTCTGTTATTGACTGCAGTGCTGTCGACGTGACATCAACGCTGCAGACAATAATAGACACCAGGAGCAGTGTACTAAAACTCAGAGCTGGACCCAGGGAGGGTGATTTATGCACAGTTTGCTGTTTAAATAAACTGGAACTGAAAGAGAGAGGTTTTCTGAAATCAGAAAACTCCTTTAGGGTATGTGCACACGTCTGGATTTTTAGCGTTTTTTTTGCGGAATTTCGCTATAAAAACGCTATAAATCCGGTAAAAAAACGCTAACATTATGCATCCTATCTTTTAGAATGCATTCCGCATTTTTTGTGCATATGTTAGCGTTTTTTTCCGCAAAAAAAACGCATTCCGCAAAAAGAACGGACATGCTCATTCTTTTTGCGGATTCCATAGCAAAAATGACATTCAGGAAAGAAAAAAAAAACGCAAAAAATCCGCAAAAAAAACCGCGCAAATTCCGCGAGAAATCCGCGCGAAAAAAAACGCGAATTTCTGGCAGAATTTTGATTTTGTCAGGAAAAAAACCTGACGTGTGCACATACCCTTAAAGGGAACCTGTCACCCCGAAATTCGCGGGTGAGGTAAGCCCACCGGCATCAGGGGCTTATCTACAGCATTCTGTAATGCTGTAGATAAGCCCCCGATGTTAGGGTACCGTCACACTATACGATTTACCTACGATCACGACCAGCGATATGACCTGGCCGTGATCGTAGGTAAATCGTAGTGTGGTCGCTGGGGAGCTGTCACACAGACAGCTCTCCAGCGACCAACGATGCCGAGGTACCCGGGTAACCAGGGTAAACATCGGGTAACTAAGCGCAGGACCGCGCTTAGTAACCCGATGTTTACCCTGGTTACAAGCGTAAAACTAAAAAAAAAACAAACAGCACATACTTACATCTGGTGTCCGTCAGGTCCCTTGCCGTCTGCTTCCCGCACTGTGACTGCCGGCCGTAAAGTGAAAGTGAAAGCACGTCACCGCTGTGCTCTGCTTTCATCGGCGGCCCTGCGCTTAGTTACCCGATGTTTACCCTGGTTACAAGCGAACGCATCGCTGGATCGCATCGCTAGATCTCTAGATCGGTGTCACACACACCGATCTAGCGATGACAGCGGGAGATCCAGCGATGAAAGAAAGTTCCATACGATCTGCTACGACGTACGATTCTCAGCAGGATCCCTGATCGCTGCTGCGTGTCAGACACAGCGATATCGTAACGATATCGCTGGAACGTCACGAATCGTACCGTCGTAGCGATCGAAATGGTATAGTGTGACGGTACCCTTACCTGAAAGAGGAGAAAAAGACGTTATATTATACTCACCTAGGGGCGGTCCCGCTGCTGGTCAGGTCAAACGGGCGTCTCTGGCCCGCTGCGGCGCCTCCCATCTTCATTACAAGACGTCCTCTTCTGATCTTCAGCCACGGCTCCGGCGCAGGCGTACTTTGCTCTGCCCTGTTGAGGGCAGAACAAAGTACTGCAGTGCGCAGGCGCCGGGCCTCTGACCTTTCCGGCGCCTGCGCACTGCAGTACTATCCTCTGCCCTCAACAGGGCAGAGCAAAGTACGCCTGCGCCGGAGCCGTGTTACTTCATTGCAAGTCTTTCGTGTCATTTGCCACATGGAAAACCATAAAATCCAACATATCTATACTTACTGTCCAGACTGGAAATCCTTCTCACTCACCACAGCGCAGTTTGTGAGGGAAAGCTCATCTGTGGGACATCGCGCTGCTTGCATAGTCTGCAGGAAAAAAAACAAAAACCTAATTATAATCCAGCAACAAGATGATGATAATAATTATACAAGAGCGCCAAGGGGCAGAAAACCTAAGGCTGTAAATACAAGGAATATTGTTGATGGGTCAACTCAACCATATATATGCCAGCATTGCAAATCACCTTTAGTTTTGTGCATAAAGCTCTGATATAGCACTATAGGTCCTCTGCTTCTGCAAGCTGTTATAAAAGCCAGAGGAGAGGTGGTGCGACTAAATACTAGTGATGTTTTGGAATGTTTTTTTGTTTGTTTGTTTTTCATGATTCCATAATTTTTTCCTCAGAATTGAGTGATTCCATTATTTTTCCCCTATGCTTGGTTAAAAAAAGTAACCATTACTGACTACCATATTTCTTGTTCTTGATTTCTTTCAGTGTTTCTTATTAAAGCCAGAAAGTTGCCATTTGAACTGACTTTAGTTTTGTGCTATGTCTGTGATCTGCTTTTTTTTTCTACAAAATTAAACAACTGAATGAACATCCTCCAAGGCCGGTGATTCCATCATTTTTGCCAGAGGTTGTATATACAGTGGGGGAAATAAGTATCTGATCCCTTGCTGATTTTGTAAGTTTGCCCACTGAGAAAGACATGGACATATATACAGTGGGGGAAATAAGTATCTGATTCCTTGCTGATTTTGTAAGTTTGCCCACTGAGAAAGACATGAACAGTCTATAATTGTAAGGGTAGGTTAATTTTAACATTGAGAGATAGAATATCAAAAATAAAATCCAGAAAATCACATTGTATAAATTATATAAATGTATTTGCATTTTTCAGTGATAAATAAGTATTTGATCCCTCTGGCAAACAGGACATAATACTTGGTGGCAAAACCCTTGTTGGCAAGCACAGCAGCCAGACGTTTTTTGTAGTTGATGATGAGCTTTGCGCACATGTCAGGAGGAATTTTGGTCCACTCCTCTTTGCAGATCATCTCTAAATCATTAAGATTTTGAGGCTGTCACTTGGCAACTCGGATCTTCAACTCCCTCCATAAGTTTTCTATGGGTTTAAGGTCTGGAGACTGGCTAGGCCACTCCATGACCTTAATGTGCTTCTTTTGGAGCCACTCCTTTGTTGCCTTGGCTGTATGTTTTGGGTCATTGCCTTGCTGGAAGACCCAGCCACGACCAATTTTTAATGTCCGGGCAGAGGGAAGGAGGTTGTCACTCAGGTTTTTATGGTACATGGCTCCATCCATTCTCACATTGATGCGGTGAAGTAGTCCTGTGACCTTAGCAGAGAAACACCCCCAAAACATAATGTTTCCATATCCATGCTTGACAGTGGGGACAATGGTTTTTGGGTCATAGGCAGCATTTCTCTTTCTCCAAACACAGTGAGTTGATTTAATGCGAAAAGATCTCAATTTTTGTCTCATCTGACCACAGCACCTTATCCCAATCACTGAGAGCTGATGTTTTTAAGCCGGGGGGTAAGAATCCATGGCCCCTTCCTAGGCTATTAATATCAGCCCACAGCTGTCTGCATAGCCTTTGCTGGTTATTAATTATAGTGGGACCTGTCATTTTTTTGAGGCCCCCCATTTTAATAGCCAGTAAAGGCTAAGTATACAGTTGTGAGCGGATTGTAATAGCCTGGGAAGTTCCATGGGTATTACCCCCTTCCCAGGATATAAACATCTGCCCCAGCCATCGGCTTTCCCTCTGCTGATTATGAAAATTACGTGGGAGCTCACACCATTTTTTTCAGAAAAATTATCTTTAATTAATTAATTAAATACATGTACAGTAAGCTGCACACACAGTAAGTACACACTATATTGTATGTATACATAGTAAGCTGTACACACTGTATTGTATGTGATTTGTGTATGTCCCTGACATCTATTTGTATGTGTCCCTGACATCTATATAACTACCTATTCTATGTGTATTTACTGTATGTAATCATCTCTTCTATCCTGTTGGCTCCTATTGTGATTTTACGAATGACAACTGCATTACACTCGTCCGACTCTCCTGCATCAAAATCGGACCAATTTTAAAATCGCTAGTGACTCCAGCCTAAAAACGGATCCAGCACCAAACGGTTGACAAAAAAAGTTTGTTAGTTTAAAACTTAAAACAAAAAAAAAATGGATCCACTTGAAATCTTTTGTTTGTTTTTTTACACTGAAGTATATGGAAAACGGATCTACTAATTAGCTATCCATTTTTCTTATTTGAAAAGGATTTGGTTTTTTTTGCTTACTGGATCAGTTTCAAATGGAACAAAATGGATGACTAATTAACTGATCAGTTTTCCATAAACTCCAATGAAAAAAAAAAGGATCCAGCAGAGATCTTTTTTTTTAGCTGAACAAAAGTTGTGTCTGCAGAACTTTGTCAACAGATAGCTGCTGGATTCGTTTTAGCTGATGATTACTAGTCATGTGAACACAGCCTTACTGATTCTGCACATGCTATGATAAGAGAGTATAGAAATGGCTCACCCACAGAACACTCGATGCACCTTTCGCAACAGCTTTATCTGGGGTGGGAAAGTTTGTACAATTTGATATTGTAAACCAACCTTTTCAATCTCAAGTTCTAGGATAGGCGAACTTAAAAATGGGAACCAACAACATCGTACCACCCTCCCAATCCTACTAACTAAATCTCAAATGTTCAGAAACGATGAATGTACAGAGACTGCCAGTAGACTTCATTTCCAGAGCATGCTCCTAACATCCCTGACGTGCTTTCATTATTGATGTGGCAGCACAAATGGCACTTTGGAGGATCATGTCTTTATAACGGTGCCATATTTGAGGAGTGGGTGAGAACTAAAAGCTTCAATAAAATAATTATATTTGGAGCCACTTCATTTCGTGAATCAGTGGGGGGGGGGGGGGGGAGTGGGTCTTGGCACCCAACTTGTATTAGTCCCAAACCTATGTATATGTCCTACATGAAGAAAGGAGCTCTATACTCATAGAATAATTCAAAGTGAGACCACCTTTTTTAAGTAAGATCAAAATACAACTTTTATTTGCCTCACACACATATATAATACACAAAATTGGATTCAGAATAAATTATTGGACGCATGAACATATTGGGGGAAGGAAACAATAAGACAAAGTGCACGGTAAGTACTGGGACATCACCCCTGAAGGTAGGTCATGAGATTGCTACCTCAGTTATAAATTAGCTCAAGACCTGCCAAACAAACCCGTCTACAGACTTCAAAAAAAGTCACAGACAGGGTATAAACCCCGGATATCTGTAGACAGCTGCGCACTCCTGCATGAAAAAGGTCCCTCTAGTGCCATCAAAAAGTGCTAGTGCAAAAGTGCGATAGTGCAAAGCAGTAGTGGCGAGCTTGATTATTGCTTACCCATATGGGAGGATGATGTGCACCTAACGTGCACAAGTCGCAGCCCAGACGCGCGTTTCGCGTTGCGGGCTTCTTTGGGGGGGCTGTATACCTATGTATGTATAATATTACTTTGACTCTGCTAATAGGGTATCATAGTGAGGCACAATTAAAAACCCCAAATGGCACAAACAGGGGCAGACATATTATTAGTGCAATGTGAGCAGCCGCACAAGGACCTTCAAGAGGTAAGTAACTTACAATTTTAAAGCAACTTCTGTCACAGACACATAGGGTGCAGCTACTAGCCTGAAGATGGCCCATTTATTGTTTTTGTACATGGGCCCTACTCTGACTGTCCACTCCTGAGCTGAAAGCATAATCCGATGCTTTGCAGGTACCAAACAGTCTTTAGATCAGCTAGCAGAACATAAATCATGTAGATCCCATTGACATATGAAAAATGGTGCTCGGCTGTCATCACCGCTCTGCCAGGACCAATCATGGCAATATTTTTCTCTGATTATTCACCAACAAGTTCATTGCTCTATTGAAGATATGAAAGACGGTCGAGAATATGTGCCATGGATGAAGAATTCAGAAGAAACTCATCCACAGGAGATCAGGACGCGATCAGCCACGCACTACCGGAAGAAAAGCTGAACATCCCATCTCATCTTTTTATTTGCGCGTCCCCCAAATTTGGATTGCTTCACTTCCACGAAAGCTAGGTGACAGCCAATATACGGTAGATGCCATTGAGGCTACCTCAGGGGCTACAACCCAGTCTTCACTGCTCCCTTAATGAAAGGCCTACCAATGTTGCCATTTAGGGTTCTAAGGAAATTGACTGCCATCCTTCAGGAAACCTAATCGCGATTAAATTAGTATTTATGTTTACACAGAGATTTTTTTGAAGTCCAATGTCCTCCTCAAAAATGGCTTTAACAATGACTTCTCCCTATTCATTTCACTAAGAAATCAACATTTGAGGGGTCCTCAGAGCACTTTATTCTTCCTTCCCTCACGTACTAGGCAAAAAGAAGGCGTATGTCACTTCTTTGAAGCAAATCCTATTGGAGACTGCTGTAGACTAGGTAGTGTCAAGTTAAAAAGCTGCAAAAAAAAGTGTCAGGGAAAAAAAACTCTTCCAACCTCTCAAAACCTCTTCAGAAAAATAAAACTGCTCCAAAAATTTCCCCCAAAAAGGAGTATTACCAGAATCAATTTTCCTTTGGAAAACTCATTGTTTTGAGTGACATAGCAGACTGCCGAATTACCGTAATTTACGGTGTATCCATAAGGGAGCTCATTCTGACGGCTCAAGTATATAATCTTTACCGCTCTTCTGTCTAAATTCATTTATAACTTACCGTATATACTCGAGTATAAGCCGACCCGAGTATAAGCCGACCCCCCTAATTTTGCCACAAAAAACTGGGAAAACTTATTGACTCGAGTATAAGCCTAGGGTAGAAAATGCAGCATTTACCGGTGAATTTCAAAAATAAAAATAGATGCTCCATACCGTTCATTATTGCCCCATAGATGCTCCATATACAACTGTGCTATATAGAATGCTCTGCACCGTTGATTATGGCCCCATAGATGCTCCTTATAATGCTGTGCCATATATGCTCTGCACCTTTGATTATGGCCTCATAGATGCTCCTTAGAATGCTGTGCCATATATGCTCAGCACCTTTGATTATGGCCCCATAGATGCTCCTTATAATGCTGTGCCCCATATATGCTCTGCACCTTTGATTATGGCCCCATAAATGCTCCTTATAATGCTGTGCCATATATGCTCTGCACCTTTATGGCCCCATAGGTGCTCCTTATAATGCTGTGCCCCATATATGCTCTGCACCTTTATGGCCCCATAGGTGCTCCTTATAATGCTGTGCCCCATTTATGCTCTGCACCTTTATGGCCCCATAGGTGCTCCTTATAATGCTGTGCCCCATATATGCTCTGCACCTTTATGGCCCCATAGGTGCTCCTTATAATGCTGTGCCCCATTTATGCTCTGCACCTTTATGGCCCCATAGGTGCTCCTTATAATGCTGTGCCCCATATATGCTCTGCACCTTTATGGCCCCATAGGTGCTCCTTATAATGCTGTGCCCCATTTATGCTCTGCACCTTTATGGCCCCATAGGTGCTCCTTATAATGCTGTGCCCCATATATGCTCTGCACCTTTATGGCCCCATAGGTGCTCCTTATAATGCTGTGCCCCTTATATGCTCTGCACCTTTATGGCCCCATAGGTGCTCCTTATAATGCTGTGCCCCATATATGCTCTGCACCTTTATGGCCCCATAGGTGCTCCTTATAATGCTGTGCCCCTTATATGCTCTGCACCTTTATGGCCCCATAGGTGCTCCTTATAATGCTGTGCCCCATATATGCTCTGCACCTTTATGGCCCCATAGGTGCTCCTTATAATGCTGTGCCCCATTTATGCTCTGCACCTTTATGGCCCCATAGGTGCTCCTTATAATGCTGTGCCCCATATATGCTCTGCACCTTTATGGCCCCATAGGTGCTCCTTATAATGCTGTGCCCCTTATATGCTCTGCACCTTTATGGCCCCATAGGTGCTCCTTATAATGCTGTGCCCCATATATGCTCTGCACCTTTATGGCCCCATAGGTGCTCCTTATAATGCTGTGCCCCATATATGCTCTGCACCTTTATGGCCCCATAGATGCTCCTTATAATGCTGTGCCCCATATATGCTCTGCACCTTTATGGCCCCATAGGTGCTCCTTATAATGCTGTGCCCCATATATGCTCTGCACCTTTATGGCCCCATAGGTGCTCCTTATAATGCTGTGCCCCATATATGCTCTGCACCTTTATGGCCCCATAGGTGCTCCTTAGAATGCTGCTGGTGCTGCCATAAAAAAAAAAAAAATCACATACTCACCTCTCTTCTCAGGACGCCGTCGCTTTCAATAATTACCTGCTCCTCTGCGGCTCCGTCTCCAGCACTGACGCTCAGCAGAGGGCGCGCACTGACTACGTCACAGCGCCCTCTAACCTGAGCGTCACTGCTAGAGGACGCTGCAGACGGAGCCGCACCGGAGCGAGGAGCAGGTAATTATAGCGCTGCGCTCCCCTTACCTGCTGCGGCGCGGTCCCTGCAGTCCCTGGCGCTGCAGCTTCTTCCTGTAATTGAGCGGTCACATGGCACCGATCATTTACAGCAATGAATATGCGGCTCCTCCCCTATGGGAGGTGGAGCTGCCTATTCATTTCTGTAATGAGCGGTGCCATGTGACTGCTCAGTGCAGGAAGAATCTGCAGCGCCGGAGAAGCCAGGGACTGCAGGGACCGCGCTGGGAGCAGGTAAGTATGACTACACGGCCCCCGCTCTCCCTCCCCTGCTGACACCCGGGTATATGACTCGAGTATAAGCCGAGAGGGGGACTTTCAGCCCAAAAAAATGGGCTGAAAATCTCGGCTTATACTCGAGTATATACGGTAATTAATGGTCAGCTTTCAACTAGTTAAAAATAAGCTTAGAAGACGTTCTCGTGAAGAGAAGTAAGGGTAACTTACAGTCCCTACTGTCAGAACAAGCTCACTGACAGATTTGCTGTTTCAAACAGGCAATACCCACATGTATTCAATATGTCAAGCAGCCGCAAATCATGCAGCTGTGTCAACTATAACTAAATCTCCGCGCACTAACAAATACTTAGAGACCACCCAAGCATGCTCGGAAAACTCGAGTAATGAGCATACTCGCTCATCACTATTTTTTGCATATTACAATCTGCATTAAAACAAAAATCTTGCTATTTCACACAGGTCACTGGGGCTTAGACTTTCTGTTTCAGGAAACAAAACATATACAGGTACTTCTCACGAAATTAGAATATCATTAAAACGTTAATTTATTTTGGTTCTTTAGCAATGACCTTTTGTGGCTTACCCTCCTTGTTGACTGTGTCAATGACTGCTTTCTGGACATCTGTGACAAGTCAGCAGTCTTTCCCATGATTGTGGAGCCTACTGAAACAGACTACGGGACCTTTTCAAACACTTAGGAAGCTTTTGCAGGTGTTTTTGTTAATTATTCTAATTTACTGAGATAATGATTTTTGGGTTTTCATTGGCTGTAAGCCATAATCATCAACATTAACAGAAATAAACACTTGAAATAGATCACTCTGTTTGTAATGACTCTATATAATATAGGAGTTTCACTTTTTGTATTGAAGAACTGAAATAAATTAACTTTTTGATGATATTCTAATTTTGTGACAAGCACCTGTACATTAGCCACAATGGTCAGACTCCGACCCTATCTATTTGCATCATAGCATCTAAGGAGCGTGTGCAAAGGTCATTGTGAAAGGAAGAGGAGCAGTGACATGCCTATGGCAATTGGTGGGTCCTGTGTTATCAGTAGTGGGGACGTGCTACCTTTACAATTTTGTCTGTGATAATAAAAAGCCTGCTGAAAACTCTCCCATAAAGGACAGGAACTACGAGTCTAAAGTCCTAGAGGCCAGAGTGAAAATTACAAGATTTCCATTTTTATTTTGTTTCTTTGATAATGTTCATGACATGAAAAAAAGTAAAAAAAAAATACATGTAACAAAAAACCTGACTTCAGGTATGTGCACACGTCCGGAATGCATGCAAAATTTTCCTGAGATAAACCTGAGGTTTTCCACAGGAATTCTGCATGTGTTTTTTTTCGCGTATTTTGTGCGTTTTTTTCCGAACACTCTAAAATAATGGGAAATCCACAAAAAATCTTCAAAAATAATGAACATGATGCTTTTTTTTCTGGAATGCATTTTTTTGCGGAAAAAAACGCATGTGCACAAAAAATGCGGAATGCATTCTAAATGATAGGATGCATGTGTATGCGTTTTTAATCGGGAAAAAACGCGCAAAAAATGCGAAAATTCCTGAACGTGTGCACATACCCTTAAACAATAAGTTATCTTCTGATGACCACTCCATAAATAAGATTTAAATAAGAAATTGTCAGAATTAAATGGGTTATCCGCTGCTAGGACAACCCCTTCTTAAAAACTAAATGTTTGGCTCCGATAAAATAATAAAGCCTGTACTCGCCTCCTGTGCCGCCTTGGTTCCAGCGCTGTCGGCACTCGCGGTCCTGGGGCTCTGATGAGGTTTTGTGACATGTGGTGCCCGATGCCCAATCAGCGCTGGAGTCACTGTCTCTGCCTTCAGACAAATTAAACATGAAGAGGAAGTCCGGGATGAGCTGCAGCCCTGGTTTCCTCTTCATGCTCAGTTTGTCTGAAGGTGGAGACAGTAATGCCCGCCCTGATTGGGTGCTGGGCACAAAACCTCATCAGAGCCCCAGGACCGCAAATACCGACAGCGCTGGAAAGGAGTCGGCACAGGAGGTGAGTATAGGCTTTATTATTTTATCAGGGCCAAATATCTAGTTTAAGAAGGGGTTGTCCTAGTAGTGAACAACCCCTTTAATGTTCAAACCAAGTACAGGCGCTCAGTGCCTCCTTGGCGCGGCCAAACATTTGAGTGCGCCTTACCATCTACTTGTTTTCCTTTCATCTCCACCACACCTGCACTTTGACAGCTTTGGCTTTATAGAGCCAAAGAATGGTGGCGATAGACTGTAAACAAGCAGGTGGGAAATACACTTATGGCCTTGCCTTTGTGCACAAAGTGCATGTGCTTGGTTTGAACAGTCATTCTCTGCTGACAGAGCCACTTTCAACTGAGTTCACAGCTTAACAGATGGGAAGAGACCTGATAAGTGAAAATTCAGGAAAGCTTGTTCCATTTGGTGCAAATAACAGATGACAAACAAACATTAAAGGGGTTGTCTGGTCTTCTGATAAAAGTCTGCAGACTTCAGATTCCTTACAGCATTCCGTGTACTGCAAGCTGTCAGGATTCTCCGGTGTGGCTGCAGAGACTGGGCGGTCACATGACCACTAGTATGTAATTTGCATACATGAGGTCACAAGTCGACTAAACGTGATTAAGTGCATTGACAGAGGCCGAGCACATCTAGTCGGAATGTGGCAGGAAGCAAGAATATTGCTGCGTTTTGGCAGCGACATCGGAGAATCTTGACGGCGTGCACTGCAAGAATTCAGAAGTCTGCAGTCACATGGAGTGTCTGCAGACTTATCAGAAGAATGGACAATCCTTTTAACCCATTTCTACTTTATATGAGTGGATATATTAACAGAATCACAGATTCAAGGGAAATCAACCTTGTAATGCGTAATATTATATAACGCACTGCATGGCGCAACGCAGCTCTGCACATTAAGGGTAAGTTCACACTAGGCAGTTCTTTTCTGCACCAAAACCGAATCTCTTGGTAGAAAAGAAGCTGCAGGAAAAAAAACAAACAGATTTTCCTGGGTTTTATTTGGGTTTTTTGCGGTGGTTTTGGCATTCTAGATTTGTCTCTTGTGCAAGCTGATAAATATGATGCCTACAAATTTGGTGTGTTTTTTCACCACTCATTCAAGTCAATGGGTGAAAAACGCTAAGAGTAGTGACATGCTCGATGTCAAAAAAAACAAAAACATGTAAAGCACAAAATACTGATGACAAAACACCAATGTGTGTGTGTGCAAAAGTTTTTTTCCAAAAGTATATATGGGTGTAGGTCAGATTTTGGACTAGAGAGTCTGATGTTCAGGTCCACAAATATAGCTCTGTCCTAGAAACAGTTCTGGACATACAGAGACCAGAGTTTCTGAATAACAAAATCAAAGTCCAATCAGTTATCACATCCATCATGGCAGATGAAGTCTTCCACAAATGTCTCTGTTGTGTTCTTGAATTCCAAATGGTAAAGATGGCCATACACATTACATTAATATCGGCTGAACAGGCCAACCATGCAAAGTGTATATTCCCCCAACAGTACATTCTGGGAAGAGAGAAACATGGGGTTGCTGGATTTCAACATGTTCTATCCTTTTGTGCACAGTGGAGATAAGCAGCCATCACACCCCTCTCCCCATTCAGTGTATAAGAAGGAAATGATCCAGCTTAAAGGGGTCATATCACGCACACAACCCATTGTATATGCCCTGTTAGGACCTTATAGAAAAGGGTCCTGGGCTCGGCACCCCCTTTATAAGCAAGAAGAGTGTAAATATAAACAGCACCCTCTCTAGGAGAATCTGCCCGCCAATATTTACCATCTCAGACACAGTCAGCATGTACTATGCTTTTCTGCAGTGTTGATGAGAGGGTTAAGTGTGCAGTTCAATGTGATCTATTGCTCCCTGTTATCAGCCATTTCAAGCTGCGCATTGCTCCTGGTGTTTTAGAATGTATGTCTACAGTAATCTCTATATGTAAAATAGGGGGAATAAATACCTATGGGGAGTTTTTATGGCTCAACACAATTGCTGGGAGAAGAATAATTTGCATGTGTTTTCAGATTTCCTCTGTGCAGAGACATAATCCTGTATTTTCGGCCTCTGAGGGGAATTGCTGATTTGGCACTAATGTGTGAACAGATTTATCACTAAGGAAAAAAAACAGCTGAAGTTCAATCCTAATGTTAAGGGGAAAGATAGCAGCTAGGCTTCCTCCTTGTAGAGGAACATTGCCAAGCAGTGGTCCTCTATAACAATCCCCCTGGGACTGAGACAGCTACTGATGGCGTATGGCCAGCATCACAACACCAGAGCAGAGGTGGGCAACTGAAGGGGTTTTCTGGTGTCTCCTGGCTGCAGTTAGTAAAAAAAAAAAAAAATCAAACTGTGCTTGATACACCCTCCCCAGGTCCGGCGCTATGTCTCTGCCACTGCTCCTGGTCTCCGTTATTGCCCACAGCACTGACGTCTTGGCAATGGCACTGCGGCTGATCACTCACTGATTGGCTGCAGGGGTGAATTCTCTGTGGGTGCTGCAGCGGAAAGCAGCGAACAGGCACACACACAGTAATGAGGAACGTCTCCACAGCCAGGCTCGCACAGCATACGACAGTGAGCACATCTGACCTGTATCTCTGTATAGTGCTATAGAGCCCCCAGCACCGTCCCCATCCAGCCCGCAAACCACGCTTGGCCCAGGTCTGCCATTATGAGGTGATATGATAAAAGGGCCTGAATTCACCTGTGGCTGCAGTGTTGACATGAGGGTGATATGCTATCCTAAGGACTTGTGCAGATGACTTTACTTGCGGTCCGAGTGCGATCTGAAAAATATTCGCACTTGGTCCAACGTTAGTCTATGGGGCCGTGCACATGTCCGATTTTTGTTTGAGACAGACTTCCAAGGGGGAAAAAAAAAAAATAATTGCTGCATATCTGAGTTTTATCCAATATTCGGGCCATGCAAGTTAATGAATGCAAGGAAAACATCGGACTTCACATGGATGACATCTGAGTGCAGTCCGTTTTCCACGCACTGACACATTGGGGGAAGATGGAGACATTTTTTCTCCATTCTCTCCTCATCCGAGAGACTCGGATCACAGGATGTGCACAGTCTAATCAGAGTTTAATTAGTGTCATTTGCATAATCGAACAGAGACAAAATACACGCGTGCGACCCGTGTCATTAATCAGTAGGGGTCTTCCTGTCATCTGGACCTCCCATTAATCACCAGGCCAAAGAGGCAGCACAGTCCATTCAAATAACATGGGGCTGAGCCGCAGTACCAGACCTAGCGACACACAGTAGTGACATTAGCACAGCTGATCAAAAGGGTCCTGGTGGTGGGCAAGAAAAGTAAAAACTTCCTTTATAAAAAAAATCAAATAAAAACCCTTTACGTAGAATTTTCCAATATCTCCAATAACTGGTGGAGGATGTCCCTTTATCATTACAAGAAGTACTGCGATCTTGAGATTTTACCAGCAGAGCAAGAGATAAATAATGCACACGGCTCCCACACCCAGAATGTTCCTTCTCCTCTAACAGAAATCATTCAGCGCCAATCCCGAGCTCCCTCCCTCCTCGATTCCTGCCGCACAGAATCCAGGTCACACAGGGCTTCTCCGTCACATCGGTGCCTCATGCTAAATCTGGCCTCAGCCTGCAGGAATCACTGCGGATTCACACCCTCCTGGGAAGGTCCCTGCCCGCATCAGCACCACACGGCGCTCCTCTGCTTCATCCATATGGGTTCCTGCAGCAAGGACTTCTCCCATTCTCCACCGTCTTTTTACATGTACATGATAAATATGCAGACACCAATACTTAACACTCAAAATGAAAGGGTGTAAGAGGAGGAGAAAGGATAAGGAAAGACTACACCTGTGCCACACATAGCAGATGTACAACTACTAGGACCAGAGCAGCCATTAGGGTTCATTTCAAACATAATGTTATCATCTATCCACAGTATAATAATATGGTATTTCTGAATGGTGGTGGTCCGACAGCTTGGACACCACTGATCTGGAGAAAGGGGCTCTGAAATACCTAGTCTCATACACACCACAGCACCATTCATTCTCTATGGGAGTGGCAGCTATAACCAAGTAGTGCCCAGCTTTCTCCTGCAGTTCTCTAGTAAATGAATGGAGGTGGTGTGCATAGGTGGTCACTGCGCCAAGCCGATGGGGCACTTCAGAACAACGTTCTAAGGGATCTGTAGGGGGGTCCCTATCACAAGAAATAACTTTGAATTTTTGGAATAGCCATTAATATTGTATAATATTAAATGTGCTCCATAAAAGTACCATGCAACTTACAGCGGTTAGCTTGTGTTTTTAAAACAAAAAATGTTCATATCCACAATTCTACAGCGATCTTTATTTAAAAGGGTTGCTTCATCTTGTTAAATACAGTGGGGCAAAAAAGTATTTAGTCAGTCAGCAATAGTGCAAGTTCCACCACTTAAAAAGATGAGAGGCGTCTGTAATTTACATCATAGGTAGACCTCAACTATGGGAGACAAACTGAGAAAAAAAAATCCAGAAAATCACATTGTCTGTTTTTTTAACATTTTATTTGCATATTATGGTGGAAAATAAGTATTTGGTCAGAAACAAACAATCAAGATTTCAGGCTCTCACAGACCTGTATCTTCTTCTTTAAGAGTCTCCTCTTTCCTCCACTCATTACCTGTAGTAATGGCACCTGTTTAAACTTGTTATCAGTATAAAAAGACACCTGTGCACACCCTCAAACAGTCTGACTCCAAACTCCACTATGATGAAGACCAAAGAGCTGTCAAAGGACACCAGAAACAAAATTGTAGCCCTGCACCAGGCTGGGAAGACTGAATCTGCAATAGCCAACCAGCTTGGAGTGAAGAAATCAACAGTGGGAGCAATAATTAGAAAATGGAAGCCATACAAGACCACTGATAATCTCCCTCGATCTGGGGCTCCACGCAAAATCCCACCCCGTGGGGTCAGAATGATCACAAGAACGCTGAGCAAAAATCCCAGAACCACGCGGGGGGACCTAGTGAATGAACTGCAGAGAGCTGGGACCAATGTAACAAGGCCTACCATAAGTAACACACTACACCACCATGGACTCAGATCCTGCAGTGCCAGACGTGTCCCACTGCTTAAGCCAGTACATGTCCGGGCCCGTCTGAAGTTTGCTAGAGAGCATTTGGATGATCCAGAGGAGTTTTGGGAGAATGTCCTATGGTCTGATGAAACCAAACTGGAACTGTTTGGTAGAAACACAACTTGTCGTGTTTGGAGGAAAAAGAATACTGAGTTGCATCCATCAAACACCATACCTACTGTAAAGCATGGTGGTGGAAACATCATGCTTTGGGGCTGTTTCTCTGCAAAGGGGCCAGGACGACTGATCCGGGTACATGAAAGAATGAATGGGGCCATGTATCGTGAGATTTTGAGTGCAATCCTCCTTCCATCAGCAAGGGCATTGAAGATGAAACGTGGCTGGGTCTTTCAACATGACAATGATCCAAAGCACACCGCCAGGGCAACGAAGGAGTGGCTTCGTAAGGAGCATTTCAAGGTCCTGGAGTGGCCTAGCCAGTCTCCAGATCTCAACCCTATAGAAAACCTTTGGAGGGAGTTGAAAGTCCGTGTTGCCAAGCGAAAAGCCAAAAACATCACTGTTCTAGAGGAGATCTGCATGGAGGAATGGGCCAACATACCAACAACAGTGTGTGGCAACCTTGTGAAGACTTACAGAAAACGTTTGACCTCTGTCATTGCCAACAAAGGATATATTACAAAGTATTGAGATGAAATTTTGTTTCTGACCAAATACTTATTTTCCACCATAATATGCAAATAAAATGTTAAAAAAAACAGACAATGTGATTTTCTGGATTTTTTTTTCTCAGTTTGTCTCCCATAGTTGAGGTCTACCTATGATGTAAATTACAGACGCCTCTCATCTTTTTAAGTGGTGGAACTTGCACTATTGCTGACTGACTAAATACTTTTTTGCCCCACTGTAAGTAAAATTGCTAACTGCATGTATTAGAAAACAACCTTGCAATGTATAATTTATCAAAAACTAGATGGAGGCTGGATGCTATCTCATTGGGAGGGCGGTAATATCGCGATGGGGGCTGGCTTTGCAGTGTTGAGAATCTATCCCCCCATGTGATCACCCACCTATCCACTCTCTCTTTCCTCATGTGCTGACTTCTCCCGCCTGTGCTCTCTTCTTTGACCTGTCTTCCCCATGTGCCATCCCCCTTGTCTGCGGTCCCTCTCCTTCCTGTGCGGTGTTCTCCCCTCATGTACTGTCCCGTTTGAGATGTCTCCCCCGTGCGCTTTCTCTCTCCCCAATCCAATACTGGCATTACAGCAGGAGATCGCAGAAGATACATTCTGTGAGGTAAAATATTGTTTAAAAACAGTCAGTGAAATATTTTACCAGACAAATTGAATCCAATGTGATCCCCTGCTGTAATGTCAGTATTATCTTTTTCTTCCTCCCCTGCCCAGCAGATGTGGTATGCTCCGTACACAGTCAGACACAATTTTTTATATGAACTTTTGTTCGTGGGAAAACACCTTTAGGCTATGTGCACACGTCCGGAATTGCCGCGGAAATTTCCGCGGCAATTCCGGAACTCCCCGCAGCGAGAAATACACATGCGGAATTGGCATGCAGAATGCTAGCGTTTTCCAACAAGTGTGACCAACTTTTTACTATTGATTTACCTGCCAGGTGACTAAAAATTTTTTACTATTGATGCTGCCTATGCAGCATTAATAGCAAAAAGATATAACGTTAAAAATAAAAAAAATGGTTATTCTCACCTTCCGATGGCCCCCGACCTCCTTAGTGGTGCACACGGCGGCTTCCGTTCCCAGGGATGCTTTGCGCGAAGGACCTTTGTGACATCACGGTCACGTGACCGCGACGTCATCCCAGGTCCTTTGCGCAAAGCTTCCCTGGGAACGGAAGCTGCCGCGTGCACTGCTGAGAGGCGGGAGGACTCCGATGGCCATCGGAAGGTAAGTTTATCACTGTTTTTTATTTTAATTCTTTATTTTTTATTTTATTTTATTTTTTTAACAGAGATATGGTGCCCAGCATGGTGGGCATAGCTCCATGTAGGAAGATAGCGGATCAATGCATTCCTATGTGTGCGGAATTCCCGCGATTCCACAAAATTAATGAATATGCTGCGTTTTTTTCCAGAATGCGTTTCCGCTCCGGAAAAAAAAAATTGCGGATTGCATTCTAATAATAGGATGCTTAAGGTATGCATTTTTTTGTGGTTTTATAGCGAAAAAAATGCAAAACATCTGGAACATGTGCACACAGCCTTAATCTGACCAGCAGACACGTCGTGCATCTGCCACCGGAATCAGCCGAATGATTCCCTGCGCCTGCGCGAAATTCGCGCAGTAAATCAGACCGCCGCCATATTTGTGCAGACAGATAGCGACAGTCACATTAAAACTGCGTATGCGCTCCTCCTGTACAAAGATGGCAGCGATCAGTGAATCATTCGGCTGATCCCGGCAGCGGTGTGTTCCGCCGCTTGGAATTCTGGGATCCGGACGGATCACGATGTGAAGAAATTACAAGGTAAGTATATATTAAGATACTATCTGCTGTCATGAACAGAGGGATTTTTAATTTTATTTTATGCTGCTCAGTGCCAAGGTTACCAACCACTACTGCACTCCATCAGAGGTGACCGGTTTCCTAGGTAAGAAGCGAGGGCTTGAAAGCACTTTACTTCCTCAAAGCTGGATGTCTGGATTGCTGGACTTGGCCGCCACAATGCCCCTGCGCTCCTCTGATAATAATAATAATAATCTTTTATTTTTATATAGCGCTAACATATTCCGCAGCGCTTTACAGTTTGCACACATTACCATCACTGTCCCCGATGGGGCTCACAATCTAGAATTCCTATCAGTATGTCTTTGGAATGTGGGAGGAAACCGGAGTGCCCGGAGGAAACCCACGCAAACACGGAGAGAACATACAAACTCTTTGCAGATGTTGTCCTGGGTGGGATTAGAACCCAGGACCCCAGCGCTGCAAGGCTGTAGTGCTAACCACTGCGCCACCGTGCTGCCCCTATTACAGCACACAGGTCAGCGGATCAGTCATGCCACAGGTCCAAACTCTTCAGGAGCAGGGCTGTGGAGTTGGAGTCGTGGAGTCAGAATTGGAGTTTGATCGCATTTTGGTGGAGTTGGAGATGGTATAAAATGGACCGACTCAGATTCCTAAAATATATACTAAATTGGGTACAGTAGTTCAATGCAGTTTGTGGGGAATATTTTTATCATAAGAATTTGGTAAAGTTATGAAATGTCCATTAAATGTCTGTCCTATTCCTGATCTAAGGTGTAGACTTTTAGCGGAGATGAATCTGTGCTGCAGTTTATGTTCATAAGTAGTGAAGCTCCTCCTCTACAGGTAAGGGGAAAAATAACAAACACACAGGGAAGGAATGCCTGCATTTATCTCAGAACTTCTGGAGTGAACAGGAAAGCAGAATTAAGGCAAGTGCTTCTTAAAGCATATATAAACTTTCAATAAACTGCATAAATGAATAGTCCAGGATATGTTGTATCTGTATGCTTGATGTTTTAGTTTGTTTTTCCTCTTAGCTCATGTTTGGAGAAATTAGCTGCTCTGATTACTTACCGTATATACTCGAGTATAAGCCGAGATTTTCAGCCCAAATTTTTGGGCTGAAAGTGCCCCTCTCGGCTTATACTGAAGTCACGGTAGCGGAGGAGTCGGCGGGTGAGAGGGCGCTGAGGTATACTTACCTAGTCCCAGCGATCCTGGCGCTCCCCTTGCCCTCCCACGGTCTTCTGTGCTGCAGCTTCTTCCCCTCTTCAGCGGTCACGTGGGACCGCTCATTAGAGAAATGAATAAGCGGCTCCACCTCCCATAGGGGTGGAGCCGCCAATTCATTTCTCTAATCAGCGGTGCCGGTGACCGCTGATAGAGGAAGAGGCTGCGGCACAGAAGACCATGTGACGGCAGGGGGAGCCGGACGTCGGGACCAGGTAAGTATGTAATATTCACCTGTCCGCGTTCCAGCCGCCGCTCCATCTTCCCGGCGTCTATCTGCGCTCTGACTGTTCAGGTCAGAGGGCGCGATGACGCATATAGTGTGCGTGGCGCCCTCTGCCTGATCAGTCAGAGTGGGGAGACGCCGGGACCGGATGCTGGGAGCTGCAATCAAGAAAGGTGAGTATGGCCTTTTTTTTTTTTTATTGCAGCAGCAGCAGCGGCGGCACAGATTTATACCGAGCATCTATGGGGCAGTATGAACGGTGCAGAGCACTATATGGGGCAGATATGGGGCAATATGAACAGTGCAGAGCACTATATGGGGCAGATATGGGGCAATATGAACAGTGCAGAGCACTATATGGGGCAGATATGGGGCAATATGAACAGTGCAGAGCACTATATGGGGCAGATATGGGGCAATATGAACGGTGCAGAGCACTATATGGGGCAGATATGGGGCAATATGAACGGTGCAGAGCACTATATGGCAGAGCTATGGGGAAATATGAACGGTGCAGAGCACTATATGGCAGAGCTATGGGGAAATATGAACGGTGCAGAGCACTATATGGCACAGCTATAGGGCAATAATGATCTATTTTTATTTTTGAAATTCACCGGTAAAGCTGCATTTCCACCCTAGGCTTATACTCGAGTCAATAAGTTTTCCCAGTTTTTTGTGGCAAAATTAGGGGGGTCGGCTTATACTCGAGTATATACGGTATTTAAACTTTACATAGAATAAAAGGGGAAAAACTTTTCTAACATCTCAAATTCAGAAATACAGTAACAGGATCCATGAGAACATATACCGTATTTTTCGCTTTGTAAGACGCTCCGGATTATAAGACGCACCCCAAATTTTGAAGAGAAAAATAGGAAAAAACTTTTTTTTTTAATAAATTGGTGGGGCGTCTTATAATCCATGCGTCTTATTACTTACCAGGGGTTGTGGCTGCGGTGGATCAGGGTCCCAGGGTCGCTGCTGGAGGCAGGGATGAGGGGGTCTGCAGGGGGGCTTCTGTGCTGCAGGGGGCTCCTGTGCTGCAAGCTGGGATGAGGGGGTCTGCAGGGGGGCTCCGGTGCTGCAGGAGGCTCCTGTGCTGCAGGCTGGGATGAGGGAGTCTGCAGGGGGCTCCTGTGCTGCAGGCTGGGATGAGGGGGTCTGCAGGGGGGCTCCGGTGCTGCAGGGCTGTCCCCGATGCTGCGGGGGGCTATGGCGACATTTTGTGAAAGACCAGAGCCCCCCGGCACTACGTCCATGCGTTCCTGTATGACTGACTCCGGGAAAATGGCCGCCAGAATCTCGAGAGATGAGATCTCAGCGCTGAAATCTCATCTCCCGAGATTCCGGCGGCCATTTTTCCGGAGTCAGTCATACAGGAACGCATGGACGAAGTGCCGGGGGGCTCTGGTCTTTCACAAAATGTTGCCAGAGCCCCCCGCAGCACCAGAGCCTCCAGCATCACCCGGGGCAGCAGCGGTGGCGGGCGAGGTGACAGCAGTGGCGCGCGGCGGCGGGCCGCAGTGGCGGCGGACACCCCCTCATCCCAGCCTGTAATGGTAAGTGGTATATCCGCTTTGTAAGACGCACCCCCATTTCCCCCCCAAATTTGGGGGAAATAAAGTGCCTCTTACAAAGCGGAAAATACGGTATATTTGTGCGTGTGTTCTGCAATATGATTCAGCACAAACATTATCTCCCCTCTTCATAAGACTATGAAGAAATATGATGTGAAGCATTTAGTGAGCTGTACCGTGAGACAAGCCTGACATTGAAAGTTCAGCATAAAGCTATCTCGCATATTTTACAAACTTTATACTTATCTGTCCTATTGATTTATGCAAAGATTGTTTTATTTACGGTATATCCTAAATTATAAAGTGCATGATTCACTATTCTTGCAAGAATTACAATATACCTTATTTTTTACAGGACAAAATTATTTTGAGACCGAATTTACATAATTACACAATGTCTAAGCATCTTATGAAGTCAGCTGTATTAGAGCATTTTACAGTGACTCAAGATAAAAAAAAACATTTAGGGCTCATACTCACTTGCGTGAAATACGGCCGAGTCTCGCATGTTAAAACTCGGCTTTGCCGCAGGCACTCCAGAGCGGAGCGTGCGACCGCATAGCAATACATGGAGCTGCACGCTCTGCTCCCAAGTGCCGGCGGCAGAGCCGAGTGTTACCATGCGAGACTCAGCCGTATTTCAGGCAAGTGAGTATGAGCCCTTAGTGTGTCAGTGTATAAGTGACCCAGATGAAAACAAATGCTGTGATGACAAAAATCGGGCAGTGATAAAAATGCTCCTTCAAGAGCTTCCAATCTAAGAAGATATTTACAACTCAGCCACCCAGAAGTTCACAAAGCTGTGATTGAAAAAGATCACAGCAGCACCAAGAAACCAGAGACGAGCACTTCCCGCCAGGCAAAGGAGGAGGAAAGAGCATCTCAAACATCAGTTACAAGATATTTTGTGACAGTTGTAACAATGACAGCAGATGTGTTTAAAAGGCAGCTCATCGAGCTTGTTGTGAAGGACTGTGTACCATTATCATTATTTGCAGGACCAGCTTTTACAGCTTGTAATGGAGAAATGGCCCACAAACTTGGGTGTTTCTCTTGAAAGAGAAAGTATTAGAAAATTAGTGATTGAAGAAGCCCTTAATCAAAAGAAAGATCTTAAAAAGACTCAAGAGATGCTTTGTGTTTCTTAAAATGGATGCCAGCACACGTCACAGAGTGAACTATTTTGCTATTCACGTATGATGTTTGTGACAACGAAATAATTATTACCAAGACGCTTGCAGTAAAAGATACTGAAGCTCATTACAGCGGCCAGTTTCTCCAGACCTTAGTGGAAAAAGTTCTGCAAGATTATGAACTCAAAAAAGAACAGGTTCTTGCTATTGTAACTGATAATGCGTCAAACATGATAAGTACAATTAAACTGATGAATGAGAATAATGGAGGTGAACAGCAGCTAGAAGAACATTTCACATTCAGTATGTTAGAGCTGGGATGCCACAGTCCTGTTCTCATAACGGAGGAACAAACAGATATTACTACAGAAGAACAGCAAAATGATTCTTTGCAATTAGATGATCTTGTTGAAGCTGCTTCACACCTCTTTCCTATTCATCACATGTGCTGTGTTGTGTACATGCTGCAGCTGGCAATAAGAGATAGTCTGCAAGAGGGACACGGTGGAACTCTGACTAACAAAGTGAGGAAATTGGCTATTGCAGCCAGAACCCCTAAAATTGATTCCATATTGAAGAGACGTGCTGGAAAAGGGGCAATTGTGGATCAAGCCACTTGGTGGGGCAGCACCTATTTAATGATTGAGCGATTGCTTGTAATGAAACCCTTCCTTGTAGATATGGCCAACCGTCAGGTAACATTACATGAAGGTCAATGGACACAGGTGGCTGAATGGAAGGAATTGCTTCATCACCCATTTACAGTGACTAAAATGTTACAAGCTGAGGATTTAACTCCTGGCATTATTATAAAAGATTGGAAGAACTTGGTGTTTTGCTTGTCCCAAAGAAGAGGTTTAATCGCAGATGGCATTGGTGCTTCAATGAAATGGAGAGAGACACTGCTATTAGAAAATAAAATTATTCTGGCAGCTGTTTATGTGGACCCGAGTCATCGTATATTGCTGGATGATCAACAGCTTACTAAAGGAAAAGCTTTGATTGAGGTAGCAGTTAGGATGCGTGGGTTACAGGACGGTCAAGAGCAAGAGGACTCAGGTCCTGCCAGTGCTGCTGCTGCCGTTCCTTCATCCTCATAAGATGAGGAGTTTAATTTCGACAAGTATTTGAACAACATGGAGCCGGCAAAGCGTTGCCGCAGGGGAAAAAGATTCCACTCCCATAGAAAACAGACTGACCATATTTCAGCAACTTTTTCACTTGCTCTCAAAGAAGTAGAAGAGTTCAATCGTTCATCAAAACTGACTGTGCACGAGGCAATTCCTTTATACCCTGAAATTGTTAAAGATGTTGCCCATGTGTTTAATGCTTTGCCGCCACCCCAAGATAGTGTAGAGAGGTTGTTCTCTAGCCTTAAAAAAAAAATTAGGTTAGGTTTGAGGTCATCTATGAAGGAGGATCTGATGGAGGCGATACTATTTCTCAGAACAAATTCATAGACTGCACACGTAGGAGACACTGACACACGTAGATCCATTAGGATCTGTGTTTCTGCATATGTGCGTGTTTTCACACGGACCGTGTGTCCGTGTGCAAAACACGTAGACATGTCCGGTTTTTACCGACCGCACGGACCACAATACGGACAGCACACGTGCACACGGAGAACAGTGTACACTCTCCTCTGTGTGCACGTACCGCCCGCAGGAGAGACAGCTCTAAAGTAAGCGCTGTCCCCCCTGCGTGTGGTGCTGAAGCCGGCATTCATTCCTTCTCCCCAGCGGCGTTCGCTGGAGAGAAGGAATGTAAAATCTTTTTTTTTTAATTTTCCCTTAAAAAAGTTTGTGTGTCCCCTCCCGCCTCCCATCCCCTGTGCGCCCCCCCGCTTGCAGGGAAATACTCACCCAGCTCCTGCGATATCTCCTCTCAGCGGCCGCTGGCAGCAGGTCCTGTGTGAGCGGTCACATGGTACCGCTCATTACAGTGAGGAATATGTGCATATTCCTCACTGTAATGAGCGGGACCATGTGACCATGGGGCACGAGCTGACGGATTGACCAGGTAAGTAACGTTATTACTTTTCTGCTACAAGTCTATTTTCTTTCTATTCAGGACTAGCCATCTACTAGCCACAAAGGAGAATGGCTACCAAGCATCTCTCAGCCTGGAGGCACATTGATTTCAATAAGAACTATGTCATGTTTCATTCCTCCCTTGGGGGCACTATAGGGGAATTGAACACTTTCTGCCAGGAGGTTTCTCTAGGGAAATCGTACAATCACTAGGGATCCCTGCAGCAAAAAGAGCTGGAATTAGGGCATCGTCAAGAGACCTTTATAATAAAGGCATTGGCCAGAGAGGAGAAACCTATTAAAGGGAAAGCGGTAGCATAGGCCTCATTTAGATTTCAGTATATGATGATCCGAGTGCGGACTGTGATTTCCGGGCTGAACACGGGTCTCTTGCCATAAAACCTCATATGCCCTATGAGACCATTCAGCTTGGGTCAGTGCAGAAATCTCCTTCCCCTGCTGTCGCCTTTGCAGGGTTAATGACCAGCTGATTGCAATTTGTCTTTGCAAAAATCAGCTGTTTACACAGGGTTTTGAGAGTGTCGGCCTCTGGTTGTCGTGTCATTCTGGGAGTTGTAGTTCAAGTGTCCACCTCATGTAACCAGTAAACACAATGCCTTTTCCTGCCTGACAGCATCTTTCCAGAACAGTAGATCCGATATGCTATCACGCTGATAAACTGATGCTGTGCTGAACCTCCTAGTCAACAGAGATGGAGGCTGGAAGCTCTGGTCCGACGCCTTAATGTCGAGTCCGGGCAATCTCTTTACACAACTTGACTTTCATGTAGCGGTAAGAAAGGTTGTTTGTTTTTTTTATTACTAGGAAGTATTCAGAATTGTCCACGTCACCTTCCCTTGAAGATGACCATATAATCATGGATTACATAGTCACTCATCTGAATGCCAAACACGTGGTGTCCTACACCGATTACAACATGGTGGTGCGTTCCTGCACTCGGACAATGCTTATCTGCACGGCCTGGACAGAATAGAATACGAGCAGCCTGCACGGTCTAATCAGCAGCATATGCTGCACTCTATAATAACTATTTACCAGTAAGTTAGTAAGACATTCTGTACACGATCTACTGCTGTAAACTCGTTTCCCAGGATGCTGAAGAGCTGCTACTGGACAACACTAAAGAAAAAAGTATCCACAACAAAGCTGATTTCCGATACATTGCATCAACCCACCAACACAAACCCAAGAGAAAGTGTCCCGCCTCTGAATGTAAAAGGAAATGTTTACACAACTGACAAGAAGCAGTGATCTTTATTAAATTAAAAAAGTGAGGAATAAAATATTCATTCAGATGTCCATAGGGGGAACTGGCATGGTCACATCATAGCCCTGGTATAAATGGTAGCCCTGTGTATTAACTCCATACTAATATTTATAAATCGATCGCACCCAGCAGTTCGCTCCCTGCACATCAATGCCCATAGAAGGGTTATGCTTTATGGCCAGCAATCTGTTCTGCAGTATAGACATTGATACAAGTGGCAAAACAGTCAGCAATAAATAATCCGGCAGTATATGAATCTATGGCACGGCGGGCATTCTGCACATCTGCTGTGACCAAGGCAAATGGTAACACAACCCACAACCTTGCCAGTCTCCTGTGATTCCATCCTGCAGTCAGGGAAAAGAAAAAATAAAGGATCTGATTGAGACGCCTACAAATCCCACAGGGAAAGCAGCGACACATGGGAACAAATGATAGCGGAATGTAAATCTCTGCCCCGACGACCTGCCCTGCAAATCACAGACACCCACTGCAAAAGCCGGGCATCGCAGGAGACAGACACCAGACGGAAATGCCGGGCAGGAACACCGCAGGTGACTGTGCAGTATATAGGAGAGCTGCTAATCAGAAATGCCGCTACCCCTCCCCCGACATATTGAAAGTGATACAGAGGAGCCAAGAGATAATTTATGCAAGTTGACATCATATTACATCCTCCTAGTCTGAATGAATATATACATACACAGGAATATACCTATATACATAGCGCCGCACCCACACAACACACGTATATGATCCATGAACACAGCCATACAGAGGGGATCTGAACACTTTATTAGACATGTATATACTATATGTCATATGTACTGGATGTGATATATAACGAGTAGTGATGAGCTAACAGAGTATCTTGGGCGTACTCAAAAAATATATGTTCGAGTCCCTGCGGATGCATGTCTCCAAGCTGTAAGGCTACAGTCACACCATCAGTATTTGGTCAGTATTTGACATCAGTATTTGTAAGCCAAAACCAGGAGTGGAACAAATAGAGGAAAAGTATAATAGAAACATATGCACCACTTCTGTATTTATCACCCACTCCTGGTTTTGGCTTACAGATACTGATGTAAAATACTGACCAAATACTGATAGTGTGACGGCAGCCTAAGGGTACCGTCACACACTGCCATTTCGATCGCTACGACGGTACGATTCGTGACGTTCCAGCGATATCCATACGATATCGCTGTGTCTGACACGCAGCAGCGATCAGGGACCCTGCTGAGAATCGTACGTCGTAGCAGATCATTTGGAACTTTCTTTCGTCGCTGGATCTCCCGCTGGCATCGCTAGATCGGTGTGTGTGACACCGATCTAGCGATGCGTTCGCTTGTAACCAGGGTAAACATCGGGTTACTAAGCGCAGGGCCGCGCTTAGTAACCCGATGTTTACCCTGGTTACCAGCATAAATGTATAAAAAAACAAACAGCACATACTTACATTCCGGTGTCAGTCAGGTCCCTTGCCGTCTGCTTCCCGCACTCACTGACTGCCGGCCGTAAAGTGAAAGCAGAGCACAGCGGTGACGTCACCGCTCTGCTGTGCTTTCACTTTACGGCCGGCAGTCAGTGAGTGCGGGAAGCAGACGGCAAGGGACAGACACCGAAATGTAAGTATGTACTGTTTGTTTTTTTTTACGCTGGTAACCAGGGTAAACATCGGGTTACTAAGCGTGGCCCTGCACTTAGTAACCCGATGTTTACCCTGGTTACCCGGGGACCTCGGCATCGTTGGTCGTTGAAGAGCTGTCTGTGTGACAGCTCCCCAGCGACCACACTACGATTTACCTACGATCACGGCCAGGTCGTATCACTGGTCGTGATCGTAGGTAAATCGTATAGTGTGACGGTACCCTTAGACAGCCTAAAACAGGTAATCCCTGTATATGCTGCAGCTGTCGAACAGCCGCGAGATATGCAGCAGCGGGGACTCGAGCATAGTATTCAACCACGCTGAACATACGCTATTAGCACACGAGCATGCTCAGATAACACCTTATCCATGCATGATCACTCATCACTAATAATGAGCAAAGGAAGAATTATCCAGCACTCTTCCAAAAGCAGGTCAAATACCACAATTTATTAGGAAAGATGAAAAGCAACAGTACAAAAAAAATACAAGATACTCTACACGTACGATAACTGTTACATTTCAAACCTTGGTTTTAAGTTTAGCAATCATGGCTAAATATGTCAGTACATAATCTTAACATGTGATTACATAGCATGGTTTTATATCATATAACCCTGCATATATTATGTTTCCTGCCTGTATGTATATAGCATATACAATGTACACGTAAATCTGCATACAGTATGATATGCTATAAAAAATATATATATTGTGGTACCGTGTTAGCCAGAAAAATCTGTCGATACTTTTATGCCCAAAAGAGACAAACGTTTTCTAGGAGTATTGGCTAACCAGAAAAAATATATCTGCAGCTTTTAGAGCACAGAGGCGTCTTCTTCAGGTAGGTTCACAAATGAATGAGTTAACAAACCCTTTTCACTCAGAATGCTCCCACGAAAATACAGGAAAGATATATATCTTGGTCCTGTGTTAGCCAGTGGATAGAAAAATATTTAGAATTGAGAGTCCTCAGTGGTTGATACCTTTTAATGGCCAACTGAAAAGATGGTAACAAATTGCAAGCTTTCAAGACTACTCAGGTCTCTTCTTCAGGCATAGACTAATAGAAATTCTGAAGAATCAGATATTTATGCACAACACAGCACAGAAGAATGTCATAGATAAGACAGGTGACGTTAAGCAGAATTACCATTATTTGAGTGATAAAGAGTTATGTCCATAAATATTGGAACAGTTAATAGATAAGGAGTGTGAATGTTTTATTGTCCTCTCATTGGGGTCTGGTTCTATATTAGTCTTTGCCTCAAGAAGAGACATTGGTGCCAACATCTGCGACACCTCTGGAGTGGCCCGACACGGGAAGGGGGGGGGGGGGGGGTAGAGAATACATGTTTTTATTTTAATAGGCACAAACATTAAGATTCACGAGGGGTGCTCAGTGGACAAACCCTTCAAAAGCTCAACATTTAGGTGATGTTACAACAGGACATTGAATATAGTATGGACACTGCCTATATATCATGTATGTCGGTATACAAGTATATACTATGTAAACACATATCTATGTATACCATCTATAGTCATGGCCAAAAGTGTTGGCACCCTTGAAACTGTTCCAGAAACGAAGTATTTCGAACAGAAAAGTATTGCGATACACATGTTTTGTTATAGACATGTTTATTTCCTTCATGCATATTGGATCAACACAAAAAAAACAGAAAAAAAAGGCACATTGGACATAATGTCAAACAAAACCCCAAAAGTGGGTAAGACAAAATTGTTGGCACCCTCAACTTTCTATTTGGTTGCACGCCCTTTGGAATAAATACCTTAACTGCAATCAATCGATTCTTATAACCATCAAGAAGCTTCTTGCACCTCTACTTGAATTTTGGACCACTCTTCTTTTGAAAACTGCTCCAGGTCTCTAGTATTTGAAGGCGCCTTCTCCCATAAGCAATGTCAAGAACTCTCCACTGGTTTTCAAAGGGATTTAGATCCGGACTCTTTGCTGGCCACTTCAGAACTCTCCATCACTTAGATTCCATCCTCTTCTGGGTGCTTCTTGAAATATGTTTAGGGTCATTGTCCTGCTGGAAAACCCATGACCTAGGACACAAACCCAGCTTTCTGACACTGAACTCTACATTGTGACCCAAAATCCTTTGGTAATCTACCAGAATTTCAGGATGCAAGCACATAATAAAGGCACCCAGTGCCAGAGGCAGCAAGACAACCCCCAAACATCTTTGAACCGCCACCATATTTGACTGTAGGTACTGTGATCTTTTCTTTGTAGGTATCATTCTGTTTTCAGTAAGCAGTAGAATGATGTGCTTTACCAAAAAGCTCTATCTTGGTCTGATCTGTCCACTACACACTTTTCCTGTAGGATTTTGGCAAACTGCAGTTTAGCTTTTTATGTCTCTGTGTCAGCAGTGAGTGGGGTCCTGCTGGGTCTCCTATCATAGCATTTAATTTCATTCAAATGTCGACGGATAGTTTGCACTTCCACTGATGCACCCTGAACCTGCAGGACAGCTTGAATTTCTTTGGAACTTGATTGGGGCTTATCCACCATCTGGACTATCGTGCGTTGTAACCTTTCATCAATTTTTCTCTGCAGTCCACATCCAGGGAGATTAGCCATAGTGCCATGGGTTGTAAACTTCTTGATTATGCGGCGCACCATGGACAATGGAACATCAAGATCTCTGGAGATGGACTTGTAACCTTGAGATTGTTAATATTATTCAACAATTTTGGCTCCCAAGTCCTCAGACAGTTCTCATCTCCTCTTTTTGTTTTCCATTCTTAGTGTGAAACACACAGACACAATGCAAAGATTGAGTCAACTTCTCCCCTTTTTATCAGGTTTCAGGTGTGATTTTACATTGCCCACTCCTGTTACTTGCCACAGGTGAGTTGGAACGAGCGTAACATGCTTGAAACAAAGTTGTTTACCCACTATTTTGGAAAAGCATCAACAATTTTGACCAGTCCATTTCGGGGTTTAGTGTGAAATTATGTCCAATTTGCCTTTTTTGTGTTGTTCCAATACACACAAAGAAAATAAGCATGTATATCACAAAACATCTGTAATTGCAATAATTTTCTGGGAGAAATATTTCATTTTTTTGGAACAATTTCAAGGGAGCCAACACTTTCGGCCATGACTGTATATAATCTCTATATTATGTACACGTGTGTATAGTATTTATAGGGTCTATGTCCCGTGTACTCTGTATATAGTATTTATATATGTCTGTATATTGGCTAGCTATACACTATGTATCTGATGTGTCTGTATAGATTATGTATATGATATATGCCATGTATATAGGCCTGCATTATGTATACCATGTATACTTTATGTATATTATTTCTGTATTATGTACTGTAAGTGATATTTGTATTTTGCTGTAACCCTTTCTCATGTACAGCACCATGGGATCAATGGTGCTATAAAAATAATAATTATGTATACCATGCATATTCCATATATATTATCTATACCATGTATATATGTATTATGTATTATATATATACATACAAACATACACACACCACGTACACCATGTATATACCGTATATATATTATGTATACCATGTATATATGCCTGTATTATGTATACAATGTATATACCGAGCATATATTATGTATGTCTATAGCAGTGTTCCCCAACTCCGGTCCTCAAGAGCCACCAACAGGTCATGTTTTCAAGATTAGTATTGTATTGCCCAGGTGATAACTGCATCAACTGGACAGGCAAGCATTCAATGACCTGTGCAATACTAAGGAAATCCTGAAAACATGACCTGTTGGTGGCTCTTGAGGACCGGAGTTGAGGAACACTGGTCTATAGTATGTATAATATGTGTGTATATATATATACACACACACACACACCATGTTCACCACGTATACACCGATTATATATTATGTATACCACCCATATATGTCAGGATTAATATGTATATGTCTATATTATGCATACTATGTGATATATATATATATATATATATATATATATATATATATCACACACACCATGTATATACCGTATATATTATGTACACCATGTATGTATGTCAGTATTATTATATATTATGTATAAAACCTGAAGACCCACCTCTTCAGACAAGCCTACAACCTGCAGTAACCACCGATCGACCAAACCGCTGCATGACCAGCTCTACCCTCACCTACTGTATTCTCACCCATCCCTTGTAGATTGTGATCCCTCGCGGGCAGGGTCCTCTCTCCTCCTGTACCAGTTATGACTTGTATTGTTTAAGATTATTGTACTTGTTTTTATTATGTATACCCCTCCTCACATGTAGAGCGCCATGGAATAAATGGCGCTATAACAATAAATAATAATAATAATAATAATAATATACCAGGCATATATTATGTATGTCTATATTATAAATACTATGCATATATACACACACCACTTACACCATGCATATACCGTGTATATATTATGTATACCATCTATATATGTCTGTATTATATATACAATGTATATACAGAGTATATATTATGTATGTCTATATTATGCATACTATGAATACACACACACCATGTATATATGTCTGTATTAGGTATATGTCTATAGTATGCATATTATGCATATATACACACACACCACATATATACAGTATATATATATTTTATGTATACCACGTATTATATATTATGTATGTCTATATTACGCATACTATGTATACACACAACACGTACATCATGTATATATGTCTGTATTAGGTATATGTATATAGTATGCATATTACGTATATATACACACACTCCACATATATACCGTATATATATTTTATGTATAGCACGGTATTATTATATATTATGCATACTATGTATATACACACCGTGTATTTATTGTACACACCCTGTATATCTATCTGCTGGAGCTGCACTGCACACACGTACATGACACGGGCAGTGACACGTGACTCCCACTATCCCCACAGAGCGGCGCATCCTCCCGTCACTGCGGCCAGGGGCAGTGACACCACCGGGCTCCGGCATCCATTCAGACTGAGCGCACAGGGACACGGACGTGTATTAACCATCTACATCCCGGAGGAGGGAAGTTACCGCAGTGTGGAGGTCGTCACCAGGACAAGTGCCACTTACCCGAGCCGCCATTGTTGCTGGTGCCGCTGCTGTCCCCTCGCACCGAGTGCCGCCGGCTACACAGGGAGCAGAACCAGCTCAGCACAAGAGCTCAGAGATAGGAGGGGCTTGTCAGGTCACATGACTGCTGTCAAGGCCGTAGGACGTAAGGACGCAAACCCGGAAGTGGCGATTGCCTCATGGCAGCGACGTAAAGGACCTGGGGAGGACATGTTTATGGTGGTTTTGATGGGTCCCCACAACACATGGCTGTATATGAGTGGGATTTCGTCTAATTTATAGAAGTGTACAGTGTTTTTCCACTGGTTTGTTCTGGAAACAAGGAAAAGCTGTGTTCTGGGGTCTTTCACAGAGCAGGGCTGTAGGTGGAGGAGAAGAGTTGGCAAATCTCCCACACACGAAACCCTGAAATAGAGCACTGTTCTTATGAGGCTTCCTCCATGGAGGTGGCATAAGTGACAATATCCGAGTGCCGTGGGCGCCGTGTCCATCTAGCAGTGGAAACTTGGGAAGTAGAGCACATGTAGCAATCACACATGGAATCTGGTGCCTGTGGGATCCAGAAGCCCCTCTACAATATTAGAAGACTCGTTGGGAGACGGCCTGAGACTTCTAAGAATCTTGTCATGAGCCACCCTGAGACTCTTAAAAATCGTGTCAGGAGCCGGCCTGAAACTTCTAAGAATCTCCTCATCAGGAGCCGGCCTGAGACTCCTAAGAATCTCCTTGTCAGGAGCTGGCCTGAGACTCCTAAGAATCTCCTCTTCAGGAGCCAGCCTGAGACTCCTAAGAATCTCCTTGTCAGGAGCCGGCCTGAAACTTTGACCCACAACACGAACATCCTGAAGTCTGTGCTACTGACTACACTGAAGTATTGTTGTGAATTCCGCTCTTGGGCTCCCTCCGGTGGTTGTAAGTGGCACTTTTGTGAGTTCTGCACTTGGGCTCCCTCTTGTGGTTTCTAGTGGTATGGCTGCTCCTTGGAGTTAGCTGTCATCAGCTGCCTCCACTTATCGTCTCCTCTTGTCAATGTTTCCTGGCTGGATTCACATCTCTGCTTGGATTCTCCTGGTTTCCTGACCAGTTCTGCAAAGATAAGTTCTGGCTTTGCTCATTTCAGTCCACATGTTGTGGACTTATTGTTCTGTGCATTCTATATTTGTCCAGCTTGTCAGTATGGACTATTTCTGTTAGCTGGAAGCTCTGGGAAGCAGATTTACCCTCCACACCTTTAGTCAGGTGTGGAGATTTTGTAAACTCTGTGTGGATTGTTTTGCAGTTTTTATACTGACCGCACAGTATCCTTTCTTGTCCTATCTATCAAGTGGCCTCCTATGCTAAAATCTGATTTCATTTCTGCGTATGTTATTTTCCCCTCCTCTCACCGTCAATATTTGTTGGGGGCTATCTTTCCTTTGGGGATTTTCTCTGAGGCAAGATAGGTTTCCTGTTTCCATCTTTAGGGGAAGTTAGATCTTAGGCTGTGCCGAGGGGTCTAGGGAGCGTCAGGTACCCCCCACGGCTATTTTTAGTTGCGCTGCTAGGTTCAGGGTTTGCGGTCAGTACAGATACCACCTCCTTCAGAGCTTGTCTCATGTTGTTCCTAAACCACCAGATCATAACAGTACAAGTGGCCAAAAATGAATTAAATGTATCTCAAAAGAAGGAAAAGAAAGTTTTGAACCATTTTTTTTTCTGTGCTTTGGTTTGTCTTTTTTTTTTCCTCTTGATATCTGGGTGGTTCAGGATATATGTTTTGGCATGGATGTTCAGGGTTTGTTTTCTCGTGTGGATCAACTTGCTGCAAGAGTGCAGAGTATCCAGGACTATGTTGTCCAGAATCCGGCTTTAGAGCCCAGAATTCCTACTTCTGATTTGTTTTTTGGGGACAGATCCAAGTTTTTGAACTTTAAAAATAACTGCAAATTGTTTTTTTACTTTGAAACCCCGTTCTTCTGGTGATCCCATTCAGCAGGTAAAAATCATCATATCCTTGCTGCGTGGTGACCCTCAAGACTGGGCTTTTTCTCTTGAAACAGGGGATCCGGCATTATTGAATGTAGATGCATTTTTTCAAGCGCTCGGATTATTGTATGACGAACCTAATTCTGTGGATGATGCAGAAAAAAACCCTGTTGGCCTTGTGTCAAGGTCAGGAAGTGGCAGAGTTATACTGCCAGAAATTTAGAAAATGGTCTGTACTCACTAAATGGAATGAAGAGGCTCTGGCTGCTATTTTCAGAAAAGGTCTTTCTGAAACCCTTAAAGATGTTATGGTGGGTTTTCCTACGCCTGCCGGTTTGAGCAAATCTATGTCTCTAGCCATTCAGATTGATCGGCGTCTGCGCGAGCGCAAAGCTGTGCACCATATGGCAGTATCCTCTGAGCATAGTCCTGAACCTATGCAATGTGATAGGATTTTGACTAGAATAGAACGGCAGGAATTCAGACGTCAGAATAGGCTGTGTTTTTACTGTGGTGATTCGGCTCATGTTATCTCTGATTGCCCTAAGCGTATTAAGAGAGTCGCTAGGTCTGTTACCATTAGTACTATACAGCCTAAATTTCTCTTATCAGTGACCCTGATTTGCTCATAGTTGTCCTTTTCTGTCATGGCATTTGTGGATTCAGGCGCTGCCCTGAACTTAATGGACTTAGAATTCGCCAGGCGCTGTGGTTTTTCCTTGCAGCCTTTGCAGAGCCCTATTCCTTTGAGGGGCATTGATGCTACACCCTTGGCCAAGGATAAACCTCAGTACTGGACACAGATGACTATGTACATGGCTCCTGCACCTCAGGAAGATTGCCGTTTTCTGGTGTTGCATAACCTGCATGATGTTGTTGTACTGGGATTTCCATGGTTACAGGAACATAATCCGGTGCTGGATTGGAAAACTATGTCGGTGACTAGTTGGGGTTGTCGAGGAGTACATAGTGACGTGCCTTTGATGTCAATTTCCTCTTCCCCCTATTCTGAGGTCCCTGAGTTTTTGTCGGATTTCCAGGATGTTTTTGATGAGCCCAAGTCCAGTTCCCTTCCTCCACATAGGGACTGTGATTGTGCTATTAACTTGATTCCTGGTTGTAAGTTCCCTAAGGGTCGACTTTTCAATCTGTCTGTGCCAGAGCATGCCGCCATGCGGAGCTATGTTAAGGAATCTTTGGAGAAAGGGCATATTCGGCCCTCTTCGTCACCATTGGGAGCGGGTTTCTTTTTTGTTGCTAAGAAGGATGGCTCCTTGAGACCCTGTATTGATTATCGTCTTCTTAATAAGATCACGGTCAAATTCCAATACCCCTTGCCTTTGCTTACTGATTTGTTTGCTCAGATTAAGGGGGCTAGTTGGTTTACTAAGATTGACCTCCGAGGGGCATATAATCTTGTTCGTATTAAACAGGGTGACGAATGGAAAACTGCATTTAATACGCCCGAAGGCCATTTTGAATACCTTGTGATGCCATTTGGGCTCTCTAATGCTCCATCTGTGTTCCAGTCTTTCATGCATGATATTTTCCGCAATTATCTTGATAAATTCATGGTCGTATATTTGGATGATATTTTGATTTTTTCTAATGATTGGGAGTCTCATGTGAAGCAGGTCAGGATGGTGTTCCAGATCCTTCGTGATAATGCTTTATTTGTGAAGGGGTCTAAGTGCCTATTCGGAGTTCAGAAGGTCTCTTTTTTGGGTTTTATTTTTTCTCCCTCGTCTATAGAAATGGATCCTGTTAAGGTCCAAGCTATTCATGACTGGATCCAGCCCACATCTGTGAATGGTCTTCAAAAATTTTTGGGCTTTGCTAATTTCTATCGCCGTTTCATTGCCAACTTTTCCAGTGTGGTTAAGCCCCTTACTGATTTGACGAAGAAAGGCTCTGATGTGACGAATTGGTCCGCTGAGGCTGTTGAGGCCTTTCAGGAGCTTAAACGCCGATTTACTTCTGCCCCTGTGTTGCGTCAACCGGATGTTTCTCTTCCTTTTCAGGTTGAGGTCGACGCTTCTAAGATTGGGGCAAGGGCCGTTTTGTCTCAGAGGGAGTCTGATGGTTCTTTGATGAAACCGTGTGCTTTTTTTTCCAGAAAGTTTTCGCCTGCGGAACGCAATTATGATGTCGGCAATCGGGAGTTGTTGGCTATGAAGTGGGCGTTTGAGGAGTGGCGACATTGGCTTGAGGGAGCTAAACACCGTGTTGTGGTCCTGACCGATCATAAGAATCTGATTTACCTCGAGTCGGCCAAGCGGCTGAATCCTAGACAGGCTCGATGGTCCCTGTTTTTCTCCCGTTTTGATTTTGTGGTCTCGTATCTTCCGGGATCTAAGAATGTTAACTTTCTAGGAGTTTTTCGCCTGATTCTCCTGGAGTCCTGGAGCCGGTTGGCATTCTTAAGGAGGGGGTGATTCTTTCTGCTATCTCCCCTGATTTGCGGCGGGTGCTTCAGGAATTTCAGGCTGATAGGTCTGACCGCTGTCCAGTGGGGAAGCTGTTTGTTCCTGATAGATGGACAAGTAAGGTAATTTCTGAGGTTCATTGTTCAGTATTGGCTGGTCATCCTGGGATTTTTGGTACCAGAGATTTGGTTGCCAGGTCCTTTTGGTGGCCTTCCTTGTCTCACGATGTGCGTGCTTTTGTGCAGTCCTGTGGGACTTGCGCCCGGGCCAAGCCTTGCTGTTCCCGCGCTAGTGGGTTGCTTTTGCCTTTGCCGGTCCCTGAGAGGCCCTGGACGCATATTTCCATGGATTTTATTTTGGATCTTCCTGTTTCCCAGAAGATGTCTGTTATCTGGGTTGTTTGTGACCGGTTCTCTAAAATGGTCCATCTGGTACCTTTGCCTAAGTTGCCTTTCTCCTCAGATCTGGTTCCATTGTTTTTTCAGCATGTGGTTCGTTTGCATGGCATTCCAGAGAATATTGTGTCTGACAGAGGTTCTCAGTTTGTCTCTAGATTTTGGCGGGCCTTTTGTGCTAGGATGGGCATTGATTTATCTTTTTCTTCGGCGTTTCATCCTCAGACTAATGGCCAAACTGAGCGAACTAATCAGACCTTGGAGACCTATTTGAAATGCTTTGTGTCTGCTGATCAGGATGATTGGGTGTCTTTCTTGCCGTTGGCCGAGTTTGCCCTTAATAATCGGGCTAGTTCGGCTACTTTGGTTTCACCTTTCTTTTGTAATTTTGGTTTTCATCCTCGTTTTTCTTCTGGGCAGGTTGAGCCTTCTGATTGTCCTGGTGTTGATTCTGTGGTGGACAGGCTGCAGCAGATTTGGACTCATGTGGTGGACAATTTGACGTTGTCTCAGGAAAGGGCTCAACGTTTTGCTAACCGCCGTCGGCGTGTTGGTCCCCGGCTTCGTGTGGGGGATTTGGTTTGGTTGTCTTCTCGTCATGTTCCTATGAAGGTTTCTTCTCCTAAGTTTAAGCCTCGGTTTATTGGTCCTTATAAAATTTCTGAAATTATTAATCCGGTGTCTTTTCATTTGGCTCTTCCTGCCTCTTTTGCCATTCATGATGTTTTCCATAGATCTTTGTTGCGGAGATATGTGGTGCCCGTTGTTCCCTCGGTTGACCCTCCTGTCCCGGTGTTGGTTGAGGGAGAGTTGGAATATGAGGTTGAGAAGATTTTGGATTCTCGTTTTTCGAGGCGGAGGCTTCAGTATCTTGTCAAGTGGAAGGGTTATGGCCAGGAGGATAATTCTTGGGTCGTTGCCTCCGATGTCCATGCTACTGATTTGGTTCGTGCTTTTCACTTGGCTCGTCCTGATTGGCCTGGGGGCTCTGGTGAGGGTTCGGTGACCCCTCCTCAAGGGGGATTACTGTTGTGAATTCCGCTCTTGGGCTCCCTCCGGTGGTTGTAAGTGGCACTTTTGTGAGTTCTGCTCTTGGGCTCCCTCTTGTGGTTTCTAGTGGTATGGCTGCTCCTTGGAGTTAGCTGTCATCAGCTGCCTCCACTTATCGTCTCTTCTGCTCCGCTATTTAAGTCTGGCTCTTTCTTCAGCCTGTGCCACTTTTCAATGTTTCCTGGCTGGATTCACATCTCTGCTTGGATTCTCCTGATTTCCTGACCAGTTCTGGAAAGATAAGTTCTGGCTTTGCTCATTTCAGTCCACATGTTGTGGACTTATTGTTCTGTGCATTCTATATTTGTCCAGCTTGTCAGTATGGATTATTTCTGTTAGCTGGAAGCTCTGGGAAGCAGATTTACCCTCCACACCTTTAGTCAGGTGTGGAGATTTTGTAAACTCTGTGTGGATTGTTTTGTAGTTTTTATACTGACCGCACAGTATCCTTTCCTGTCCTATCTATCAAGCTAGACTGGCCTCCTATGCTAAAATCTGATTTAATTTCTGCATATGTTATTTTCCCCTCCTCTCACCGTCAATATTTGTGGGGGGCTATCTTTCCTTTGGGGATTTTCTCTGAGGCATGATAGGTTTCCTGTTTCCATCTTTAGGGGAAGTTAGATCTTAGGCTGTGCCGAGGGGTCTAGGGAGCGTCAGATACCCCCCACGGCTATTTTTAGTTGCGCTGCTAGGTTCAGGGTTTGCGGTCAGTACAGATACCACCTCCTTCAGAGCTTGTCTCATGTTGTTCCTAAACCACCAGATCATAACAAGTATGCAACGTCTTATTACTCAAAGCTTTTAGCTATTGTCTTCAGTGCGGCAACGAACTCTGTAAAATCCCATGCCACTCACTCCAGTACTAAAATGACAGCCTAGCAGCAGGAGAAGGAGGCTGCCTAGTTTAGTACAGCGTGTGGCACAGACTTCGGGGTGTCCCTACTGCGGTTTTTCAGCAAAACTCACTAATAGAGTGATTTAGAAAAAGATGATTATACTGCGTTTCTAAACACAGAGGATCAGCAATTCTTTTCTGTGCCACACACTTTCCTGAGGGGGTGAGGTCACACCTTGTAGAGCAGTTTAGGTCACAAGGCTTTCAACTGGACGCAGCACTATCCGCGAAAACGCTACAGGGAGATGTTAGCCTATCATTCACCCACAGAGATGATTCAGAACTCACACAAGCAGAGTAGGGAACAGCACTGATGGATAATCTACAGTCTTTTTTTATCTGGACCCCTGAGATCTGTTATATTTTGTTAATGTCACGCTGTGACTGTACGTGAGATAGGGAAATGGGCCCTACACTGTCACTCGGGCTGGGACCCTAACTATCCATGTTTACAAAGGTATTTCTGAAGAAGAGGAGGTTTGGGCCTCTTGCTTTACTGTTCTGTTATTACCTGAGCTGCCCCACCACTTCTCCCAGGAGTCCCGGGACTGAAATACTAGTGTATCAATACATAAGACAAACATGGATAACAGAAAAGCCACTAACATACAAAAGCAGAGAGGTATACAGGGAAGAAATGTACAAACCAAATATGACACAGAGAATAGCATACACCCAAAAAACAGTATACAACAACATCTTTGAACGCATAGTGGAGATGGGATTTCATAAAATCCCCTCCACTATGCTGTAACATCTGGCCGCTGCGGATTGGACGCTGCGGCTGTACGCAGCGTCCAATCCGCAAAGTTTCCTGACCGTGGAAATATACCCTAATAGGTAGGAAGAATAGTTTTTGCAAGCTACTATTTTCATACTCCTATTGTTATGCTAAAGAGACCTAGTGCACTACAGCACAGTTTGCAATTTTTATAATTAAACGGACGGGAAGAACCGGTAACTTGCTGCTTATTGCAGCACCAATGCACATATAAAGGTGCAAGTGCCGATATTGTTGTATAAAGCTTTTAGAAGATCCTCTCTTCAAGCAGTGGTAGAGGAATAAGTCTGTGTCAGTAAAACTATGATTCATATGCAGGAATAATGACATGGCTCCTTCCTCACCTGACCTAAACGCTATTGAGAATGTGTGGGCTCTTCTTAAATGGGAGATTTTCAGTGAAGGAAAGCAATATACCTCTTTGGTCACAGTCTGGAGGATGTGTTTGGTGCTGCCCAAAAAGTTGATCATCAACATATTAAAAACTGAGTGCATAGATGGACGGATGGCTTGTAACTGGTATTGAAAAGAAGGATGGCTATATTGGTTACTGATACATTTTTTAATGCATGTTTGTTGCATTTGAATTGTTTGGTTATTCCACTCTAACAGATGAAAATAAACAATTGAGATGGGAAAATGTATGTTATTCATTTAGTTTCATTCTAATTCTGTACTCTTAATAGTTTTCCAAATAATTATTCACACATGGATATGCTCCTAAGAAAGATGATACCTCACTTTTACTTTTTTAAATATTTAGGTTTGTTAACCATTTTGATGTAGTTGTTCAATGACAAAATTCATCATCAAAAATACAAAAGGCCTACTATTTGTGCACACATTGTAGAAGGTTTGTATGTGATCATTGTCTTTTTTTTATTGAGTCATATCCAGTAGATAGGGGTGATCTCTTTGCCCTTCAGAGATATTACATGTATTTTTGATGTATTATCTTTTTTGCAGACAAAATAGATGATTTCTTATCATGCCGTCATGGTCAACAATTGTGGGTTCCTCATCATCTACCAGAGAATCAAAGGCAAGTGCTATAGAGAATACCCCACAGTTGTATATCATGGCTCAGTTTGGGAATTTTGATCTGGTGACCTGTTGCTTCATGGTGGATTCCTCTGTGTACTGGGCTATTGCCCTTTCTTCCCTGTCAAAATGCTGATGGTTTCTATTGACTTTATTTCCCTTTCTTGGTTTGCCCCTTTCCTGGTGTTTCTCATTTTCCTGTTTTGGTCTGCCCTATAACATTATGAGTGCAGTTTTATATGTTTACCCTTCACTGCTCTTCCTATTGTCTGGAAAATCAATCATTCTTTCCATTCTTCATTAAAAAAAATTGAGGGACACCTGGTCCTTAAAATATACTGTAATTGAGGGGGATTGGGAGTATTAGGTAGAGCTAGTTCTGGACTCCAGGTGAGTTAGGCACCATGTCAGTATCTCATTAAGTGGAAAGGTTATGGTCCTGAAGATAACTCTTGGGTTAATACGGAGGATCTTCATGCAGATCGCTTTATGAGAGAGTTCCATCAGTGACGACAGGGCTTCTGAGTGTCCGGTGGCCCCTCGGAGAAGAGGGCGGACTGTCATGGCTTAGCTTGGGGATTCTATTTGGTGACCTGTTGCTTCGTGGTTGATTCCTCTGCTGGGTTATTGTTCTTTCCTCCCTGCCCAAATAATGATGGTTTCTATTGTCTTTGTTTTCCTTTCTTGGTTTGCTCCTCATCAGTTGTTTGGTATTTTCACATTTTAGTTTGCAATATCACATTCTGGCTTGAGTGTTATATGTTCACCCTTCACTTCCTTGCTGGTTATACCTCTTGGTGAATGTGTGTTCAGGAGTCCCAGCCCTTAAGCTAAGGGGTTTACCTTGCTTGTAAACGCCAGTCATATTCTTGCAGTGAGTCTGTTTGCTTTCCCTCACAGGACCTTTTCCTTTTACCAGTGTTGAGTTTCTGGTAGGTTATACTTGTTCCTTTTATTATGGTTTCTCCTTAGCTTTCCCTCTCTACCCTATATGAATCTGTTTTAGCATCTCACCCTGGATGTTCGTATCATACTTCACACTTTCCTATCACCAGTTGGGTGTAGATGCGGTGCTACCTGTGTGTGAGCGTGTACACGTTCATAACAGTGTAGTTGTTTATTGGCAGATGAACATTAAAAAACTTCACGTTTCATGGTGCCTTGGACTACTCTGCCATAGATGTTATTAATCTGCTCCCGGATAGTCTTGGTGTCAAGACTAACCATCACCATCTATTCGGGAGAAGATTAATAACTGCCAAGATCTTGCCATTCTTGAATTGCATTGTGTTGCCAGTCCACTGTGTCCTCATTGATGGATTTGTATGGCTCTCTTTATTAAGCTGCACCCTGGTACTATAAGGGTAGCACTTTGGCTTTCGACCATCAAAGTCCATAATCCTCCTCTGCAGGATTCATTGATGCTTTTGATGATGTCATGGTCCGGAATGCTTTGCTGCCTGCTGCTCTCCAGGATGGACAGGTGCACAGTAGACAGGTTTTTCATGTTCTGCTGCTTCCAGGAATTATTACTTCTAGTGGTGTCATCATCCCCAGACTCCCTCAATCTTTGTAGATTGGCTCAGTAACTACAGTAGTTCTTTAATGGTGCTTTTGTGGGTGGGAATGTCCCGATCTGACTTCTTAGAGGTTGGCATTCACCTTTTATGACTCCTTGCGGGAAGACTCACCAGTTGCCTGCACAACATCCTCAATAGGACCAGCCATTGCAACATGCTATGGGCAGCACAGTGGCTCAGTGTTTATTACTATAGCTTTTCAGCATTGTGGTCCTGGGTTAAAATCCCACTAAGACAAAATATGCAAGGAGTTTATATGTTCTCCCTGTGTTTTGTGTGGATTTCCTCTGGGTAATTTAGATTGTGAGCCCCAGTAGGGACAGTGATGCTAAATTCTATAAAACCATAAAGGCTGTAGAGCAGGGGTGCACCTGTGGGCCACTATAACCTTCTGTGCACCCCCCAATCATCTAGTCTTTGAAATGCCTGTGTGAAGTATAAACTGAGGCACCTAAGTTTACCACAAAAAAACTGGGAAAACTTATTGACTCGAGTATAAACAGGGTATGCATTTTCCTCTCATCCCCATCCTGGTATGCATGGCCCCTCATCTCCATCCTGGTCTGCGTGGCACCTCATCCCTATCCTGGTATGCATGGTTCCTCATCCCTATCCTGGTCTGCATGGCTCTTCATCTCTATCCTTGTATGCATGGCTCCTCATCCTGATCCTGGTATGCATGGCTCTTCATCCCCATCCTGGTCTGCATGGCTCTTCATCCCCATCCTGGTATGCATGGCTCCTTTTCCCTATCCTGGTATGCATGGCTCTTCATCCCTATCCTGGTCTGCATGGCTCCTCATCCCTATCCTGGTATGCATGGCTCCTCATCCCTATCCTGGTATGCATGGCTCCTCATCCCTATCCTGGTCTGCATGGCTCCTCATCCCTATTCTTGTATGCATGGCTCCTCATTCCTATTCTTGTATGCACGGCACCTCATGCCCATCATGATATGCATGGCTCCTCTTCCCTATCCTTGTATGCTTGGCTCTTCATCCCTATCCTTGTATGCATGGCTCCTTTTCCCTATCCTGGTATGCATGGCTCTTCATCCCCATCCTTATTGACTCGAGTATAAGCCGGGTATACATTGTCCCCTCATCCCTATCCTGGTTTGCATGACTCCTCATCCCCATCCTGGTCTGCATGGCTCCTCATCCCTATCCTAGTATGCATGGCTCCTCATCCCTATCCTGGTATACATGGCTCCTCATCCCTATCCTTGTATGCATTGCTCTTCATCCCTATCTTGGTATGCATAGCTCATCTTCCCTATCCTTGTATGCATGGCCCCCATCAGAAAAACATAAAAAATAAACCATCCTACTTACCATCCCTGTGCTCCCTCGCAGCGTCTTGTTCCGGTGCCAGCAACTGATTTATGCTTGTAAGGAGCGCTTGGCAGTGACATCATTCACTGCTTACAAGCAGAGGACAGCTGCTGGAATACTCACTGCTCGCTACGCCGGAAATATGTGCGAGGAGGTCAGTGAGTATTCCGTGTTATTTAGAAGCGCGCACAGTGTCAGCAGCAACCGTCGGCTTCCTGCAACGGCCCGGCTTTCACGCTTGCCGCTACTAAAGGGAATGAAAGTTCACTGCCCTCCACACCTATGGGAGTGGAGAAAAGTGAATATTCATTTCTCTTAAATAGTGGGCACATGTGATCGCCCGGCCGCTGCAGGAAGCCGTCGGCTGCGACCAGTGTTCCCGCTATTACAGAGAAATGAATATTCACTGCGAGTTCAGTGAATATTAATTTCTCTTTAGCAGTTGGCACAGACTTTAGCCGCATCAGCCGGCTCCTGCCTCCTGTAACCCGCTGCCACTCCTCCTCCATCTTCCGGGACCCTCACTTGAGTATAAGCCAAGGGGGGGGACGTTTTCAGCACAAAAAAATGTGCTGAAAAACTCGGCTTATACTCGCGTATGCACAGTACTTTGTAGTTTGGTCTTTTCCCTCTTGTGTCTGTGTATATGTGTCTTGTGTCTGTGTATCCTGCTGTCTTTTAAAGAGTAACTGTCGTTTTAATTTTTATTTCATAAATCAAGAATACAAATTATATAGCAGATTTTCCACTATATTTTGAAACTTCTCAGGCTAAAACCAAGAAAAAAGAAAAAAAAAAAGACATACAGTATTCGTCAAGCTTGGACAACCCTGTTCATGCAATGGTTTTTCTTGTTCTTATATAAATGTGAGCATTGTACATTCAAACCGAAGTCAGCCAAATCATGAATGAAAACATATAGCAACCATGAGAAAAGAAACCCTTGAAGCAAACCAGAATTTGTGTTAAAACTTAGATTCTTCAAAGTACCGCCCTTTTGCTTTGATGACAGCTTTGGTATTCTCTCAAGAAGATTCATCAGGTCATCACCTGGAATACCCTCACTAACAGGTAGGTATACCTACCTCTTCAAGAGCTTCATTTGTGGAATAACGAGTTTTGAGATCGTTTTTGCGACCATCAGGTATATTTTGCAGGTGTAGTGTGATATGACACAAAGCACTCAGCTTAGTAAAGAGAAATTACAGTCCATCATTACTTTATGACATCAAGGTTCTAGCATTTTTCTGGATTGACTGACCTTCAAGGTATGGTTCTCAGGAAAACCATCAATTGCTATGAAATTTTCTCTCATGTAGACCATCTCCAAAAAGTAAGGCCTTGAATTACTTACGCTGCAGAAAATAAGCTCATTAGAGTTACCAGCCTTAAAAAACAATTTGACAGCATCATTGATAATAATCTTCATAAATGATGCACAGACATCAAGTAGCAAGTACATCTCAACATTAAAGCGGGGCATGTTCATTGTTTCCCCCCCCGAACTTGTCGGTTTCGTAGGGGGTAAACTTGATCTAAAAAACCACCACTTTGTGTATTGTCTCCCTGCCTGTTCTGATACCTGTCAATACTTATACACGCAAGGTTACCTGGCCTAACATTTTCTGCACTTATGTGCTTATGTCATTTACCAGAGGTATCTTGAGTATGTGGGGCAGTATATTTCACCCTTGTTTATGACTGTCCTCACCATTAGTCTATATTGGTATCACCCATAAGTGATGTGTTACCTGACAGGTTACATCATTTAATACCATTATAGTTTAATTTGTTTTTGGGGTGACACTATTTGTTGTTGTTTTTGAGTACTTTTATCTTGTACCTAATAAAGGTTATATTTTAATTCCTACTATAGCTGTGTTCCCTTAATACTGGTGGGATTTTGTTGGATTTTCCAATTAGATTGATTTAGTTTTGCTTTTTTCACTCAGCTCCAGACTCAAAGATATTGACTTACTTACATTCTGACAGTTACAGAATTATTTATTTTTCTGTTTTTGGCATTTTTACAGCTGATAATAGTATACAAATCAATGAATCAATAATTAAGGATGTAATTGAGAGTGGTGATAAGGCACCGGCATTTATTCTGCAGCATTGCTGCATCCTTTTATTGTAATAGGGAAATGCTCCCCCTAGTGTTCAACAAAGGGTAATCATTTACAATTCTTCATTCAAAGATTCAAATACATTCCTATAGGTATTGATTTTCAATAAACCTACAAGGGGGGCAATCAATATAAATACTCCGCCATAATGTATATATAAGAAAACCAACAAAAGATGGACAAAAGATGGACACAGGAGCTAAAATAAGCAATTTTATTGAAGACAAAATTCTAAAAAAGTGTATAAATACATCAATACAAACGACAATAAGAACGATGCAAAGATAAAAGAAAGGCAACACTAGTGCCACGCACAAGCAGACTAAGCAAGTGAGCCGTACAACAGATACATATATACATATATAAATATATAGATAAATGCCTATAAAGAATCCAAGTAGGTGACCTGGTTACTCTGTATACAATCAGATCATACTAAATAATAATATCAATAATTAATAGGGCATAGAAGCAGCCACACCACCAATGTAAGGCTCCAAGACATCATATATCCATAAGGAGGTTCAAAGCCTGAACGTACATACACAAAGTATACTACACTACAAATACCATGAGGAACCCTGTGCAGCTTATACACAACCGTATATATTCCGATATTTCCGGGAAGTCCCATATATATGTGTATAATAAGTAAGGCCAGAATTATTCTTACATGGTAGTAGAGAATAAGGATGAAAAATGAGAGTAAAGCTAAAGGCAATGAACCAACCTGCTGCTCGTGCGTGGAAAAGGAAGGCCCCGACGCGCGTTTCTCACACGTTGCTTCCTCGGGGGGCGCTAGTGAGAGGAGACATGGGGGTCCTTTTATATTAAATAGCAGAACGCTGAGCGGTAATGGCGGTAAATTTCCTGTGCTTAAATATGAAAGCAGGAAAAGTATCATCGTACATATGTGCAGATTTACCATTCAGTGATTTCAATGGCAGTCTTGCTAGTTGTCACTCTGGTTTTTGACCATACACATTAAATAAAAGTAGTCTAATACCAAATCATAACCAAATATACAGTGGGGCAAAAAAGTATTTAGTCAGTCAGCAATAGTGCAAGTTCCACCACTTAAAAAGATGAGAGGTGTCTGTAATTTACATCATAGGTAGACCTCAACTATGGGAGACAAACTGAGAAAAAAAAATCCAGAAAATCACATTGTCTGTTTTTTTTATCATTTTATTTGCATATTATGGTGGAAAATAAGTATTTGGTCAGAAACAAAATTTCATCTCAATACTTTGTAATATATCCTTTGTTGGCAATGACAGAGGTCAAACGTTTTCTGTAAGTCTTCACAAGGTTGCCACACACTGTTGTTGGTATGTTGGCCCATTCCTCCATGCAGATCTCCTCTAGAGCAGTGATGTTTTTGGCTTTTCGCTTGGCAACACGGACTTTCAACTCCCTCCAAAGGTTTTCTATAGGGTTGAGATCTGGAGACTGGCTAGGCCACTCCAGGACCTTGAAATGCTTCTTACGAAGCCACTCCTTCGTTGCCCTGGCGGTGTGCTTTGGATCATTGTCATGTTGAAAGACCCAGCCACGTTTCATCTTCAATGCCCTTGCTGATGGAAGGAGGTTTGCACTCAAAATCTCACGATACATGGCCCCATTCATTCTTTCATGTACCCGGATCTGTCGTCCTGGCCCCTTTGCAGAGAAACAGCCCCAAAGGATGATGTTTCCACCACCATGCTTTACAGTAGGTATGGTGTTTGATGGATGCAACTCAGTATTCTTTTTCCTCCAAACACGACAAGTTGTGTTTCTACCAAACAGTTCCAGTTTGGTTTCATCAGACCATAGGTCATTCTCCCAAAACTCCTCTGGATCATCCAAATGCTCTCTAGCAAACTTCAGACGGGCCCGGACATGTACTGGCTTAAGCAGTGGGACACGTCTGGCACTGCAGGATCTGAGTCCATGGTGGTGTAGTGTGTTACTTATGGTAGGCCTTGTTACATTGGTCCCAGCTCTCTTCAGTTCATTCACTAGGTCCCCCCGCGTGGTTCTGGAATTTTTGCTCACCGTTCTTGTGATCATTCTGACCCCACGGGGTGGGATTTTGCGTGGAGCCCCAGATCGAGGGAGATTATCAGTGGTCTTGTATGTCTTCCATTTTCTAATTATTGCTCCCACTGTTGATTTCTTCACTCCAAGCTGGTTGGCTATTGCAGATTCAGTCTTCCCAGCCTGGTGCAGGGCTACAATTTTGTTTCTGGTGTCCTTTGACAGCTCTTTGGTCTTCACCATAGTGGAGTTTGGAGTCAGACTGTTTGAGGGTGTGCACAGGTGTCTTTTTATACTGATAACAAGTTTAAACAGGTGCCATTACTACAGGTAATGAGTGGAGGAAAGAGGAGACTCTTAAAGAAGAAGTTACAGGTCTGTGAGAGCCAGAAATCTTGATTGTTTGTTTCTGACCAAATACTTATTTTCCACCATAATATGCAAATAAAATGATAAAAAAAAACAATGTGACTTTCTGGATTTTTTTTTCTCAGTTTGTCTCCCATAGTTGAGGTCTACCTATGATGTAAATTACAGACGCCTCTCATCTTTTTAAGTGGTGGAACTTGCACTATTGCTGACTGACTAAATAATTTTTTGCCCCACTGTATAAGCTAAACAATGGGGTTTCTCGGCTCCAACCAACAGCAGATGTCTGCAGAAACAAGGATCGAGCATGTCGATTTTAACATCTCACCTACTATTTAATTGTCCTCACCTACTGTATTCTCACCCATCCCTTGTAGATTGTGAGCCCTCGCGGGCAGGGTCCTCTCTCCTCCTGTACCAGTTATGACCTGTATTGTTTAAGATTATTGTACCTGTTTTTATTATGTATACCCCTCCTCACATGTAAAGCGCCATGGAATAAATGGCGCTATAACAATAAATAGTAATAATAATAATAACAACATGCTTGATGTGACAGATCTCACACCTTGAGCTAGCTAAGCTCAGAACAAAAGGCTTTCTTGAAAAATACATACATTTGGGTTTCAGTCCTATTGCCCTCGTTGTGTTATATCCAGCCCCTATTCATTTTGAACAAATGTATGCTTCCAACATGGTAATATGTTGCTGATTTACATATGAGCACTCCAAAATACTATATGACCTGTTAAACTTTTGGATTAATAGAGAGCAATCGCATCCCAGTCCCATTTTTATCTTTTTTTGGGGTCCCTGAAAAATGCCCACAGGAAAAATGCCCACTGGAAAATTCCCCACACGGAAAATTGCCAATTACAGCATCACAAAACTTTCAGATCTATGATATGACACCTCATACACACACGGCTCCTATCCATACATCTCGTACACACATGGCACCACTCCGTACACCTCATACACACACGGCTCCTCTCCATACATCTCGTACAAATGGCACTACTCCGTACACCTCGTACACACACCGCTCCGCTCCATACACATTGCACACGCTGCTCCGCTCTGTATACCTTGCACAAACACGGCTCCGCTGAGTACACCTCATACACATACGGCTCCTCTCCATACACCTCGTACACACACGGCTCCGCTCTATACACATTGCACACGCTGCTCTGCTCCGTACACCTCGTACATGCATGGCTCTGCTCCGCACACCTCGTACACATTTGGCTCTGCTCTGTACATCTTGTACACACGTGGCTCCGCTCCGTACACCTCGCACACACACGACTCTGCTCCATATACCTTTCACACTCTGCTCTGATCCGCACACCTCTTACACACATGGCTCCGCTCCGTACACCTTTCACACGCTGCTCCGCTCCGTACACCTCGTACACACGCAGCTGTGCTCCGTACACCTCGTACACGTGGCTCCATACACCTCTTACACACGACTCCGCTCTGTACACCTTTCACATGCTGCTCTTCTCCGTACACCTCATACACACATGGCTGCGCTCCGTACACCTCATGCACACGGCTCCGCTCCGTACACGTCTTACACACACGGTTGCGCTCCGTACACGTCTTACACACACGGCTGCGCTCGGTACACCTCATGCATACGGCTCCATACACCTCTTACACACACGGCTCCGCTCCGTACACGTCTTACACACAGCTGCGCTCCGTACACCTCATGCACACGGCTCCGTACACCTCTTACACACACGGCTCCGCTCCATACACGTCTTACACACACGGCTGCGCTCCGTACACCTCATGCACGCGGCTCCGTACACCTCTTACACACACGGCTCCGCTCCGTACACCTCGTACACACATGGCTGTGCTCCGTACACCTCATGCACACGGCTTCGTACACCTCTTACACACACGGCTCAGCTCCGTACACCTCGTACACACGGCTGCGCTCCGTACACCTCATGCACACGGCTCCTCTCCGTACACCTCGTACACACACGGCTGCGCTCCGTACACCTCATGCACACGGCTCCGTACACCTCTTACACACACGGCTCCGCTCTGTACACGTCTTACACACACGACTCCGCTCTATACACCTTTCACTCGCTGCTTCGATCCATACACCTCGTACACACACCGCTCTGCTACATCCACACTGTAAACACTTCCTGGCCTCACACATACACTTACCCTCCTCTGGCGACATGGCAACCAGCAGAGTCCTGTACACGGAGGTCCTCCCGATCTATCATGTGATCCCTGACTCCTCCCATCCTGTGACCTCATCACAGGTCCTGTTCGCACAGAGCAGCCATTACGTGGTGTGCTGCTCTGCGGGTGCAGCCTGTGCAGGGACTCAGGGAGCTCTCAGCTGACCGGGTGATATCACATACCTCCCAACCAGTGCGTGACAATTAATGTCCCGCCCGGGATCGCGGGGCTGACTGTCAAAATCAGGACAGTCCTGCTGGATCCGGGACGGTTGGGAGGTATGCTAGTGTATGTGTCCCCGTTCTGACCCTAATTTGATAATTAAAAACAATAACATTCTACTCACCTTTCCTCTGCTCCCACGTCGCCCAGTGTCTTTTGTGGCCACCGCACAGCCCGGCAGCTGACATCGGAGTGTGCGCCATTTCATGCACCGCTCCCTGTGGCTGCACCTCTGATGTCAGCTCACAGCCAACGCACCCGCAGCATGTATCGCAGTGCTGGGACCCCACGGATCTTTGCAACATGATGCATGTCATCTGGATCTGCATCTTCAGTGAAGACGCAGATCCAGCAGAAGCAGGCACATGTACCCCCTGTAATAATTATATATTGTTCTCCTGCCCTGCAGAGTATCTCACCTATAATTCTATATTATTCTCCTGCCCTGCAGAGGATCTCACCTATAATTCTATATTATTCTCCTGATCTGCAGAGCATTTCACCTATAATTCTATATTATTCTCCTGCCCTGCAGAGCATCTCACATATACCTGCATACTATCCGTCTGTCCTGCAGAGCATTTAGCCTATAGCTCTATGCTATTCTCTGTTCTTCAGAGCATCTCACTTATACAGTGGGGCAAAAAAGTATTTAGTCAGTCAGCAATAGTGCAAGTTCCACCACTTAAAAAGATGAGTGGCGTCTGTAATTTACATCATAGGTAGACCTCAACTATTGGAGACAAACTGAGAAAAAAAAATCCAGAAAATCACATTGTCTGATTTTTTAACATTTTATTTGCATATTATGGTGGAAAATAAGTATTTGGTCAGAAACAAACAATCAAGATTTCTGGCTCTCACAGACCTGTAACTTCTTCTTTAAGAGTCTCCTCTTTCCTCCACTCATTACCTGTAGTAATGGCACCTGTTTAAACTTGTTATCAGTATAAAAAGACACCTGTGCACACCCTCAAACAGTCTGACTCCAAACTCCACTATGGTGAAGACCAAAGAACTGTCAAAGGACACCAGAAACAAAATTGTAGCCCTGCACGAGGCTGGGAAAACTGAATCTGCAATAGCCAACCAGCTTGGAGTGAAGAAATCAACAGTGGGAGCAATAATTAGAAAATGGAAGACATACAAGACCACTGATAATCTCCCTCGATCTGGGGCTCCACGCAAAATCCCACCCCGTGGGGTCAGAATGATCATAAGAACGGTGAGCAAAAATCCCAGAACCACGCGGGGAGACCTAGTGAATGAACTGCAGAGAGCTGGGACCAATGTAACAAGGCCTACCATAAGTTACACACTACGCCACCATGGACTCAGATCCTGCAGTGCCAGACGTGTCCCACTGCTTAAGCCAGTACATGTCCGGGCCCGTCTGACGTTTGCTAGAGAGCATTTGGATGATCCAGAGGAGTTTTGGGAGAATGTCCTATGGTCTGATGAAACCAAACTGGAACTGTTTGGTAGAAACACAACTTGTCGTGTTTGGAGGAAAAAGAATACTGAGTTGCATCCATCAAACACCATACCTACTGTAAAGCATGGTGGTGGAAACATCATGCTTTGGGGCTGTTTCTCTGCAAAGGGGCCAGGACGACTGATCCGGGTACATGAAAGAATGAATGGGGCCATGTATCGTGAGATTTTGAGTGCAAACCTCCTTCCATCAGCAAGGGCATTGAAGATGAAACGTGGCTGGGTCTTTCAACATGACAATGATCCAAAGCACACCGCCAGGGCAACGAAGGAGTGGCTTCGTAAGAAGCATTTCAAGGTCCTGGAGTGGCCTAGCCAGTCTCCAGATCTCAACCCTATAGAAAACCTTTGGAGGGAGTTGAAAGTCCGTGTTGCCAAGCGAAAAGCCAAAAACATCACTGCTCTAGAGGAGATCTGCATGGAGGAATGGGCCAACATACCAACAACAGTGTGTGGCAACCTTGTGAAGACTTACAGAAAACGTTTGACCTCTGTCATTGCCAACAAAGAATATATTACAAAGTATTGAGATGATATTTTGTTTCTGACCAAATACTTATTTTCCACCATAATATGCAAATAAAATGTTAAAAAAACAGACAATGTGATTTTCTGGATTTTTTTTTCTCAGTTTGTCTCCCATAGTTGAGGTCTACCTATGATGTAAATTACAGACGCCTCTCATCTTTTTAAGTGGTGGAACTTGCACTATTGCTGACTGACTAAATACTTTTTTGCCCCACTGTAACTCTCTACTGTTTTCCTGTGGGTGTTCATGTCTGTGGGCACTTTTCACATATCATGTGAACACCTTGCACCTGAAATATCATAGATCTGAAACTTTGTGATGATGCAATTGGCAATTTTCCGTGTGGGGAATTTTCCGTGTGGGGAATTTTCCTGTGGGCATTTTTCCTGTGGGCATTTTTCATGTGGGCAATTTTCCTGTGGGCAATTTTCCTGTGGGCATTTTTCTGGTCACCGAATGATTTACATCTGTTAGCCATCATAAGTACATGTGGGGGTTCCCTAGCAACCAGGCAACCCCCACATGTACTTATGCTGGCTAACAGATGTAAATCAACCAGCTGTGGCAAGAAAAACTAAATCTGTGAGCACTAAAAAATACTCGGAGGACCCCCGAGCATCTCGAGTAACGAGTTTATTCGCTCATCACTAGTAATCATATATAGTGGCCTCTATGAATACATTTTTTTAAATCTCTCCCTTTTTTTAGCCTGCTTAGTGGGTGTTGCTCTGTTTTGTAAAAAAGTGAATAGCGCCCCCAAGAGTCTGATTTTCTCTGGAGTCTCGGTTGCCGGGGGTAGCTGAGACCCCAGAGAACATGATTCGGGCACATTTGCAGGATCCGTTTTTTTGTCCAAAAAGACGGATTGCGACGGATGCCACACGACGCACGTGTGAAAGTAGCCTTAGGGTTAGGGTTGGGGCTAAAGTTAGGGCTAGGGTTGGGGCTAAAGTTAGGGCTAGGGTTGCGGCTAAAGTTAGGGTTAGAGTTGGGATTAGGGTTAGGGTTTCGATTAGGGTTGGTGTTAGGGTTGGCATTATGGTTACGTTTGGGATTAGGGTTAGGTTTGGGATTAGGGTTAAAGTTAGGGTTGGGATTAAGGTTAGGGGTGTATCGGGATTAAGGTTAGGTTTGAGGTTAGGGTTGAGATTAGGATTAGGGGCGTGTTGGATTTAGGGTTTTGATTAGTGTTATGGTAAAGGTACCTTCACACATAACGATATCGTCAACAATATCGTTGCTTTTTGTGACGTAGCAACGATAACGTTAAGGAAATCGTTATGTGTGACAGCGACCAACGATCATGCCCCTGCTGTGAGATCGTTGGTCGCTGAGGAAAGTCCAGAACTTTATTTCGTCGCTGGATCTCCCGCTGACATCGCTGGATCGGCGTATGTGACGCCGATCCAGCGATGTCTTCACTGGTAACCAGGGTAAACATCAAGTTACTAAGCGCAGGGCCGCGCTTAGTAACCCGATGTTTACCCTGGTTACCAGCGTAAACGTTAAAAAAACAAACACTACATACTTACCTTCAGCTGTCTGTCCCCGGCGCTCTGCTTCTCTGCACTCCTCCTGCATCCTGTGTCAGCGCCGGCCAGCCGGAAAGCACAGCGGTGACGTCACCGCTCTGCTTTCCGGCTGACCGGCGCTGACAGTGCAGAGGAAAGCAGAGCGCCGGAGGACAGACAGCTGAAGGTAAGTATGTAGTGTTTGTTTTTTTAACGTTTACGTTGGTAACCAGGGTAGACATCGGGTTACTAAGCGCGGCCCGATGTTTACCCTGGTTACCGGGGACCCCGGGATCGTTGGTCGCTGGAGAGCTGTCTGTGTGACAGCTCTCCAGCAACCAAACAGCGACGCTGCAGCGATCGACATCGTTGTCGGTATCGCTGCAGCGTCGCTTAGTGTGAAGGTACCTTTAGTGTTGAGATTAGGGTTGTTTCGGGATTAGGGTTGTGATTATCGTTAGGGTTGTGATTAGGATTATGCATCGGGTTGGGATTAGGGTTAAAGGTACCTTCACACATAACGATATTGTTAACGATATCGTTGCTATTTGTGACGTAGCAACGATATCGTTAATGAAATCGTTATGTGTGACAGCGACCAACGATCAGGCCCCTGCTGGGAGATCGTTGGTCGCTGAATAAAGTCCAGAACTTTATTTCGTCGCTGGATCTCCCGCAGACATCGCTGGATCGGCGTGTGTGACACCGATCCAGCGATGTCTTCACTGGTAACCAGGGTAAACATCGGGTTACTAAGCGCAGGGCCGCGCTTAGTAACCCGATGTTTACCCTGGTTACCATGCTAAAAGTAAAAAAAAACAAACAGTACATACTTACCTACCGCTGTCTGTCCTCCAGCGCTGTGCTCTGCTCTCCTCCTGTACTGGCTGTGAGCCGGAAAGCAGAGCGGTGACGTCACCGCTCTGCTTTCCGGCTCCCAGACAGTACAAGAGGAGAGCAGAAAAGCAGAGCGCAGCGCTGGAGGACAGACAGCGTTAGGTAAGTATGTACGGTTTGGTTTTTTTTTACTTTTAGCATGGTAACCAGGGTAAACATCGGGTTACTAAGCGCGGCCCTGCGCTTAGTTACCCGATGTTTACCCTGGTTACCGGCATCGTTGGTCGCTGGAGAGCGGTCTGTGTGACAGCTCTCCAGCGACCAAACAGCGACGCTGCAGCGATTCGGATCGTTGTCGGTATCGCTGCAGCGTCGCTAAATGTGAAGGGGCCTTAAGGGTGTGTTAGGGTTATGATTGGAGTTAGAATTGAGGGGTTTCCACTGTTTAGGTACATCAGGGGTTCTCCAAACATGACAGCCAATTTTGCGCTCAAAAAGTCAAATGGTGCTCCCTCCCTTCTGAGCTCTACCGTGCCCCCAAACAGTGGTTTACCCCCACATATGGAGCACCAGTGTACTCGGGATAAATTGGACAACAACTTTTGGCATCCAATTTCTCATGTTACCCTTGTAAAAATAAAAACTTGGGGGCTAAAAAATCTTTTTTTGTGGAAAAAAAATATTTTTTATTTTCACGACTCTGCATTATAAACCTCTGTGAAGCACTTGGGCATTCAAAGTTATCACCACACATCTAGATAAGTTCATTGGGGTGTCTAGTTTCCAAAATGGGGTCACTTGTGGGGGGTTTCTACTGTGTAGGTACATCAGGGGCTCTGCAAACGCAACATAAAGCCTGCAGACCATTCTATCAAAGTCTGCATTCCAAAACGGTGCTCCTTCCCTTCCGAGCTCTGCCGGGCGCCCAAACAGTGGTTTACCCCCACACTTGGGGTACCAGCATACTCAGGACAAATTGGCCAACAACTTTTGGGGTCCAATTTGTCTTGTTACCCTTGTGAAAATAAAAACTTGGGGGCTAAAAAATCTTTTTAGTGTAAAATTGTTATTTTTTTATTTTCACGATTCTGCATTATAATCTTCTGTGAAGCACTTGGTGGTTGAAAGTTCTCACCACACATCTAGATAAGTTCCTTGGGGTGTCTAGTTTCCAAAATAGGGTCACTTGTTGGGGTTTCTACTGTTTAGGTACATTAGGGGCTCTGCAAACGCAACATAACGCCCGCAGACCATTCTATCAAAGTCTGCATTCCAAAACGGCGCTCCTTCCCTTCCGAGCTCTGCCGTGCACCCAAACAGTGGTTCCCCCCCCCCCACACATGGGGTATCAGCATACTCAGGACAATATGGCCAACAACGTTGGAGGTCCAATTTCTCCTGATACCCTTGTGAAAGAAAAAATTTTGGGGTGAAAAGATCATTTTTGTGGAAAAAATATGATTTTTTTTATTTTCATGGCTCTACATTATAAACTTCTGTGAAGCAGTTGGGGGTTCATAGTGCTCACCACACATCTCACTAAGCTCTTTGGGGGGGGGGTCTAGTTTCCAAAATGGGGTCACTTGTGGGGGGTTTCTACTGTTTAGGCACATCAGGGGCTCTCCAAACGCGACATGGCGTCCGATCTCAATTCCAGCCAATTCTACATTGAAAAAGTAAAACAGCACTCCTTCTCTTCCAAGCTCTGCGGTGCGCCCAAACAGTGGTTTACCCCCACATATGGGGTATCGACGTACTCAAAAGAAATTGCACAATAACTTTTGTGGTCTAATTTCTCCTGTTAACCTTGTGAAAATAAAAATTTGGGGGCAAAAAGATGATTTTTGTAGAAAAAATTTGATTTTTTATTTTCACGGCTCTACGTTATAAGCTTCCGTGAAGCCCCTGGGGGTTTAAAGTGCTCACCACACATCTAGATAAGTTCCTTAAGGGGTCTAGTTTCCAAAATGGTGTCACTTGTGGGGGGTTTCCACTGTTTAGGCACATCAGGGGCTCTCCAAACGCGACATGGCGTCCGATCTCAATTCCAGCCAATTCTACATTGAAAAAGTAAAACGGCACTCCTTCTCTTCAAAGCTCTGTGGTGCACCCAAACAGTGGTTTACCCCCACATATGGGGTATCGACGTACTCAGGAGAAATTGCACAACAACTTTTGTGGTCTAATTTCTCTTGTTACCCTTGTGAAAATAAGAATTTGTTGGCGAAAAATCATTTTTGTGTAAACAAATGCGATTTTTTTATTTTCACGGCTCTACGTTATAAACTTCTGTGAAGCATTTGGGGGTTCAAAGTGCTCACCACACATCTAGAAAAGTTCCTTAAGGGGTCTAGTTTCCAAAATGGTGTCACTTGTGGAGCTTTTCCACTGTTTAGGCACATCAGGGGCTCTCTAAACGTGACATGGCATCCGATCTCAATTCCAGCCAATTCTGCATTGAAAAAGTCAAACGGCGCTCCTTCTCTTCCAAGCTCTGCCGTGCGCCCAAACAGTGGTTTACCCCCACATATGGGGTATCTGCGTATTCAGGAGAAATTGCCCAACAAATTTTGTGGTTCATTTTCTCTTTTTACACTTGTGAAAATAAAAAAAATTGGTTCTGAAGTAAAATGTTTGCAAAAAAAAGTTAAATGTTAATTTTTTCCTTCCACATTGTTTCAGTTCCTGTGAAGCACGTAAAGGGTTAATAAACATCTTGAATGTGGTTTTGAGCACCTTGAGGGGTGCAGTTTTTAGAATGGTGTCATGCTTGGTTATTTTCTGTCATATAGACCCCTCAAAATGACTTCAAATGTGATGTGGTCCCTAAAAAAATGGTGTTGTAAAAATGAGAAATTGCTGGTCAACTTTTAACCCTTATAACTCCCTAACAAAAAAAATTTTGTTTCCAAAATTGTTCTGATGTAAAGTAGACATGTGGGAAGTGTTATTTTTTTAACTATTTTTTGTGACATATCTCTCTGATTTAAGGGCATAAAAATACAAAGTTTGAAAATTGCAAAATTTTTAAAATTTTCGCCATATTTCCGTTTTTTTTAAATAAATAATCACCAGTAATATCGAAGAAATGTTACCACTAACATGAAGTACAATTTGTCATGAAAAAACAGTCTCTGAATCAAGTTACAGTGGTCAGAATTATAAAAATTGGCTCGTTCATTAAGTACCAAATTGGCTCTGTCACTAAGGGGTTAACTTTTTTACCAATCTAATTTTTCAGGGAAATTTTGGTGTTTAATACAATTAATAGGCTGAATGCAGATTCACTCTAGTGAGATTTAGTGCTCAATCTAGCATAAATGTCCACACAAATAAGGGAGCAAAGCCCTGTATTAGTACATAGTAACAGATGAACTGAATGATGAAGATAATAATATTGTAGTCAACATTGTCAGAGGGTAAGAATAAGCATGGGTGAAAAAGCTTTATGAAAGTAGCCTACCCGGTTGGATGTAGGGTCTGTGCCGCGTCCCTCAACCCCGACGCGCATTTCGCCCACACTTTTTTAGGGGGCATGTCAGGGGAGAGGGACACCGGACCTTTTAAACTCATATGGAGCCAATAATTTGTGCGCCGCCTGTCATGTGAGTAATCACAGCTGCCGGAAGTCTGGTGCCGCACACCATGTCATCGGACCACCCTCCCGGAAGTGGGCTTGTCACCTCTGGTAGATGGAACACAAGCACGAATGTGGCCTTGGTAACGGCCACTGTGCGCACCAGCCAATCCGCTGTTGTCAGAGAAGCGACAAGTCCGAGAGCGGTCAGAAAAGACAGGTGTGCACAACAACTGTACTGTAGGCTGATCATGGGGGAACAGTGTGAAGTGTATATACAGTACAGACCAAAAGTTTGGACACACTTTCTCATTTAAAGATTTTTCTGCATTTTCTTCACTATGAAGGTGGCTACTTTGAAGAACCTAGAATATAAGACATACGGTAATTTCAGTTGTTTCACACTTTTTTGCTAAGTATATAATTCCACATGTGTTAATTCATAGTTTTGATGCCTTCAGTATGAATGTACAATTTTCATAGTCATGAAAATACAGAAAAATCTTTAAATGAGAAGATGTGTCCAAACTTTTGGTCTGTACTGTAGGTCTAATTAACACTGCAAATAATAATGTGAAATAAATGAGGGAGTGAGAAGAAGGCTGCGGAGTGTATGTGAAGACAAAGTGCTGGAAAATCAATAGCATGATACTGAAGACTTGGTATGAATTACAGATGGGTAAAGTTAATGAATATAGTAGTGTAAAATAAATGCCCATACATGGATAAATTATTAGTATGTGACTATGTGAAAAAAAAAAAAAATAAAAAAAAACAATACAAATTTGATATCATCTGTGAATATTCACTGATGAGTGAAACAATGGATCATGCTAATAGCTGTATGGTGGAGGCGGGTATTGCCAAAAGTGATAATGTGTTCAGAGTAATAAGTTGCTTCATAAAGCCTCAAGAGAACACATTACATAAACATAAAGTGTAACATGACCTTGGTATATATGCTGAGGCTCCCACAGGTTGCTCCCATAACCTATAATGGACTCTGCCTTTCCTTATATTACTCATGTTTCCTCCTTATTAGACCTTGATATTCTATATGTTTGATATTTTCCATTTTTAATAATCTCAATAAACTTGTATCTTTTATTTGGTGTTTGATTGTTTATGGTTTCTTGATCTTTTAGTGGTTTCACAAGTTTTCATTATTCATAGGAGTACTCCACCGCTTTATTCTTTCCATTTAACTGAAGGGAGAACACCTTAAAATATTTTTGGTATGATCTCAACCTGGTTATATGACTTACACTGTATAAATATTGTTATAGGACACGTGAACATATTCTATCACTGTCTTAATATTAGTCAAAGCTTATCACCCTTTTACAAAGCCCACGTGGTGTGATCCTGCTAGTTTTGGTAACAGATCAGATAAACAGTTACACAAATTTTCAGACAATACTTTAACCCATTACCTACCAATGTCCTTTTTTGGGGACGCCTAATCTTTAGCTTCTAGAAACTAAGATTTTATAATTTTTATAATTCGGTCCAATTTTTTTGTGTTGTGTTTGTAAAGTGAATGTTTTCAAAATAGGAAATCCTGTCATTGTCATTTTTAATTGAATATTGGGACGCCCTTTTCTGAAAAATCTGTACTTGTAAAAAAAAATTATTTGGCAAATAATGGGTTAATACCTTGATCTATTAATAAAATTGACCCATAAAAAGATGAATTTGTGTTTGTGTCATTCGCATGAAGCAGGGCAGGAGGATGGTGATTGTGGGGATAGAGAAGGTGCCAAGCAAAATCAACGACGCACATTGAACCAGATCTTGCCGTGCAGGGGTATTATAAAAGGTATTTTTGGGGAAATGCAGAGGGGGTTGGGACTTTCCCCTTTAAGTCTTGTATTTGTGCTGCAGCGTGAGATCTGCTGTATAGTCCGCATAAGCGTTTCTCACCATCTCTACACCTTCATATTCTTTTGGATCTCCTAGAATAGATGTGGATTGTCTTAGCGGGGAGCATTATTCACCTGATATTCCAACCATCATCCCTTTGGATCTCTGAAGCTCTCCTCTGTAGTCAGGAAAGCTTAAAACCTGCATATACTGTATTGTCAGCTCCCCATTTAGAAGTGTCAGCGACCGTCATTATCGGTGGCCTATGATCTGAGATCATAAGTTGTTATATTTCTATTTCCTATTAATAATCATTGAGAGATGTGAAATAATAATGAATTTAGGCCATGTTCACACATTCAGTATTTGGTCAGTATTTTACCTCAGTATGTGTAAGCCAAAACCAGGAGAGGAACAACTAGAGGAAAAGTATAATAGAAACACGCCACCACTTCTGTATTTATCACCCACTCCTGGTTTTGGCTTACTAATACTGAACATGTGAACGTGGCCTATGAACATTCTTCATACATATGAATACTTAGCCCACTTGATGCATCTCTTTCCGTATATCATGTAGGCCAGCAACTGCTAAAGGAGGGGTATTGTCTTAACCGCAACTTCAGGGGGTTGTCGGCCTTAGGGTACAAGTCTGAAGATACTCTATATGAGTGCAGACTTGTGAATCCTCAAATCGTGCAGCGTGTGGACTCTCTGGTGTCGGGAGCGGAAGGTGCTTGACTGCAAGTATGTGATTTGCATTTCAGTATATTGTATCGAGCATTCGCTCAAAAAATGTTTATTTATTTGAAATCATTATTAGAATGCTCTAAAAACCAGAACAGTTAAAAACAAAAGGAAACACTTGTCCTACGCGTTTCAAGCATTAAAAGCCCTTAGTCATTTCACAATTTACATCTCAAGTGTTTCCCTTTGTGTTTAGCTACTTCTATATTTAGAGCATTCCAATAAAGATTTTAATTAAATAAGATAGTTTTTTGTGCTGATGCTGGATACCTGTTTTAATATACTGAATTTCTCCTTCACATGGGATCCTTCCGTGCACGACACCCATTGAGAACAGCTACCTGTTTTTGTGAGCTGATATAAAGCTTTGTTATTGGTATACTTATGTGATTTGCACATATACTGGCACATGCAGACTAGACGTGCAGGGTCGACCCCAGCGCAAGTGAATTAAGGCAGGCCGGAAATGGTCTAGCAGGAATGTGGCCTGAAGTGTAAAAATCGCATGCTTGCAGTCACATGACCAGGGCCGCCATCAGGGCATTACTGACCTGACTGGCGTATGGGGCCTGATGACCAGAGGGGGACCGCATTAGGCCCTGTCTCTTCTGGTCATCGGGTCCCAGCGGCAGGATTCTGCTGGTGCAGAAACTGAACCTGTGTCCGAGAGGCAGGTTCAGTTAAACTCTATTGTAGTGAGTGCCTGGGCCCGCACAGCAATAGTAAAAATCCGCCAATCGGAGGGTGGCAGCAGACGTCTGCGCACACATCGCCGGCATATGACGTCCTGCAGGGGGAGGAGGATGGGAGACACCGGGGCAGGATGGGAGACACAGGGGAAAGAATGGAGACACGGGGAAGAATAGAGACACGGGGCAAGAATGGAGACACAGGAGGAAGAATGGGAGACACTGGGAAGAATGGGAGACACAGGGGGAAGAATGGAGACACGGGGCAAGAATGGAGACACAGGGGGCAATAATGGAGACACAGGGGGCAGGATGGGAGACACGGGGAAGAATAGAGACACGGGGCAAGAATGGAGACACAGGAGGAAGAATGGGAGACACTGGGAAGAATGGGAGACACAGGGGGAAGAATGGAGACACGGGGCAAGAATGGAGACACAGGGGGCAATAATGGAGACACAGGGGGCAGGATGGGAGACACGGGGAAGAATAGAGACACGGGGCAAGAATGGAGACACAGGAGGAAGAATGGGAGACACTGGGAAGAATGGGAGACACAGGGGGAAGAATGGAGACACGGGGCAAGAATGGAGACACGGGGCAGGATGGGCGACACGGGGAAAAATAGAGACACGGGGCAAGAATAAAGACACAGGGGAAGGATGGAGACTCGGGGAAAGAATGGAGACACAGGGGGCAGTATGGAAACGCGGGGCAGGATAGAGACACAGGAGGCAGGATGGAGACACGGGGAGGGTCATGGGGCAGGATGGAGACAGATGGAGCAGGATCATGGGGCAGGATGGAGGCAGATGGGGCAGGATGGAGACATGGGGCAGGATCATGGGGCAGGATGGAGACAGATGGGATAGGATCATGGGGCAGGACAAAGACAGATGGGGCAGGATCATGGGGCAGGATCATGGGGCAGGATGGAGACAGATGGGGCCGGATCATGGGGCAGGATGGAGACACGGGGAGGGTCATGGGGCAGGATGGAGACAGATGGAGCAGGATCATGGGGCAGGATGGAGGCAGATGGGGCAGGATGGAGACATGGGGCAGGATCATGGGGCAGGATGGAGACAGATGGGATAGGATCATGGGGCAGGACAAAGACAGATGGGGCAGGATCATGGGGCAGGATCATGGGGCAGGATGGAGACAGATGGGGCCGGATCATGGGGCAGGATGGAGACAGGTGGGGCAGGATCATGGGGCAGTATGGAGACACATGGTGCAGGATGAATACAATGGAGACAGATGGGGCAGGATTATGGGAAAGATGGAGCAAGATCACGGGACATCATATGGGGGCAGAATGGATACTGATGAGGGCAGGATGGGAGAACATATGGCTGTAGCCAGGAATGAGACACACGGGGGCCAAGATGGGGGATATTACTACCATAGGGCTAATTAAGGGATATTATTACTGCAGTCATGTATTTATTTTTTGAGGATACTGTTTTAAATGGGGGGGGGGCGGTTCTGTTACTGAGCAGAGCGACTCATGTCGCCTTTTTTTTCTTCATCTGGTGTAGTGTAGAAGTTGTGAAAAAAATAAGTAATGTGTTCTGCAAGTCGTGCTCTAGATAACTGTTATTTCCTGCAGAGACGAGTCCTGGCTGGAAGAAGTGATGGCGGTCTGTGCTGGATAAAGATGAAAAGCAAACATGAAGGACTTCACCTAGAGGCGTCACTGGTGAGTCAATGTGTTAACTGTACACTGACACTATACACTGTATACTATATACAGCAGTCCTGTGTACAATGTCACCAATGATCACTGTATTACCTTTACACTAACACTATATACAGAGCTCCTATGTATAATGTAATTGATCACTGTATAGCCTGTACAATATATACAGTGGGGCAAAAAAGTATTTAGTCAGTCAGCAATAGTGCAAGTTCCACCACTTAAAAAGATGAGAGGCGTCTGTAATTTACATCATAGGTAGACCTCAACTATGGGAGACAAACTGAGAAAAAAAATCCAGAAAATCACATTGTCTGTTTTTTTAACATTTTATTTGCATATTATGGTGGAAAATAAGTATTTGGTCAGAAACAAACAATCAAGATTTCTGGCTCTCACAGACCTGTAACTTCTTCTTTAAGAGTCTCCTCTTTCCTCCACTCATTACCTGTAGTAATGGCACCTGTTTAAACTTGTTATCAGTATAAAAAGACACCTGTGCACACCCTCAAACAGTCTGACTCCAAACTCCACTATGGTGAAGACCAAAGAGCTGTCAAAGGACACCAGAAACAAAATTGTAGCCCTGCATCAGGCTGGGAAGACTGAATACTTGCACTATTGCTGACTGACGAAATACTTTTTTGCCCCACTGTACATCGCTCGTGTGTATAATGTCACTGATGATCACTGTATTACCTGTACACTGACACTATATACAGAGCTCCTGTGTATAATGTCACTAGTTATAACTGTATCATCTCTACATTGACACTATATACAGAGCTCGTGTATATGATGTCACCGGTAATCACTGTATTACCTGTACACTGACACTATATACAGAGCTCGTGTGTATAATGTCACTAGTGATCATTGTATTACCTGTACACTGTACATTATATATAGAGCTACTGTGTATAATGGCACTTATGGTGATATTAGTATTGTTTTTTTATTAATGATCAGTATTGTAGTATTCAGTCGCTATGTTGTGGTAATGTGTTGTCTGGCCATGGTGTGGTGGTATTTGTTCCTTGTATGTGCTGTTATTTGATCACTGTGTGGTGATAATATGTGGTCTGGACATGGTGTGTTGGTATTTGTTCCTTGTATGTGGTATTATTGGTCACCATGTGGTGGTAATATGTGGTCTGAACATGGTGCGGTGGTATTTGTTCCTTGTACGTGATATTATTCGGTTACTGTGGTGGTAATATGTGGTCTGGACATGGTGTGGCGGTATTTGTCCCTTGAATGTGGTATTATTGGTCACTATGTGGTGGTAATATGGTGTCTGGTCATGGTATGGCGGTATTTGTTCCTTGTATATATTATTGGTCATTTTAAAAATTGGAAAATAAATATATATCAAAATCGTATTAGATGTTTAAACAAATATTTAATAGGTTAGAGTAGGGTCTGGCCAAAAGAGTCTACCTTGCTGTGGTGGCGGCTTAAAAAATCTTTTGGCCAAAACAAGAGCTGCTGGCTATATATGTGTGTCGGGATCACACTCAGTCGGAGCAGCCTTTGGAAGTGGGGAATCACCAGAAATAATACACAAGACACGTCTTGTATAGTGTATCACTGGGAAGTCTCTGAAGCACGCCTGCCTTCAAGGTGCTATCCCTTCTTTATATAGTTGTTTCAGTAGGTTTAGTGGTTATACAAGTTTTGCATGTTTAAACAAAGAGACAAAACAGGAAAGAAAGAAAAGAAAAGAAAACAAGTTTCGTGGGCGGCAGTTTCACAACAAACAGTACAAAGGCAATTCCACAGACAAGAAAAACAGGATTTCATACTATAGCTAAAATGTCCTTGAATGGACAGGTCAATGTTTATCACAAATTCTTTTTTTTTTAATTTTTGTTCATTGAGGTAATCATTTTTGTTCTGCTCTTCACAATCCCCCCTTTGACATATTCCATTCAAAACCTTGTCGATCATTTTAGTCATTCTTTTTGTGATATTACAAAAAAAAAACTTTATATTCTCGCATCCATTACACAAAATGTATTTGTGCATACCGAGATACCCTTGAGTACAACCTTGAATAATACATATATAATTACAATTACAATAACCATAACTGTATGTATTAGGCTTTGCATAATCCCGGTAACCCACCCACCGATCCCTCTGAACCAATTGGCCGGGTTAAGAAAAGAAAAGGTATCTGACCACCAGCTATCCTTATTTTGGTCATTGTCTTTGTCATACTGATCCCTGAGTCGTTGTACGTCATTTAATTTAAATCTCATACTCATAGTACTATTCGGGTCTATATAATGACAGCAGGTGGGTCCGATGATTTGACACATACCCCCTTGTGAGGCAGTTATGTAATCCAATACCAGGGTATGTTGGTTAGTGACTATTATAAGCTGATTCTGTACAGCTATACTAGTATTTAATATGTCCAATATATCCCAAATCTGATCATCTAGATAATCCGTGGCTCTAACTAATTTATCCCACATCTGTGTTAACATAGGATAAATAAAAATGGTACTAGCAATTTTGTTGGGAATTCCCATTTGTACTATATGCGGCCTCCCCGAGGGACGTGGTGAGTTATCTGCAGCTCTTTTATACAGTGTGTGCTTGGGCACGGCTTGCATATTCACTTGTTTATTTGAAATTATGAAAGTAGCCGGGGTTAGGCGTCCTAATGTACAAGTACCCTTTATACCTACGGGAAGCCATTTATATGCTCCTTCTCCGCATATCCAAAATGTACCCTCAGGCAGATCCCACAAAGCTGAGTGCTGCAATACCAATCTGTGAGCCAAATCCACAAAACTAGATACATTCTGAAGCATACACCAAGAGGGTTTTTGTCCCAAGGGGCTACAGTACCCGGCTGCGGGATTCCCACATTCATGCATTCCGTTGACATACTCATTGGATTCATTACAAACCAGGTTCCCCGGCTTACTTGTACAACTGATTGCATCACCTTGGGGGAACAACTCAGAATGTTCCCATTTTCTATTATGTATATATGTTTCCAATACTGTAGGTTTGAAAGCATCAGAGGAAGGGGTGGTTGTACTGAAACTGAGCTGTAGATTTTCAGTGGGGACCTGTCCTAAATCAGTTAATCCAGTCTTATTCTTAGGTACCCATTTTCCTCCCTTGAATGCTAAATATTGTAAGTTGTCTATTTTTCCTGTAAGATTGCCCTGCCACCAAGGAAATTCTACCCATCCCACAATTGGTATGGCGATTGTAGTATTCCATAGTCTAGTATTGCCAGGTTGGTTGTTGGCCAGGTTGTCTGAACAATTAGGCCAAGCGAATATTTCTTCAGCTGACACGGGAACTGCTAGAAAAGGTATACTTGTGGCTGATACTGGTGAATGGGTACAGATCCAACAATCTGCCAGGGGTTGCGTATTATTTAACAAGTCATGCACTAATTTTCTATGATGTTGTACGAATCTATTGTTCAAAGGGGCTAGAGAATTCAGTCTTTCCCATGCCTCCGTTGAGGTTAACATTATTAACATCAATATCATGAGTCTTATACTGCTTTTTTGCAATGGCTTGCATGTATCCATGATGCCTTTCCTTCAAGCTTGACTGCTGTTGGAGTTGTTAACAGGACTTGGAAAGGTCCGTCAAATCTCGGTTCCAGAGTCTTTCTGGTGTGTCTTTTCACGTAGACTTGACCACCAGGTTCCAACTTGTGGCCTCCTTCGAGATTTTCTGGATCTGGAAGGGAAGCAAAAACTTGCGAATGCACTTTAGTTAAACGTTTTTGTAATTCTTGTACATAAGCAGTTAAAGTCTCAGTATTCAACATCAGTTGTTGTGGAAAATAACAACCCAAATTTGCTGCTCTACCAAAAAGAATCTCATGTGGTGACAGCTTAGCCTTCCCCCTTGGGGTGTTTCGGATGGAATACAGGGCAAGTGGTAGACACTCGGTCCAAGGCTTTCCTGTTTCTGCCATGGCCTTCTGGATTTTTAATTTTATTGTCCCATTTAATCTTTCCACTTTACCTGAACTCTGTGGATGATATGGAGTGTGAAACTGGTTTTCTACTCCCAACATTTTCATAACATTCTGGAATATTTCCCCAGTAAAATGGGTACCTCTATCTGACTCGATCACCTCAGGCATGCCGTAACGGGGTATCAGTTCATGTGCTATTTTAATGGCAGTAGTTTTTTGCTGAGGCTTTACGAACTGGATAAGCCTCTGGCCACCCTGAGAACATGTCCACACACACAAGCACATATTCGTATCCATTGTACCTAGGAAGTTGGATGTAGTCGATCTGGAGTCTTTGAAAGGGATACAGTGGTCTTACATGATGCTTGGTTGGGGTTTTAATGGCCTGACCTGGATTGTGTGCCAGGCATATAGCGCATGCAGCACACATGTTCCGAGCAAAATTACCAAAACCTGGAGCCAACCACCTTTCTTTTACCTTGAGCGTCATACCATTTGCCGACACATGCGTGGGTAGGTGGAAGTCACTTGCCACTGCGGGGTACCAGGCTCTGGGTAAACACAACAAAGTTCCTTTTTTCCATAATCCTTGCTGATCTTCTGCCCCTTTTTTCTGCCACTGCCCTCGTTCTTCGTCGTCTACCTGTTTCTGAGCTTCCTTCAATCTTTCCTCATCATCTTCAGAGCTATCTAGTGTGTGGGCATGATGTAAGGGTTTACGTGCTGCCTGTTTTGCTGCCTTATCGGCTTTATCGTTACCCCTGGCTTCCTCGGTGTCGAGTCTCACATGTGCAGCTACCTTTATCACCGCTATTTCTTTAGTTTCTTGTGCTGCCTCCAGAATCTGTCTAATGAGGGAGGCATGTTTAACAGGTTGGCCTGAAGCAGTCATATAACCTCTGGCTCTCCATATTACGCCAAAATCGAAAATAATGCCATGTGCATATCTAGAATCAGTGTATATGTTTGCTGTCTGATCTTTGGCTATTTTTAGAGCTTCAACTAATGCCGTAAGTTCTGCTTCTTGTGCAGACTGATTAGCAGGGAGAGGTTCTGCTTTCAGCACTTCATGCTGAGTTACTACCGCATAACCTGTATGAAATTGTCCATTCATATCTGCATATCTACTGCCATCTATGAAAAGTTCAAATGTAGCATTACAGAGTGGCTTGTCACGTACATTACATAAGCCCTGAGTCTCTTGTTCCATTAATTGTACACAATCATGCATTGACTTTGATGGGTCAAAGGAGTTGGAGAGTGCAGTTGCAGTTTCCTCAGGTATGGTACCCCCCTCAGACTCTAAAGGGAGCAAAGACGCGAGATTAAGAGTCTGAATCCTGGCAAAGGAAATGTTGGGCGGCAGTAGTAGGGAACATTGGAGACGGAGGTGTCTGGCCATTGAAATATGTTTAGGTTGGACCTGGTTAAGAATGCCATGTACATCATGAGTGGTCTGAACTAGAAGTGGGTGATCAAGAACAATCTCAGAAGCTTTATCTAATAACAGTGAAATTGCGGCTACTACTCTTACACAAGAAGGTGCGGCTCTAGCTACAGGGTCCAGATGAGCTGATATGTATGCCACAGGTCTCTGTTTGTTTCCATGTTTTTGTGTGAGCACCCCTGTAGCATGTGAGGATATCTCAGCTGCCATCAATTGAAAAGGTTTAGTGTAGTCTGGGAGTCCCAAAGCCGGAGCTGATACCAGTGCTGTTTTCAAAGAGGAAAATGACTGTTTAGCCTCTTCACTGAGTGAATATGGTGTGTTGGCAATACAGTCATATAAAGGCTGCATGAGTTGACTTGCATGTATGATCCACTGTCTACAGTGTGAAACAATACCTAGGAAAGCACGCAGCTGTTTGTGATTCCTGGGTTCAAGCATGTTACGTATGGCTTCCGTACGTTGAGGTGTGAGGTGTCTGATGCCTTGTGATATGCAGCGACCTAAAAACACGACTGTTTGTTGACAAGCCTGGAGTTTCTGTCTATTTACTTTACAGCCTTCTTGCGCTAGGAAAATTAAGAAATTAACAGTTGAGGTAACTGCCGTCTGTTCATCAGGGCAACAAATAAGTAAGTCATCTACATACTGTAGAATGACTACTCCTGGTTCTGGGATGAAATTTTTTAGCACGGTCTGCATTGCTTCAGAGTACAAAGTTGGTGAGTGTACCATACCTTGTGGCAATCTTGTCCATGCTAATTGTTTACCCTTGAATGTAAAGGCAAACAAATGCCAACAGTTCTTATGTAGTGGCACAGAAAAAAATGCGTTTGATAAGTCAATTACCGTAAAATATGCAGCAGTGCTTGGAATTTGAGACAGTAAGGTATGAGGATTCGGTACCACAGGGGTGACCGGTGCCAAAACCTTATTGATTTCCCGTAAGTCGTGCACCATGCGATATTTCACCATAGTTTCTTTGGAGGACACTTTCTTTTTAACAGGATATAAGGGTGTATTGGCGGGTGACCTGATTTCTACCAAAACACCTTGTAACACATAATCCTGAATTTGTTGAGAAATCGCCTGTTCTTGCTTGGCGCTGATGGGGTATTGCCTAAGCTGAGGTAATATGGTTCCCGGGGCAGTTTCTAACAGTATAGGAGCTACTGATAAAAATCCTACATCAGTGTCTCCTTTTGCCCATAGGCTGTCAGGAACCCGAGACAAGTCAATTTTTGCTTGTTGAGTGTAAATTTCGGGAAAATCCTCCATTGCCTGTATTCTAACACATGGTTCCAGAGTTTCTGCATCTTCAGGGATGGTCAGCATAACTGTGCCATCTTCTCTAAAATGGATGTTTGCATGCATTTTACTTAAGACATCAGTACCCAACAAGCAGGTAGGTGCACCTTTAGCAAATAAAAATTTGGATACAAAAGTTTTAGGGCCAAAGCTCACATTTAAAGGTTTTGTAAAGGGCAACGCCTGAATTTTACCATCATACCCTTCTGCATATGTAACCTTTGAGGATATATTGTCAGGATATGGTAAAAAGTCCTGATTTAAAATGGAGGATGTTGCTCCCGTATCTATCAGAAAAGGTACATTTTTACCCTCAACTTCAACTTGTATTATTGGTCTTCTAGAAGGAAGAGAGACCTGCATAACTTTCAGTCATTCTGAGCTGTCTGTTTGATCAGGCACTGGGTTATTTATCCTATTTTTGGGTACAAAGGTTCCTGAATCTATATCTGCTTTTCTCTTCCTACATTCCCTTTGGAAATGTCCTGGCTTCTTACAGTAATGACAAGTAAACTTTTGATTAGCAGAGCCAGTATTAGCCTGTGCAATTCTTACTGGCTTAGAATTTTCTCTTAAGTCCATTTCTATCCCTACAGCTTTCTGTCTAGCCAGGTGTGGGTCTTCCAAGGTTCTCCAATCAGGGGTTGCGGCCTTAAGCTTTTCCTTCACTTTTGGAGACAATCCATCTATAAAGGTTTTTGTAACTAACCTCATCATTCCTGGAGCGGTTAGATCCATGCCTTCATCTCTGAAATTATTTTCTACACTTAGATAATATTCGTCTACTGATTGTCCAGATTTCTGAGCCACCACTCCCGTTGTTCCTCTCTGCCTCTGTCTCTCCCTCATGAAAACCATTAAGTGATCTACAAATTGTGTACCTGATTCTATCGTTTGTAAGGCACCATCTCCTGCTTGGGGCCTATGTACCTGTAGATTTGCTAATAGCTCCTGGAAGAGTCCAGGAGTCATTTTCATTCTACATAATTCTTCTCCATCTGCCCAAACTCCAGCGTGAGTCTGCATAATTTGCTGTATATATTGTGCAAATCTAACTGGACACTGGGTGGGATCTGGTGCGTTGTGCAAGAGAGACATGCCTTCAGCGGGGGACCAAGGGAAATATTGTCGAGTTTGGTGATATCTAGTTCCCATTACTCCGTCAGCACCAGGTTCCCTAAAGGGTCTTGGTACTACCCTAACAGGGGCAAGTACAGCGCCATGTCTAGGTGTACCACAGGCTAGGCAATCATTTCTCCAGTCTGGATTTTGTTGTCCACAGTGCGGACATACCCATCCTCCTGGTCCGGCTAAACTTTGAGGTGGTGTTTGGAGAAAAGATGGGGCATGTGGGTTAAGGTATGGGGGTGGGGTATTTTTAGATTCCACATTTTGTTTTTCTCCACAGCCTGTGGGTCTAATACACCACTTTTTACTCTGTTGATTATATGTCCATCCCTCATTTTCTGCTACCCTAGAGACATCAATCAATGCTTGGATCTGATCTATCCATTTCTTGTCTCTGATTATGCCTTTTGTCCTTTCCTGAATTCCTTCCCATAGTTTTCTACTAAAAGCTTCTGCCCTAGTAACTCCAAACTTACTAAAAATCTTTTTCAGCCCCTTAGTGGCATCTTCACCACTTCTCTCCTTTATGATAGTATAGATATCTAATTCTTCTGGTTCCGACTTTGTTTGCTTATTCCCCATTTTCTTATCCTGAGCTTTCTTGCCCTAGGTGGCGTTTGGGTATGAGAATACCTCGTTACCTTCTTCCTAAGGAGCTAGGATGTCTTTTTCTTGCCCTAGGTGGCGTTTGGGTATGAGAATACCTCGTTACCTTCTTCCTAAGGAGCTAGGATGTTTAAACTGTGTTGATGTAAGAAAATCCTGATTCCTACACCTATAGCAAACAACACAAATGCAACCAGACAGAAAAAGAAAAAGAACATAGAACGTATCTTGTCCCAGGCTAATTTATCTGTCCTGGGCTTATACTATCACATACAACGTATTCTTGTCCCAGGCTAATTTATCTGTCCTGGGCTCATACTATCATACACTTATCCGTCACCAGGTTTTTGTCAAAGACAGGATCAGAGATTGAACATAGGCGCGGAGGTCTCCCCGAAAGGACGCAACCACGTTGCCCAGTGGGACAGTCACTTCTTCTGTTTCAACCCCCTGGGCGGCTTATAGGGCTATTCCCAACTTCCACACACCTTCTATTCACATTCACTCTCATTCAATGCCGTACTCCGTGAGGTGATCAATTCCTAAATAGTTCAAGAACCCGAGCTATAGGTATCCTCCTCTACTAGGCATCGTCGCATGTACCCTGGCAAACCTCTTTCTTGCGAGGTTTGAGGAGGAATATATTTATTCCAACAAAAACCCATTTCTTCGACATATCAAGCTATATGCTAGGTATGTCGATGACATGTTCATGGTGTGGGATGGGCACCAGGATGCCTTCACGGAGTTCGTGAGGTACCTGGGGACATCCAATACCATGAACATGGGATTTACCTCGCAATTTGGAGGCACCAACTTGGTCTTTTTGGATGTCCAGTTATGCATTGAGGACAGGGGGATCTCCACTAGAGTATATCGTAAACCCTCGGCATGTAATTCTTTATTACATTATAACAGTGCTCATCCGCCATACATGAAGGGATCTCTGCCCTATAGTCAACTTCTTAGGGTTAAGAGAATCAATAGTGATCCTGCAGGTTTTGCGCAGCAGTCAGTCGATTTGATTGGAAGATTTAAGAAACGTGGGTACCCCCCATCTATTTTAAAAAATGCCTACGATAAAGCAGCAGCCACGGATGTTTCCACCACCTCCAAAAAAAGACAAAAAGAAGAAAAAAAGTTTGTCTTCAGTTTTAAGTTTGGCCCTCTTGACAACCACATCAGAACCGTCATACGTAAAAATTGGTGTATTTTACGTCAAGATACTGACCTCAAAGAAATAATAGGGGACCTCTCTTTGCTAGCCGTCGCAGTACAAACATTAGAGACAGCATAGTCCGCAACCGCTTTGTCACTACCAAAAATAATTGGCAACTTAAAAATAATAGGCAACTTCACATGCGGGGGTTGCAACTTCTGCAAGTACCATCATACGGGTAATAGAATTAGAGTAGGTCATATCCAGCACACTGTACGGGACTTTATTTCTTGCAGGACTACCCATGTCGTCTATGTTCTTTTTTGTCCGTGCAGACGCTTCTATATTGGCAAAACCTTCCGCCCACTGTTTGTTCGGATTAGGGAGCATTTTTACTCCATTAGAACAGGGAAAGGAGCTCCAAGGTTAATAGACCATCTACACACTTGCCATGCAGGAGATGCCCAAGTACTAAGATTTGCGGGTTTGGAGCGGGTCTCGTTGCCTGAGGGAGGAGGGGATTTGCGCCGCCTCCTGCTGCGCAGAGAAGCCAGATGGATCCTGCGCGCAGACGCAGCAGGACCATCTGGTTTAAATGACAAAGTCGACATGTCGGTTTTCTTATAAAAGTGTCTCAATCTTGGTTTCTAAAAGCTGTATTCGGTTTATTTGTAGTTCTCAGCATGTGCTATTTTATTATTGTTGTTTTTAATACCATTTTGTTTTAAATGTAACACTGTTTATGTTTGGAGTCCAGGGGGAGGAGTCTGGGATCCAGATGGGTCTATAAAACTCCTTCCTGTTCCACTCAGCATTAGGACCCGTTGAAGTGCCGTAGAGCACGAAACGATCGTTGTCCGTGGCTGACCCTATCCCTCCCTGCTATCCGTTTGTTTATATGTCCTAATAAAGTGATATTCACCGCAACAGGGTAAGTGCGCGCCTACTTTTTCTTTTTTGCCATTTGGATTCTGCACACATTTTTCCTGGCAGCAGCACCCCGTTGATTCAGGTGTAAAGGATTCATACAGCCAGTATCACTTTCTGTGGTGCTAGACCGATATTATAATACGGTCACTGAGTTGGACCTTTGAGCAGTGCGGATGTATGTTTTCTCTACTATTGATCCTCCTCTACTAGAACTACCTGCTAAAGAACACGACACAGAAAATCTTACGGACAGTGCAGGGCAGATATAAGAGATCTAACAGTGTCTCTTACCTGGCCAGGTTTTTGTTCATCTGCCGTCCATTATCCCAGATTCTCTTTTCGTTCGTATTCTGCCGGTGTTCTTGAAGGAATACACAGACCTCAGGTCCCTGTTCAGGCGCCAGGAAATGTCGGGATCACACTCAGTCGGAGCAGCCTTTGGAAGTGGGGAATCACCAGAAATAATACACAAGACACGTCTTGTATAGTGTATCACTGGGAAGTCTCTGAAGCACGCCTGCCTTCAAGGTGCTATCCCTTCTTTATATAGTTGTTTCAGTAGGTTTAGTGGTTATACAAGTTTTCCATGTTTAAACAAAGAGACAAAACAGGAAAGAAAGAAAAGAAAAGAAAACAGTTTCGTGGGCGGCAGTTTCACAACAAACAGTACAAAGGCAATTCCACAGACAAGAAAAACAGGATTTCATACTATAGCTAAAATGTCCTTGAATGGACAGGTCAATGTTTATCACAAATTCTTTTTTTTTTATTTTTGTTCATTGAGGTAATCATTTTTGTTCTGCTCTTCACATGTGTGATCTGGTGATGGGAACTGTTAATGTATGATTGGTGAGAAGTGGAGTTTTTCCAAGAGAGAGCGGTGGGGCTGTGGACAGTTCGAGGGGTGGAGCCTGAGGGGAGTCTCAGGGGGGCCCCAAAATTCCTAGTGGCAGCCTTGCACATGACCAACTGTTCCTGCCACCAGAGTCACAAGTCTGCAGTTACATAGAGTGACTGTTGACTTCTAGCCCAAGGCCAGACAACACTTTAAATTTAAGGGAATCTGTCACCCCCAAAATCGTATATGAGCTGCTGCCATCAGCATCATGGGATTATCTACAGCATTCTGTCCGGGTCCGATGGGCGTTGCGGTCCGGCGCCTCCCATCTTCTTACGATGTCCTCTTCTTGTCTTTATGCTGCGGCTTCGGCATACTTTGTCTCCCTGTTGAGGGCAGAGCAAAGTACTGCAGTGCGCAAGTGCTGGGCCTCTCTGACCTTTCCCGGCGCCTGCGCACTGCAGTACTTTGCTCTGCCCTCAACAGGGAGACAAAGTACGCCTGCGCCGGAGCGTGAAGACAAGAAGAGGACGTCATCGTAAGAAGATGGGAGGCCCCGGACCGCAGCGGGACCGCCCCTGGGTGAGTATAATCTAACCTCTTTTTCTCATCTTTCAGGTTGCATCGGGGGCTTATCTGCAGCATTACAGCTGTAGATAAGCCCCCAATGCTGGTGGCCGCAGCTCATATACGATTTTGGGGGTGACAGGCTCCCTTTAAACTGTCAATGTGATAGTATCATTACATACCTAGCGCAAGGAACTGATGGGCTACCATAACTTATACAGCTACGTGGACAGAAATAAAAGTTATGGCTTTCAAAGGGAGAGGAAAAAAACCCACAAGAATTGGCCTCATCCTTGAAGGTTAAACTCCCCAGAACACTGTGTGAACAGCCTCCTTATACTCCCCAGGTGTAATCAGGCCATTCAGTGTGCAGGAGCGGCATCTGGAGGAACCACAAGGCCCGACACACCCCGGCAGGCGGCACTGGGCTCTGCCATGACCTGCCCTCTCCCTCACTACATGAGTGTGCGCGCTAAATATAGAAAAGAGGAATCCCCCAAGTTTATATAGTCGGCAGCTTGTAGCCACGCCCACACCGTGTGTGTCAAACGAATAAGAACCTGATTGGTGCTCATAGGGTGGGCGTCACCGAAACCAATGACGTTTCCCATCCTGATTGGTCAGACATGACAGTCACCATTTTACTATACCTTCTGCTAGAACGATGAACCATAACCATGGAAACTGTACGTCACTTTACGGCGTACTCTCACACGCCTCATTTGTGAAAATCCCTATCTTATTCAAATGTCATACACGAAGATAAAGTAATGAGTAACGCCGCTGTTTTAAAGGCGGGGACACGTAACAACTCTCGTTTCCTGGACGGGCTAACAACGTTAGTAAGATGGCTACACTGTAGCTTCCTGCGGGTGACGTTGCGGTTTTCTGATTGGACGTATGTCTCACACGTGATTAAAGGACGCCTACACATTGAGAATAGGAGCTTATGATTGGCTAGCTCCGGAGCATGCGTGTTCGGTATTAGTTCCGGCACTCTTCCTTCGGTGACGTCAGCAACCGCCGCCATTTCGTGTGACCGATCGGCAAGGAAGAGGCGGCGAGAGCAGGAAGTCGGTGAAGGCGCAGCTCTGGTAAGCCGTGTAGTGGTGGTGTGCGGTAATTGGGGGTCGGTGAGCGGCCTGTGGTAGTGGGGTGGGGCGCCTGGATGCCGCAGTGATGGAGGAGAGGGCAGCCTCACCGGAGGATCCACCATCCCAGCAGGACGTGTATCTGGGCCGTGACGCCATCTTCAGGCTCCCTGCAGGTTGTGATGTCACCTGGCCTTATAGGAGTCAATGGAGGTGTTGTGCTGCGGCGCAGTCCCCAGACCCCACATAGGTGTCATGGGTGAGAATCGCAGCGACCCTATATGTATGGCTGAGCACGCCAGGACCCCTGGACGTGGCCCCTATGGTGGGAGGCGTAAACGCTGTATAATGGGCGGAATCCGCTCATCCGTAATGTTTATGGACGGTTCGGTCCCTTTGTGACTGCGGCCACAGTCTATGATTCTGCCCCCTCCTCACCTGCACCATTAAAGGGGTTGTTCAGGTATTGCAGCTCATAGCCACACTGAAGTGAATGGAGACTTGCAATACCAGAGGCAAGCAATGGTCACGGGGGCGCTGTTTCTGAAAGAAAGTCGGCATGTTTTCCTGATGCTGCGGAACCTCCTGTAATGTAATTGACAACAGCTCAAATAGATGGAGACCTAATAGCGGGGTGTTTGCTGGGAGGGCGCCGCCTGGGCAGGGCACATGTATGACACAGTGGCTATCCAGTTAATACAAGGACAGCTGGTATTTCTGCCCCAAGTACGCAGTATATGGGCCGCAGATATCTCGCCCACCTCTCCCCATCATTGGAGCGAGCGCTTCTGTGGTCTATGAGAAGGGAGACATCTTTACTGGTGGCTAGTCCCTGGGACAATGTGATCAGCAGTCTGAAATTGGCCATGCCTGATCATCATCCCCCCCAGCCATCAGGTGGCGCTCCCATAAATGTTAGAGTACTGGCAGGTTTGGCCAACATTAATGTGTGTGGGAGCCTTAAAGGGAATCTGTCACCCCCAAAATCGATGGTGAGGTAAGCCCACCGGCATCAGGGGCTTATCTACAGCATTCTGGAATGGGATGTATCCTGAAAGATGAGAAAAAGAGGTTAGATTATACTGCCCCAGGGGCGGTCCGGGGCCTCCTATCTTCATCAGATGACATCCTCTTCTTGTCTTCACGCTCCGGCGCAGGCGTACTTTATCTGTCCTGTTGAGGGCAGAGCAAAGTACTGCAGTGCGCAGGTGCTGGGCCTCTCTGACCTTTCCTGGCGCCTGCGCGCTGCAGTACTTTGCCCTCAACAGGTCAGACAAAGTACGCCTGCGCTGGGGCTGCAGCGTGAAGACAAGAAGAGGATGTCATCGTAAGAAGATGGGAGGCCCCGGACCGCGACACCCATCGGACCGGACCGCCCCTGGGTGAGTATAATATAAAGTGTTTTTCTCATCTTTCAGGATATATCGGGGGCTTATCTACAGCATTCCAGAATGCTGTAGATAAGCCCCTGATGCCGGTGGGCTTAGCTCACCATCGATTTTGGGGGTGACGGGTTTCCATTAATAGTGAGGGTCTTGAGCAGGGGCTCTTCTCTACAATATCACTGATCTATTAGGGCATATGGACACGGGGGGCCGTCATCTTCTCCGATCAGATCGTGGTCAGGTTGGAGGCCAATCTAAGGTGACGTGCATCCAGAGAAGTTTAAAAAAAACTGAGTTTCATTGAATACACTTTTTTTCATCAGATTTTCCTTTTCTTCTGATGCAGTTGTTGTTGTTTTTTCCTGAAATGTTCTTTGCAGCCTTTTGAGTATACAGTGCTTAGTTTGGAGAAGTTTCCTTCAGGATCCTCTTAAAAAAAATAATAAATAAATAAAGTGACTTAAAGGCTTAAGAAAAAAAAAAAAGCTTATGGACCACAAAATGATTTCCCCAAGGAAAGAATAGGAAGTTTCCAAACGCATTTGAGGAGGATTTTAAAAATGTACAAAAAAATAAATCTTAGCGAACGTCCCTTTAAATATATACACGCAGGGTTTTTGTTTTCCTACTTGGATTTTGAAGCGGAATTATCCCCAAATCCACCTTAAGAAATGAAGAACTGCCTTGAACACTCACTAGTAATTTCCCATTGCTGTTCCGATTCCTCAGTTTCCCAGACTCCAGGACTCCGCTGCAGGGGGAGTGTTTTTTTTTTTTTTTTTTTTTTAACAAGCGGTTTTTGATCTTCACCAAACTTGACATTGAAGTAAAAAGACTGCAAAGCCAATATGTGGAAGAGTCTGCGCACAAACCGCTGCAGGACTGACTTGCCGAAACATCTCATGGATTTCTGATGTAGATTTCTGTTAAAAACCAAATAAGATTTTATGCTGTAGAAAAATGAAACACCGATGATGTGCCGAGGCTGTGTGTACACGGAGGGGTCTAAAAGTGGCGTTTTCATTCGCTCTCCTCTAGATTCAGTAGACTGAGATTAGGCCATTTATATTGTATTTCCAGGGTTTGGGCCACGTTCACGCATTCAGTATTTTACCTCAGTATGTGAAAGCCAAAACCAGGAGTGGAACAATTAGAGGAAAAGTATAATAGAAACATATGCACCACTTCTGTATTTATCACCCACTCCTGGTTTTGGTTTACACATACTGAGGTAAAAAACTGACCAAATACTGCTAGTGTGAACATGACCTTATGGCTTTGTTTGTGAAAATATATATATATATTCCCATTTATCAGCAACTTTCCTGTCTGAAGGAGTTCCCATCGATTATAGAAGTCCATCGGTGCTCAGAGGCCCCTTTTAGCCCACACTGATGAACCATTGCTAACCCTGTCCAGACCTCGCAGGCTTGAGTGGATTCTTTGCACTGACTTTTCTCCCACAGCCTGAGAAGCCGGCAGCACAGTCCGTAATCTCCACATGTTCTGCCAGACTTTGGACTCCGAGCTTAGTGGAGGAAGGTGATGGAGCTGTACATGCCAGTAATTCCCACTGTGAAGTGTCTGGACGATCTGTAAAATTATTAATGCCCACCTCAATTAGGACTTGGAGATTACCTTCCCATGTGTTTAATGTATAACCAGCGCTTTCAGGCCATTGATTATCCAGTCATTTATTACCTGTCGTGTGTGTGTCTCTGAGGGTGGTTAACACTGTGTAGTGGTGGCGTGGTGAGGGTATTCGTTTCTCTATATGTCCCCCAGTATTGTGTAATCCCAGACCCTGCTACCAGCAGATTTATGCTACTTACACTGGGATGCGCCCCAAGATTTCTCACCTCAGTCTTAGACCTGATGAGGCTTTTGTATTTGCTTTAGTAATCCATGTCATACTGTCTAAACCTGATGAAGCTGAACTCAAATGCTCGGCAACATCAGGTCTAAGGTCTGTTTTAAAGGGAATCTGTCACCACGTCTTTGGGCTACCAGGTAAAAATACCATTCAACTCGGTGCTCCCCTATGCATTACACAAGAACTTCTGATACCCCCTGACTCCCCATGTATGATCCATAAATACCTTTTTGTATTTCCCCCCCCCCCCCCCCCGCGCTGTATGTTATGGGCGGGGCTTAGTGTCTCTCTCCCCCCTCCCCACAGGCATCTCACACGTTCGCAGTATGCTTTCTATGTAGCGGAAGTATTTCGCTGCCATTTCTGTGTTCCGGGCCATAGAAAGCAATCATGTATGCATGCGCAACACAGCTTTTCTGCTTTGCCCACTGTTAGTCAAAGCTTACTGCGCACACGCGAGATGCCTTTGGAATGCACACACAGGAAAACTATGCAATCGCCGAAATTCACCGCAAGGAATACGTAGAAGCGAGGAGGGGGGAGAGATGGACACTAACCTCGCCCATTGGACCGGACCCACCATATTGACATACAGCACGGGAGGAATAAAAGTATTTATGGATCATACGTGGGGAGTCAGCGGGAATCAGAAGTACTTGTGTTATGCATAGGGGGCACAGAATTGAATGGTATTTTTTACCTGGTAGCCCAAAAAACTGGTGACTGATTCCCTTTAAAGCGTTATAGACCCATATAAAATAAAACTAATTGTGGCCCTACCCTAGAATCCATCTCCACTCCAGAGGTCTCTATTAGAACCGGAAGCGACGTCCTGATGGATGGCCCCAGCGATCTGCAGACTAGTAGTCGGAGATGTTTATGAAGCAGAACTTTGCTTTGATTGCAACTAAAAAACTAAAAACGTCCTTCTGTGGTCAAGCACCCATGTGACGGTGTGAGATGATAACATAGACCAGTGTTCACCAACTCCGGTCCTCAAGAGCCACCAACAGGTCATGTTTTCAGGATTTCCTTAAGGTACCGTCACACATAACGATATTGTTGCTTTTTGTGATGTAGCAACGATATCGTTAACAAAATTGTTATGCGTGACAGCGATCAACGATCAGGCCCCTGCTGGGAGATCGTTGGTCGCTGGGGAAAGTCCAGCACTTTATTTCGTCGCTGGATCTCCCGCAGATATCGCTGAATCGGCGTGTGTGACACCGATCCAGCGATGTCTTCACTGGTAACCAGGGTAAACATCGGGTTACTAAGCGCAGGGCCGCGCTTAGTAACCCGATGTTTACCCTGGTTACCATTGTAAATGTAAAAAAAAAACAAAAAACCAAACACTACATACTCACATTCCGGTGTCTGTCCCCCGGCCTCAGCTTCCCACACTGACTGAGCGCCGGCCAGCCGTAAAGCACAGCGGTGACGTCACCGCTATGCTTTACGGCCGTCCGGCGCTGACACAGTGCAGGGAAGCTGACGGCGCGGGACAGACACCGGAATCTAAGTATGTAGTGTTTGTGTTTTTTTTTTTTTTTTTTTTTTTTACATTTACAATGGTAACCAGGGTAAACATTGGGTTACTAAGCGCGGCCCTGCGCTTAGTAACCCGATGTTTACCCTGGTTACCAGGGGACTTCGGCATCGTTGGTCGCTGGAGAGCTGTCTGTGTGACAGCTCTCCAGCGACCAAACAGCAACGCTGCAGCGATCGACATCGTTGCCTATATCGCTGCAGCGTCGCTTAATGTGACGGTACCTTTAGTATTGAACAGGTAATAATTTCATCACCTGGACAGTCAAGATTTCAATCACCTGTACAATACTAAGTAAATCCTGAAAACATGACCTGTTGGTGGCTCTTGCAGACCGGAGTTGGGGAACGCTGCCATAGACCATCCGGTGCACTCATTACTTGAGATCGTTATTGGACATGGTTATATCGTTATGGCTATAATCGTGGTGAAAAGTCATCACCTTCCGTAGAGAAATTGTGCAAGTCTCCCTCTATCTAATCTCTCCAAGTCATCGACTGCACCTCAAAAATATCTGCAGAATATACGACCTTTTCTTACCATGGAAACTACCAAAACTCTTGATCTAACTCTCTGGCTCATTGTTGACTTGATAACTGCAAGTAACTACTAATTGGTCTTCCTGTCACTAAAAACTACCCTCTACAATAGGGGTCTCAAACTCAGCCGTTAAATGGGCCACACATTGAAAAAAGTTGAATCTGAAAGGCCGCGTTCTTTGCGGGAGAAGGTTTCGTTTTCATTGATGCCATTATTTTTCTGTACGACTTAATGATCATTCTCTTTACTTTTGTTGTTTTGTTTTTTTCTTTTTTAATGATGCTTTTCATGTGTTATGGTACAGGTCTTCTGTTTTACTTAAAGTTTTACACAAAACAGCATTTTTAGTGGTCAAACATTAGTCCATTATTTATTTTTTTCATTCTTTTATTTTACATTGTTTTTAAACGTTTTCCTTTTTTTGACCCTCAATCTGCCCAATACAGTAATATAGTTGTACAATTAGCCCCATAAAGTAATTCTGGCCCTCATCCTTTAATAATGTCTCCAATCCTATAAAGATGCGATCCAATCCTATAGTAATGTCCCCTGTGCTGTAGTAATGTCCATATACTGTAATGTACCCTGTACAGTAATAATGTCCCATCTCAGCGGTCCTTGGGCCGCACAACAGAGCCTCGGGCCACGTGTTTTTGAGACCCCTGCTTTACAATAAAACGTGAATGCGGCAGCCAGGCTCCTCTTTCTGTCCAGCCCATGCACCGACCTATCTAAACTATTAATATGGGCATACAGGTGATAGAATGCTGAAAACACTCCTCCCTGTGTGCCTCATATTAGCTGTGTTGTTGCTGAGAAATCATCTCACTTCATATAAATGACCTCTTCCAGGCTCTGGGGCTGATGGTGCCTGGAGGTCACTCTGCCCCCTCAGCTGTTATGAGGCCTACAGAGTTGGTCTGGTTTCAGCATTCTATCACCTGTATGACCATATTATTAGTTTAGATAGTCTAATGTGGCGACAGATTCCCTTTAAATAAAACCAAACACTAGAGTGGTGCGTTAAACTCCTCACCAACAAAGCTTGTCTCTTTTCTCATGTCTGCCACCCCACCCTGCTCTCCATTCTGCTAAGCATCTAAGGCTAGTATTCTCCATAATCTGAACCTCCCAACTCCAGCCTGCAGATGTGAGCCGGACGTGTCGGTCATGTGCTCTCAGCAGTTGCTGATCACGTGTGGGACGTTCCAGGAAGTGATCTGACGAGAACAGGACCTGCCAGCATTTTTACTCCAGCTCGTAAGACACTAGGAACTTTGTGGTCCTTAGATCTCCTGCTTTGAGGAGGCCTCCTTCATACTTGGAGTAAATGGTCTTTACCAACCTTATTGTAGGCAGCAGCTGTGAAACCTGAGGGTAATGGGCAGTATTTATAGCTGTCCGGCATTGTCTCACTACTCACTGTATGGGGTTTTCTGACGCACAAAGTACATTTTATTTAATATCCCAAGATCTATTATTTCAAATGTACTATGTTCATGGGACAACTCCTTTAAATTAAAGGGACTAATCGAAGAATAGCGTGCTGCTTTTACTATTGAAAAAAGGCGCACACTGGGATGGACACAATTAGAGATGTTTTACTGAACTGACATCTGTCTCCATTCACACATTTTCTTTTTCGTTTGGGTAGCCCTTTTAACTCCGTCCATGTTTGGCCTATGCTTTGGTGCAGTAGATGATGAAATTGGTATTGGATGTTCCCACCACACATTGAGGTTTGGATATATGCCAGGTGTGCTAGAGAGATATCACCTGATTGATGGTACATCTCCCTGAATTAAAGGGTTAAAACATTACTGCTTTCTTTTAGAAACAGCACCACCCCTCACCATGGGTTGTGCGCGGTATTGGAGCTACGCTTCATTCGCTTGTGTGCTTCCATTGCAGTACCAGACACCACCCATAGTTCAGAGGTGGCGCTATTTCCAAAAACAACGCAGCCAGGTTTTTGTAAGATGGCAGAAACATGATCTCTTACTAGACTGAGCCAATAAAGGGGCCAAGTCAGTATTTTATGGCCAATGAACAGGAATCCTGCGAGCCTCGTCCTACCTGACAGCATCCTTGACTCTTTCGATTAGCCAGCTTGACGTGACCTCGTGCACGCGTCTTGTGACAATGCTCCCGATCAAGGAATCAAATTAGGAGTTGAGGAGACGGCCCTCCGGGCTTCCATCCCCTGGCCATGGAATGCTACCCGGCTGCTGGACCACGGTCTCGCGGATTAGTTCCTCCCATCTCCACTACTGTCTTGTGGTAACAGCGCCATATCTTTCGCCAGGTTGTGTCTGGTATTGCAGCTTGGTTCTTTTAAAGGGAGATCAGCTGAGAAGCCATAGAGATGTATTACGAAGCATGAAATGTTTGCGGTATAGAAATCCTCCTACACGTCGCCTTGCATCACTCCATCTGGTTCCTTCCTGCGCCCTCGGGTCTGAGTCATCAGTAATCTTGCAGGCAGCGCTTATGTACTGTGTTTTATATGCAGCTTTCTTCCTTTATTGTATTGTGCCTATAGATGTGTGGGCAGAAGCAGTGTCTCATTTGTGAGTGGGCTGTTTCTGGGCAAGGGTAGAGGAGTGACTTCCTTCCATCTTGTCTCTGGGCCATTTTATATTCCACATTTGTGTGGCTGATGCTCAGCTGCATTTATGCAAAAAAGAGGGCCGAGCAGTGGGAACTAACCAAAAATGCCATCTGCATGGTTTTTTTTTTTTTTACTTTTCGATTTCTCTCCATTCTTTGTCGATCTTTGCAGAACAAAATAACTTGAGTCAATGCATTGTTTAGAGCCCAAATCTCTGAAGCCATCACCATGGCTAGGCGCAATGTTGTATGGTACTACTAGTACTACAGCTATATGAGGCACGTTACTAGAGCGTAAATAGAGGGGCTGACAACGTGGTGAACAGGCCGTCCCTATAGGTTTGGCCCAAGCTGATTTTCCTTCACTTCTTTAAAATATATTTAATGTAATTGTAAGAGATTAAGAAATTATTAAAGGTATACCCATCTCTGCTGCATTCAGGCGGAGAGAAAATGTATTGATGATCATGCATTGTAGTTTTGACAGCAGCTCACACTTCTCATGCATTTTTTGTCATATCTGATAATTGAATATTACTTTTTAAAAGGGGTTTTCTACCCAAATCCCAACTGGCCGATGGGATTCCCAGTGATCCTGAGACTAGGCAATGCCCATGGATGGGATGGAGCTGTGCATGCCCAATCTGCTCTAGTCATTGTCTATGGGACTGCTTGCTGAGTGATGTACTTCTCCAGCAGTCCTGTAGACAATGACTGAATTTCAATGTTCAGGGAGGTGATAACTTCTGACATTGTATGGGGGAGGATTTGAGGCATTATTCTGTCAAATTTCTTTTATTCACTGCTACTATTTGCTGAAGCAGTGACTCTTTAAGCCAAGCTTCCTAATACCCATCCCTGTCTTGCTGAGATGTCCTGTCTCACAAGAGGGAAATCTGCTTACCAGCTGTCACGCCATGGTGTTCCTCAGTGCAGTGCAGCTTGACATATCGGGGAGGATTTCTGGAGCTGAACCACTAACCACGTACAGAGATAGTTTGGTCTTTTCTGCCTCTTTAGTGTCTACATCATGGCTCGTTCCTTGTATTGTACAGGTGCCCGAGGTCTGGTCTGTACCATTCCGTTCATTAGGAGCGGCCTGCACTAGTGGCAGCTGCTGCCGGTACAACACTGCTCTGTGCGTCCCCAATCAATGGCCTCATGTATGGGACCTTCTCTTAAACAAGGTCACTCTGTTGAGATGGCCTTCACATTTGAGGTCTGGTAGATAGGACATAGCTTGTATTCTTGACTATACTGACGGCATGGCACTGCTTGTTCTGGGAAATCGGGGCTGGCCTTTGTACATTGAGGCCTCAAGTACAGATCCTGCATGGTGGCTCCCATGGATCTACTGACCTTACACACCTTAGAAGGAAACCACTTGTCCCCAGAACCAGTACTTCTCTAGTGGGAATGGTTAACTCTCAAAAAGGGCTAAGTGATTGTGAAAGCCTTTGGTGTTAGCAGGTCCTGTGGTGACGGCACAGGACCGTACAGCTCTGTGACTATCCTCAAGTACTGCAACTTGGCTTCCTCTCATCTCGGTGAGCGCTGTGTTGCTGTACTGGATAATGGCCACTACATGATGTACGGAGCCGTGCCGTTCTGGTGTTGTATACTGTATACGTCCCAGGGTCTGACTTTCCCCCCCCCCCTTCCCCCCATGGATCTGATATTGATGACCTATCCTAAGGGTAGACAGTCCAAATCCAGGACAACCCCACTACAAATACGCCAGGATCTTTCTGCACTTTGTCTTCTGAGATTCATCCGGCTGGAAGGATAGTTAAATATTCCATCACAGGGTTGGGAGCATGTGCTAACCTGACTGCGCAAATAGTCTGCAGTAGGAGAGTTAACTGATCCTGTAAGCAAGGAGAAGACAGAACATCCTCTCCTCCCCGCCTGTCCTTCACCCTTTGTGTTAATGTAATATTAGGCTGTAATTGTTCCTCTCCCCTGTACAGCGTCACGTTACAGCTCCCTCCTTCCCGTTAGCGCAGTCAGATGTCTAAGGCTGCCATGGTGACCGTTCCTTCTCTCTCCTCCTGAATCTTCATGGCTTTTAATGGACAGTGAAGGACACGAGCGCTTTACAGCAGAGTGAATACTATCTACAGGAAGTGGAGAGCAAACTCTGAATGGATGGTTGCTTTTTTTTTTTTTTATAAACAACTTCCTTTTCAAGGGTTAATGTAGATAATGCCAAGACTAAATATGGGGTTACCAGCCTCACCGTTCCGAAAGTAGTGCTCGTCTGAAACTGTGTTTTCCTGATCTTGGCCAATTTTTACAGGTCACGGGCAACCCACGCACTAAATTTAATTATCTAAAACTAATATATTATTGCAATTTCATGTTCCGACTCTCACATTTTCTTCCCAGGTGTAAAGGAAACCACCCAGACACTACAATGGGGAATATGTTTGCAAACCTTTTTAAAGGCCTATTTGGCAAGAAGGAGATGAGGATCCTTATGGTGGGCCTGGATGCTGCTGGAAAGACTACAATCCTCTATAAGCTGAAGCTGGGCGAGATTGTGACCACCATTCCCACAATAGGTATACAGTTCCTCTTATCATCTACATTGGGCGAATTTAGGGCTACGACCTCATTACTAACCGGGGGCCTCGTGATCTGAACTCGGCAATGTGGCATGTGCCTATGAGGCTGTTGGAGTTGGGATCAGGATATCTGCAGTCAGTCCAAAAATCGCACTCCATACTCGGGCCGGGATTACCAGACCTTCAGCCTTAATGTGTCTGGTATAAGAGACTAACTCATAACATGTCTGTGTCTTTTCAGGTTTTAATGTGGAGACAGTAGAATACAAGAATATCAGCTTTACTGTATGGGATGTTGGTGGCCAGGACAAAATTAGACCACTGTGGCGCCATTACTTCCAGAACACTCAGGGTATGTGCACTTTACAGGTGACCAGGACAATCCCTTTACCTAAATATACAGTGTCAGCCTCCATGCTGAGCAGAGACCCTGCAATTTTGTAGCATGTGGGGTCTCAGCGATAATTACAGGTGCTTCTCACAAAATTACAATATCAAAAAGTTAATTTATTTCAGTTCTTCAATACAAAAAATGAGATTCCTAATTCTATAGTCATTATAAACAGAGTGATCTATTTCAAGTGTTTGTTAATATTGATCATTATGGCTTACAGCCAATGAAAACCCAAAAGTCATTATCTCAGTAAAGAAGAAGAAAAAAAAAAAACGCCTGTAAAGGCTTCCAGCGTATTTAAAAAGGTCCCTTAGTCTTTTTCAGTAGGCTCCACAATCATGGGGAAGACTTCTGACTTGACAGATGCCCAGAAGGCAGTCATTGACACACTCCACAAGGAAATTAAAGTTTGCATTTCATTTGGAAATCAAGGTCCCAGAGTCTGGAGGAAGAGTGGAGAGGCCACAATCCAAGCTGCTTGAGGTCTAGTGTGAAGTTTCCACGATCAGGGATGGTTTGGAGAGCCATGTCATCTGCAGGTGTAGGTCCACTGTGTTTTATCAAGACCAAAGTGTTATGTAGGCAATCCAGTGACACAGTGTGCCAGCAATCAGAGCACATACAGTGATCTGACAATAACCCAAAAACAATAGAACGAGCTCTGAGACGTGGAATCTCTGTAGACCGCAATACCTGAACCTAACCTAAACACAACTAAAGGCAGCTGTGGATTGCGCCTGACACTACCTATGCAACTCGGCACAGCCTGAGGAGCTGACTAGCCTGAAGATAGAAAAACAAGCCTGACTTGCCTCAGAGAAATACCCCAAAGGAAAAGGCAGCCCCCCACATATAATGACTGTTAGCAAGATGAAAAGACAAACGTAGGGATGAAATAGATTCAGCAAAGTGAGGCCCGATATTCTAGATAGAGCGAGGATAGCAAAGAGAACTTTGCAGTCTACAAAAAACCCTAAAGCAAAAAACCACGCAAAGGGGGCAAAAAGACCTACCGTGCCGAACTAACGGCACGGCGGTACACCCTTTGCGTCTCAGAGCTTCCAGCAAAACGAAATGACAAGCTGGACAGAAAAAGTAGCAACAAAAGCAAAAAGCACTTATCTAAGCAGAGCAGCAGGCCACAGGAAAGATCCAGAAGCTCAGATCCAACACTGGAACATTGACAAGGAAGACAGAATCAGGTGGAGTTAAATAACAAAGCAGCCAGAGCTCACCAGAACACCTGAGAGAGGAAGCTCAGAAGCTGCAGTACCACTTGTGACCACAGGAGTGAATTCAGCCACAGAATTCACAACACAAAGTCAGCGCAGCCATCTACAAGGAAATGTTAGAGCACTTCATGCTTCCCTCTGACGACAATCTTTTTGGAGATGAAAATTTAATTCTCTAGCAGGACTTGGCTCCTGTCCACACTGCCAAAAGTACCAATACCTGGTGTAAAGACAACAGTATCACTGTGCTTAATTGGCCAGCAAACTCACCGAACCTTAACCTCAAAGGGAATTGTCAAGAGAAAGATGAGACATCAGACCCAACAATGCAGACGAGCTGCTGGCTGCTATCAAAGCAACCTGGGCTTCCATAACACCTCAGTAGTGCCAGATACTGATCATCTATGCCATGTTGCATTGATGCAGTAATTGATGCAAAAGGAGCCACGACCAAGTATTGTGTGCATTTACTGAATATACATTTCAGTAGGCCAACACTTCAGATTTTAAAATCATTTTTTAACCTGTTGTTATAAAGTATTCTAATTTACTGAGATAATGACACTTGGGTTTTCATTGGCTGTAAGCCATAATCATCAACAGAAATAAACACTTGAAATCACTCTGTTGCTATATAATATAGGAGTTTCACTATTTGTATTGAAGAACTGAAATTAGAATATCAAAGTAAATTTTGTGAGAAGCATCTGTATAATGTGAAGTTAAATAGTGAATGACTTATTTTGTCAAGTGCTTATGCTTTATATTGAATGGTTTTCACTTTAGCGTTTTCAATTAATACTTGCTGACTCATCCATTTTTCCTCTTTCGTTTTTTTTATGTGCGTCTTGTGTAGTTTATTAATTAGGAAATGGGGGGGTAATTGAAGTGTGTATGTATGTATGTATGTATGGGGATTGGCTCTAAACACCCCCATCCATTTAAAAAAAAAAAAAAAAAAAAAAAAAAAAGAGCACTGGCAAGAAAAACATGAAATGGGTGGCAGAGCTATCTTCTGTCTCTGCTGTTAGTAGCGGGTGCTAGCTGTGTGATACAGTAGGCACCTGCTGGGTTGGGCATGGAGTGGTCTCGCCCGCTCCATCTATCCACATGTAACACTCTGGAATGAGTTTAATAGAAAACATGGCTGTTCTACTCCAGAAACCGCTCTAAATGGATTATGTATTACAATTTATGTGAAGATCAAAGGCTGCTTTCACATTGCTTTCCTGTTTGGTGACCCCGTTGGGGCTTGCATCTGAGCTGCGCTCATATACATTGATGGGGGCTATAGACTGGGCAGACACTCTGGTGTAGTATTGGGTACACTTGAAAATGATGAATGGCTCTATCAGCACCAGTGCAGTCTATGGCCTCTTCGGTGCATATTTCAGAATTACAGATTTTAGGGGGCTTAAAATTAAAGCCCCCCCAACAGGGCCACGAAACCGGTGAAAAGTACACTAAGGGTACATTTGCACACTGTGGTTCCTATTTAACCCCATAGGATGTATCGTTGGCCTCATTGGGGTGAAGCAACGTGCAATTATACCTGTAATATCTGTGGGAGCTGGCATTTTGGACTGATTATAAATCTTCAGAATGGTAGTAATGTGATCACTTTCTCTTGCTCGCAGGTCTCATCTTTGTGGTTGACAGTAATGATAGAGAGCGAGTGAATGAAGCGAGGGAGGAACTGACAAGGATGCTGGCAGAGGACGAGCTGCGGGATGCAGTGCTATTAGTATTTGCTAACAAACAGGTAAAATCTGCTTCCAAATATATACCGTATATACTCGAGTATAAGCCGAGATTTTCAGCCCAAATTTTTGGGCTGAAAGTGCCCCCCTCGGCTTATACTCGAGTCACGGTAGCGGTGGGGTCGGCGGGTGAGGGGGTGAGGGCGCTGAGGAATACTTACCTAGTCCCAGCGATCCTCGCGCTGTCCCTGCCGTCCCACGGGCTTCGGCGCTGCAGTTTCTTCCTCTCTTCAGCGGTCACGTGGGACCGCTCATTACAGAAATGAATAAGCGGCTCCACCTCCCATAGGGGCGGAGCCGCTTATTCATTTCTCTAATCAGCGGTGCCGGTGACCGCTGATAGAGAAAGAAGCTGCGGCACCGAAGACAGGAGGGGACAGCGCGAGGATCGCCAGGACTAGGTGAGTATAGCATATTCACCTGGCGTCGCTCCATCTTCCCGGCCGGCGCCTCCATCTTCCCGGCGTCTCTGCTCTCTGACTGTTCAGGCAGAGGGCGCGATGACGCATACAGTGTGCGCGGCGCCCTCTGCCTGATCAGTCAGAGCAGAGACGCCGGGAGCTGCAATCAAGGGAGGTGAGTATGTGTTTTTTTTTCTTTATTGTGGCAGCGGCGGCACAAATTTATGTGGAACATCTATGGGGCACAGTGAACGGTGCAGAGCACCGTATATGGCACAGCACAGCTATGGGGCACAATGAACGGTGCAGAGCACCGTATATGGCACAGCACAGCTATGGGGCACAGTGAACGGTGCAGAGCACCGTATATGGCACAGCACAGCTATGGGGCACAGTGAACCGTGCAGAGCACCGTATATGGCACAGCACAGCTATGGGGCACAGTGAACGGTGCAGAGCACCGTATATGGCACAGCACAGCTATGGGGCACAGTGAACGGTGCAGAGCACCGTATATGGCACAGCACAGCTATGGGGTACAGTGAACGGTGCAGAGCACCGTATATGGCACAGCACAGCTATGGGGCACAGTGAACGGTGCAGAGCACCGTATATGGCACAGCACAGCTATGGGGCACAGTGAACGGTGCAGAGCACCGTATATGGCACAGCACAGCTATGGGGCACAGTGAACGGTGCAGAGCACCGTATATGGCACAGCACAGCTATAGGGCACAGTGAACGGTGCAGAGCACCGTATATGGCACAGCACAGCTATGTATGGGGCACAGTGAACAGTGCAGAGCACCGTATATGGCACAGCACAGCTATGGGGCACAGTGAATGGTGCAGAGCACCGTATATGGCACAGCTATGAGGCACAGTGAACGGTGCAGAGCACCGTATATGGCACAGCACAGCTATGGGGCACAGTGAACGGTGCAGAGCACCGTATATGGCACAGCGAACGGTGCAGAGCACCGTATATGGCACATCTATGGGGCACAATGAACGGTGCAGAGCACCGTATATGGCACAGCTAGGGGGCACAATGAACGGTGCAGAGCACTATATGGTTCACACCTATGGGGAAATATGAACGGTGCAGAGCACTATATGGCACAGCTATGGGGAAATAATGATCTATTTTTATTTTTGAAATTCACCGGTAAATGCTGCATTTCCACCCTAGGCTTATACTCGAGTCAATAAGTTTTCCCAGTTTTTTGTGGCAAAATTAGGGGGGTCGGCTTATACTCGGGTCGGCTTATACTCGAGTATATACGGTATTCTCCAAAAACATCTGAGATCCTTATTTCTCTCTTATTGTAATATATTCATCATGAGATAAATTGAAAGGAGGAAATGAAAGAAGAAATTTCTGGGATTTATTTCTTCGGTGTTTTGTGTGTTTAGTGTTTAACCCCTTTAAGGGGTTGTCCGGGTCTTTAACATTTGATGGTCTACCCTTAACATAGGTCATCAATGTCTGATCGCTGGGAGTGCGCCACACGGCACCCTCGGTGTCAGCAGTGGCCGGGACTGCTCAGTTATGGAGCTGCGCTGCTCCGTCGACTGAATAATGGTTGTGGCTGGGAACTGCACCTCTGCCCCTATTGATTTGAATATGGAGTTGACGTGCAGTGGATTATTACAACAAACCTGATGGGGCTGCTTTGGAATTACAAACAAATTTTTTTAGCGCCAACATATTGCACAGCACTTCACCATTCTAGAGATTGTACAGACAATAAGGACATTACAGAATAAACATAACTGTGATTTCAAAAGGAGTGCGGGCACTGCTCACAATCTATGAGGAAATAAGACACGTGGTTGCTACCCTAATTTCCCAGATTCTGGGTTGTTTATCTTTGATTCTTGTATTTGTAGGACCTTCCGAATGCAATGAACGCTGCAGAAATCACAGACAAGCTGGGTCTGCACTCCCTACGTCAACGGAACTGGTACATTCAAGCAACCTGTGCGACCAGTGGGGACGGTCTGTACGAAGGCTTGGACTGGCTGTCCAATCAGCTAAAGAACCAGAAGTGATCCCACCCTGAGTGACCACCACCCTCCCTCCGCCCCTACTTCCGCCTAACTCCCATCCTGTTCAGCATCTTGGCAGGGCTGGCCAGAGCCTCTGCTGCCTCCCAGGCGGGCATGTCATTTCCGCGCACATCTGTGTCGTGTGTCTGTCTGCGCGCCTGTGCGAGTGGGAGCAGTAATCTCACACTGTGCCTTATACATGCTAAGCAGTATTAACTTCCCCCTCTGAACAAAACACTACCCACCACGTAAACGGCCTGCGCATCTCTTTCCACCCTTTTTCCCCTGCCCCCAAAAGGGCTTCACAGGTAGATGGATTGCCCATCTTCAAAACCGCAATGCAATCTGAAGGGCATACATGAATATATTCCATGATGAGGTACTTTCCAGAGAGTGACTCTGGCTGATCCATGTCTTTTCTCTTGGTATTACATGGCCGCTCAGTCAATCTGCAGAACGTTGGGAAGTTATATCCTGCATTCAAGCCTCTAGTATCTCAGGAGGTCATCACTTATAATATTCCTGAGCTAGTGGGGGCTGTAGTCCTTATCGTAGCATATTACGGCTTCCCTTTACTAATATACCTACTATTTATCCACTTGTGACTTTTCTAGAGACTGAACTGATGGATGGATGACCAGGTACGTCCAGCATATGACCACACTGGAGAGATGTTACTGGGTAGAGGAGAACGCATATATTGGCACGGGGCTGGCACACCATTCTAGGCTTCCCTCACATCCCACCGCCAGGTCGTGCAATGGCCGTAATTTCTGACTTCTCCCACCACTTTGTACTGACACGCATGTAACATCACCAGCCTGGCTCACTGAGGCTTCTGAGATGTCTGCTCCCACTCCTAGAATTTCTTTTTTTCTTTTCTTTCTATTTTGGGGGGTATCGAGCGATATTCCATACCTTGAAGGAAGTCTGTACAGTAATATTTTCTTCTAATTTACTAACTTCACTTTTTTTCTTTTTATCCATCCACTCTCATCCCCAGCATTGCCCCTGGCCCCTTGTCTAGTCATCTGATAGACCAGCGTTTGGTTAAACGTCAGAACGGAGGTGCAGAGGGAGGTGAGGGGTATACACGAAAGGGAACATTTCTTTACCGTGTGGTCTGGTTCGCAGACACTGCAAGTGACATAGGCTCTTAAACCGGTAATCATCTTGTCCTGGGTCGTGAACTTGTACAGAATAGACTATAAGGACAGCGAATGTTACATCACCCGGATGTATGAATGTAAGGAGGAGTCCTTTAAATTATAAGACTATACAATGTTATAAGTACTGAGTAGTATTAAATGAATATGGCGTTGTTTGAAAATTGATCAAAAGGAAGTGAAATAATCCTGTACTTTGTACCCTAGCATTTAAATGTGGGGGTACTCACCAGCAATGTGACTCTCTAACTCCCAAAATTCTAATCTCCTCGTCTCCTGCAGCACCACCTTCTGGCCACTTGCTGTATTGCGTGTGTGAAAGACTTGGCAGCACACGGCGGGATCGCGTTCTATTTTAATCTGCATCTAAAATCTTTGGGTTTCTGTTTATTTTGTGGGGAACGGGTTGTAGCTCTTATCAATTTTAAATGACTATATATACTTCAGTCTGTAAATGAGACAGTTTTCATATCATGCATAAACGGCATCAGAGCTTTAAAGCGAATATTTTCTTTTCCTGTATAAAACTGATTGAAAAGCGTGAACTATGTGATGTACAATTGGACCGAAATTGAATTTCCTTTATTTTTCTTTTTTTTTCTTTTTTTTTTTTTTTGTTTTCTAACCATGTTGTAATTTGTCTGAAATGCTCTATATTAAAAAGAGTTCTGTATTAAAGTAATCGCCATGTTTTGTTTATTTTAAATAATGTCTTGGTAAATTGGCTACAGATGGTCGCTTTGTCTGAATTTGGTCTTTTGGGTATAGCGGTAAATGGGTATAGCGGTAAATGCATACGTTTGGTCAGTGGGCAGAACTGATAGGGTATGTGCACACGTTGCGGATTTTGCTGCGGATCTGCAGCTGTTTTCCATGCAGTTTACAGTACCATGTAAACGTATGGAAAACAAAATCCGCAGCAAACATGCTGCGGAAAAAAACCGCGCGGAAACGCAGCGGATTACATTCCGCAGCATGTCAATTCTTTATGCAGATTCCGCAGCGGTTTACACCTGCTCCACAACAGGAATCCGCAGGTGTAACACCGCAGGTGAAATCCACACAAAAACCGCAGCAAATCCGCGGGTAATCCGCAGTGTGGTTTACCTGCGGATTTTGCAAAAACAGTGCGGAAAAATCCGCACACCAATCCGCTACGTGTGCACATAGCCTTAAGGTTGCTAATTGGCAAACTAGTTCACATGTTGTTCCACACAAGTGGTCCCATTTGTAGTAATAAAAAAAAAACTGCAGCAATTGTTGGTATTGCCTATTTTGCGGATTAATGCTTTGATTCAAGGGACACAAACCTGTGGCTGACTGGCCCCAGAATTGCCACATTCATATGAATGTAGTCGTAGGGCTACATGGTGCTTGTTTTCCATCTACCTCTGCCCTTCTCTGGCTTTGGAAGACCAGAGCTGTCGATCGTAAAGGTAAGGGTTGAGAGAGATGAAAATCAAGTAGGTGGGAAAATGTAGTTAGCATTGAGGATAGGTAATCAATAGGGTTGAGCGAAACGGATCGTTCATTTTCAAAAGTCGCCGACTTTTGGCAAAGTCGGGTTTCATGAAACCCGACCCGATCCCTGTGTGGGGTCGGCCATGCGGTACACGACTTTCGCGCCAAAGTCGCGTTTCGTATGACGCGCTTGGCGCCATTTTTTTCAGCCAATGAAGGGGCGTGGGCAGAGTGATGACATAGGTCTTAGGGGCGCTTATCGCCATGTTGTCGCTTGTGCGCTGTAGCGATTTGCACTGTGTAACACCAGCTTTTCGAGAGAGAGACACCCCCATTGGGTTTCGTTTTTCGGTCGATCCTCGACCTTTCGCCATAATCGGTCGATTTCACTCGACTCGACTTTTGAGATAGCCACGTACTCTTGCAGAGCTGCCCGTTTTTTTTTTTTGTTATAGTGGCAACCGCAGGGTACTACACCTCTTATTGATTTGAATAGGATGTGGATGTGTAGTACCAAGCCCTGGCCATTATCACACAAAGTGAGGACCTGTGGCTGCTGACACCAATAACCGCTGAGCGGCATGGGTGCCAGACCACCACTGATCAGACATTGATGACCTATCCCAATGCTAATATAGTTGACAACCTCTTTACATTTTTGGCCATGCCATGATGCACTGAGTGCCTGTACTTATACTCTTCAACCAATCAAGTGGCAGAAGTTTCCCACCATATGTTGTGCGTTTTAATATGTTTGGGTAAGACTAAGGTTTTATCTGTTAATTGTGTGATTAGAACCCTGAATCTGCCCGTGGTCTTTGATATTGCACACCACAGTCACACCATAAAAAAAAATAAAAAAAAGTCCGCTCACCTCAGCAGTGCCACAGGCTGATCGCCTCCATGCCACGCCGCATTGATGCAAAGGGAGCCCCGACGAAATATTGAGTTTCACTTTTTGTATTGAAGAACTGAAGTAAGTTAACCTTTTGAAGATCTTCTAATTTAGTTAGCACTTGTAAGTAGTTGAACAGAGAAGGCTCCCTCTGACACCCCATTAGTGTGACTGGGCAGTGCCTGTGTGTTTCTAGATCAGCCTGGAGACTAATGAAGTCACTCACAACTTTGTGCTCCCATTGGGTTCTTAAAAAATCTAAAAGCTATGATCCCTTTTAAAGAAAATAAACTCCACGTGATGGCACAAAAAACTCATACACAGGGTTAAGTTGAATAAAGAGAAAGGAACGTTAATCCCCCAGAAATGAGTGCGCTTCTTATGGATGACTTATCACCTCCTGGAAAACTTCATGAAGAAAGGAGAACAAAGTACACAATCATTCCCAAGCAAGCAGGTATGCATAAGGCCGGTTTCACACGTCAGTGGCTCCGGTACGTGAGGTGACAGTTTCCTCACGTACCGGAGCCACTGACATACGTAGACATTAAAATCAATGCATCTTTTCAGATATCATTGATTTTTTTTTTGCGGACCGTGTCTCCGTGTGCCAAACACGGAGACATGTCAGTGTTCGTGGGAGCGCACGGATTACACGGACCCATTAACCCCTTCATGACCCAGCCTATTTTGACCTTAAAGACCTTGCCGTTTTTTGCAATTCTGACCAGTGTCCCTTTATGAGGTAATAACTCAGGAACGCTTCAACGGATCCTAGCGGTTCTGAGATTGTTTTTTCGTGACATATTGGGCTTCATGTTAGTGGTAAATTTAGGTCAATAAATTCTGCGTTTATTTGTGATAAAAACGGAAATTTGGCGAAAATTTCGCAATTTTCACATTTTGAATTTTTATTCTGTTAAACCAGAGAGATATGTGACACAAAATAGTTAATAAATAACATTTCCCACATGTTTACTTTACATCAGCACAATTTTGGAAACAAAATTTTTTTTTGTTAGGAAGTTATAAGGGTTAAAATTTGACCAGCGATTTGTTATTTTTACAACGAAATTTACAAAACCATTTTTTTTAGGGACCACCTCACATTTGAAGTCAGTTTGAGGGGTCTATATGGCTGAAAATACCCAAAAGTGACACCATTCTAAAAACTGCACCCCTCAAGGTACTCAAAACCACATTCAAGAAGTTTATTAACCCTTCAGGTGCTTCACAGCAGCAGAAGCAACATGGAAGGAAAAAATGAACATTTAACTTTTTAGTCACAAAAATTATCTTTTAGCAACAATTTTTTTATTTTCCCAATGGTAAAAGGAGAAACTGAACCACGAAAGTTGTTGTCCAATTTGTCCTGAGTACGCTGATACCTCATATGTGGGGGTAAACCACTGTTTGGGCGCACGGCAGGGCTTGGAAGGGAAGGAGCGCCATTTGACTTTTTGAATCAAAAATTGGCTCCACTCTTTAGCGGACACCATGTCACGTTTGGAGAGCCCCCGTGTGCCTAAAAATTGGAGCTCCCCCACAAGTGACCCCATTTTGGAAACTAGACGCCACAAGGAACTTATCTAGATGCATAGTTAGCACTTTGAACCCCCAGGTGCTTCACAAATTGATCCGTAAAAATGAAAAAGTACTTTTTCTCTTACCCCATGACGGCACTAACGAGAGAGGGATCCGCCCTCAGGGACAGGAAACCCACAGGTTAAAAAGGCGGGACCTCTCCTCCACCTCAGTTCGGTTTCCTGTCCCCGACGGGGATCCCACAACTCACCATCCAGGAGTCCAGGGACCATCGGGCCGAGTTCAGGCAGCGGGGGGCCCTGCCACGGTTCAGGTGGATTCCTCCCTGAAGGCGCGTTCCGGGGTCGGCGGGCCTCGTGGATATGCGCGGAGGGGAGGCAGTGAAGAGGTTACCGAGCCTGCCTCTTCTCAATGGAGTGGTCGGTAATAGGTAGCGGCGGCTACCTGGAGGTTTCCTCCGCCGGTCCATGAGGCGCACAGGGGGTGGTGACGCCGGTCACCGACAAGCGGCAAGACGCAGATTGCAGCGGCGGCTGCAGAAGCTCCGTCCCTCCTGTGAGCCGGCAAGTAGTGAGCGCGCGCGCGAGGTCCGGCAACTTACTGCGCAGGCGCTGGGGTCACTTCCGGGGTCGGCGCAAGGTACCTCTGGGTAAACCGGAAGTTACCTGGCGCCACTCTGTCAGCATAAAAAGAAAAAAAAAAGGGGCATACCGCTGCTCAGTAATTACCACCATGAGTGGAATAGAGCAGTCGGTGGAAGAAATTTCACAGGCCCCTGTGACAAAGAATCCGAAGGAGCGCCATTCGTCACGGAAACCTACGCAGCGCAGCAGCTCAGGATCCCAGCGCAGCAGAGGCTCTGGTGGATCCAGGAGGGAGACGGTGGTTCAAGTGGAGGAGGCATCCTCAAAGCCACAGCCGGGAAAGAAATGCCAAGGGAAAAGTAAACATAAAGTGTGCCCACTTTGTTCAGCAGATTTGCCAGATTCGTGGGTTAAAAAACTCTGTGCGTCATGTATTAAGAACACCATTGATGAGGAGGCACCAAGTTTCACATCTGAATTAAAAGATTTAATTAAAACCCAAGTAGCAGACGCATTAAAAAGCGTAAAAAACCGTAAAAGAAAACATAAAGAAAAATCTCCAGATTACAGCTCCAGCGAGGGAGATAGTACGAGTGGGGATTCTGATAGCTCTACAGCTTCATCATCCTCCTCTGCATCTTCAGAAAGCGGTCGCAACTGTTTCCCAATAGATGAAACGGATGCGTTGGTGAAAATGGTTAGGGCGACAATGGGTCTGGCAGATACTCGTTCCAAAAAATCTGTACAAGATCTTATGTTTAGTGGCCTGGAACAAAAGAAGTACAGAGTGTTCCCATTAAATGAAAAAATTCAAGCCCTTATAAAAAAGGAGTGGAAAAGACCAGACAAAAAAGTACTGTTAACACCCAAAAGGAAATACCCATTTGATGACCCAGCCTGCGCCTCATGGGGAAAAGCGCCAAAATTAGACGTCGCCATCGCGAAAGCCTCTAAAAAGTTCGCTCTGCCTTTTGAAGATATGGGGACCCTCAAGGATCCTATGGATAAAAAGGCCGATGTCTTCCTAAAAGGGTCCTGGGAGGCCGCCAGCGGGGGGCTAAAACCCGGTATAGCTGCTACGTGTACAGCTAGAGCACTAATGGTCTGGCTGGATCATTTGGAGTCTCAATTAAAAAATAAAACCCCGAGAGAGTCTATACTAGACTCCGTGTCAGCGATGAAAGGGGCCGCTGCATATTTAGCAGATGCCTCAATAGACTCAGTTAGACTGACGGCAAGATCGGCTTCCTTCTCAAATGCGGCTAGGAGAGCATTATGGCTAAAGTGCTGGCCGGGGGACCTGCAAACTAAAGCTAAGTTGTGTTCCATTCCGTGTGAAGGTGAATATTTGTTCGGTCCCACCCTAGACGATGTCCTCGAAAAAGCGGTTGATAAAAAGAAAGCCTTTCCGGGATTCCTAAATCAATCTTATAGGCGGCCCTTTCGAGGAAGGAGGTTCACACAAAGACGCCCCCCAAAAAATCAAAAGGAGGGGTGGGAAGACAGAAAATTCAAAAGAGGAGGTTTCATGTTCAACAAGCCGGATAATAAAAAACAGCCACAATGAGGGTGTGCCCCAGGTAGGAGGGAGACTGACCCACTTTCTTCCAACCTGGGAAAAAATTTCTGGAAGTGCCTGGACTCTAAACATCATAAAGACGGGCCTAAAACTAAGCTTTCACACAATGCCACACAATCAGTTTGTGGTCACACCACGAAGAAAGTCAGAGATCGAGCAGCTGAGCATCCAGAGAGAAGTTCTCAGTCTTCTGGAGAAGAAAGTCTTACAGGAAGTTCCACAACAGGAAGAGATGAGGGGGTTTTATTTTCCGCTCTTTCTTCGAACAAAACCGGACGGAACTTTCAGAGTAATTATAAATTTAAAACAACTAAACAGATACCTGATAATAGAAAAATTCAAAATGGAGACAATAAAATCATGTGTCAGATCCCTTATCCCGTCTTGTTTCATGACTGTTATAGACTTAAAGGACGCATACTATCATGTGCCAATCCATCCGGATTTCCGGAAATATCTCAGGGTTGCAGTAATGATACAAGGGGAACTGAAACATTACCAATACAAGGCTCTTCCGTTTGGTCTAGCCATTGCCCCGAGAGTATTCACAAAATTAATGGCGGAAGTAATGGCCCATATAAGGGAACAAAACATATTGATTGTGCCTTATCTGGACGACCTCCTAGTGATGGGCAGTTCCTCTCTACATTGCAGCCAGCAACTAAACAGAGTGATGGTAGCCCTATCGAATCTAGGATGGTTTCTGAACCTGGAAAAATCCAGGCTTATCCCATCTCAAGTACAGTTGTACTTGGGGATATTAATAGACTCAACAAAGCAAGAGTGTCGTCTCCAAGAAGAAAAAGTATCCAACATGATACATCTAGTAAATCAGTTGAGTATCTCTCCTCTGATCTCTCTAAGGAGAGCCATGTCCATACTGGGATCAATGACATCCTGTATCCCAGCGGTACAGTGGGCTCAGAGCCACTCGAGAGATCTCCAGTGGGAAATACTAGAGGCGGTATCCCACGCAGGAGGAAATTTAGAAAAGCAATTAAAAATATCCTCTCGGACAAAAACTTCCTTAGCTTGGTGGACAGACCCGTCCAATCTCAGGAGGGGGGTTCCATGGGTATGGCCGGTCTCGATAATCCTGACCACAGACGCAAGCCCTTGGGGGTGGGGGGCCCACCTAAACAGGCAAATTGCCCAAGGTCCTTGGTCAGTAGAAGAAAAAGACCTTACTTCAAACATGAAGGAGCTTTTAGCAGTTCAGTACGCCATCAATCATTTTTTAACTTCCCTCCGTTCCCACCACGTGAGAGTACTGACGGACAACAGGGTGGTAGTAGCATATTTAAACCATCAGGGAGGGACGAGGTCTCAATCCCTAATGAAAGTGACAAATTTCATCATGTCACAAGCAGAAGCCAACTTGTCCTCCCTGACAGCCCTTCACATAAAAGGGTCAGAAAATCAAACTGCAGATTTTCTAAGCAGAACCCAATTAAAACAGGGGGAATGGGAGTTAAATACAAGTATATTCAAACGCATAGTGGATCTTTGGGGGGCCCCGGATATAGATCTATTTGCAAACAATCAAAATCGGAAAACGGAGGCCTTCTGCTCGATAGATCCTCGGGGGAGTCCAGTGGCCATAGACGCGTTGTTAATTCCATGGAAATTCCATCTAGCTTATGTGTTTCCTCCGATAGCTCTAATTCCCTTAGTCTTGAAGAAAATCAGGGAAGACAGAGCCAAAGTGATACTGATAGCTCCGTTCTGGCCGAAAAGAGTATGGTTCCCATGGCTACGCCTAATGTCCATAGCGGATCCATGGGTACTCCCAGATATCCCAGACCTTCTGCATCAAGGGCCAGTGAATCACCCTCAAATAAAAAGTTTGCACATGACGGCCTGGCTTTTGAAAGGGAACTGTTAACAAAAAGGGGGTTTTCTTCAAATTTAATTTCTACCCTGCTGGCCAGTAGAAAACCTATAACTACCAGAGCCTACGGCAAAGTCTGGAAAAAGTTCCTCTCCACGTCAGGAGTTATCCTATCAAATCAGATGCCAATTCAGGAAATCTTAGAATTTCTTCAAAAAGGTTTAGAGAAAGGCCTAGCAACAAATACTCTGAAGGTTCAGATTGCAGCATTGGGTGCCCTTTACAACCAGGATTTGGCGGGGAATCACTGGGTAAAAAGGTTTGTTAGAGCATCTACTAGGTCCAGACCAGTTATACATCTCACCGCTCCTCCCTGGGACCTGAACTTAGTCCTTTCAGCACTAACTAAAGCGCCGTTCGAACCTTTATCTCAGGCTTCACTAAAAATAATATCTTGGAAAACCTGTTTATTGGTGGCCCTAACCTCAGCTCGCAGGATTAGTGATCTGCAGGCCTTATCAGCCTACCCACCTCTAACACAAATATTAGATGACAGAGTAATCCTCAAAACTGACCCTTCTTACCTTCCCAAAGTGGCATCAAAATTCCACAGATCTCAAGAGATAGCGTTACCATCTTTTTGCCCCAATCCAAAAAACAAAAAAGAGGAGGCTCTACACACTCTAGATGTAAAGAGATGTCTAACACACTATCTATCAGCCACAAGGGAGTGTAGAAAAGGGAGGGCTCTGTTTGTCTGCTTTCAGGGACCAAATAAGGGTCACAAGGCATCGAAAGCCACGTTGGCGAGGTGGGTAAGAGATGCCATCAAGATGTCATATACCTCTTCCGGAGAACAAGCTCCGGACACAATTAAGGCTCATTCAACCAGGTCGGTGGCAACCTCTTGGGCTGAACGTGGTGGAGCATCAATAGATCAAATATGTAGAGCAGCCACTTGGTCTTCCCCCTCTACATTCTTCAAGCACTATCAGCTTAATCTATCTTCTCCCTCAGACTTAACTTTTGGTAGGAGAGTTCTTGAGGCAGTAGTCCCACCCTAAAATTTTTCATTCTTTGAAATTCTCTCGTTAGTGCCGTCATGGGGTAAGAGAATATCGTAGTTACTTACCGATAACGGTATTTCTCTGAACCCATGACGGCACCTGTATATTCCCTCCCTTCACGTATGGGTGTCCACACTACTTATAAATTAAGTCACGAGGTGTGCATAAAAAAAAAAAAAAAAAAAAAATGTGTGTGTGTATATATATATATATATATATATAGAGGAGCTTATATAAGTTATACAGTTATATTTTGTTGTGTAAAAATAACCAATTAAGTTACAGCAGAAATTCCCTGCAAGGCTCTGTAAACCAACTGAGGTGGAGGAGAGGTCCCGCCTTTTTAACCTGTGGGTTTCCTGTCCCTGAGGGCGGATCCCTCTCTCGTTAGTGCCGTCATGGGTTCAGAGAAATACCGTTATCGGTAAGTAACTACGATATTTTTTCACAAAAAAATTCTTTTCGCCTCAATTTTTTCATTTTCACATGGGCAGTAGGATAAAATGGATCATAAAATTTGTTGGGCAATTTCTCCCGAGTACGTCGATACCTCATATGTGGGGGTAAACCACTGTTTGGGCACTCGGCAGGGCTCGGAAGGGAAGGCGCGCCATTTGACTTTTTGAATGGAAAATTAGCTCCAATTGTTAGCGGACACCATGTCGCGTTTGGAGAGCCCCTGTGTGCCTAAACATTGGAGCTCCCCCACAAGTGACCCCATTTTGGAAACTAGACCCCCCAAGGAACTTATCTAGATGCATATTGAGCACTTTAAACCCCCAGGTGCTTCACAGAAGTTTATAACGCAGAGCCATGAAAATAAAAAATAATTTTTCTTTCCTCAAAAATGATTTTTTTAGCCTGGAATTTCCTATTTTGCCAAGGATAATAGGAGAAATTGGACCCCAAATATTGTTGTCCAGTTTGTCCTGAGTACGCTGATACCCCATATGTGGGGGTAAACCACTGTTTGGGCGCACGGCAGGGCTCGGAAGGGATGGCATGCCATTTGGCTTTTTAAATGGAAAATTAGCTCCAATCATTAGCGGACACCATGTCACGTTTGGAGAGCCCCTGTGTGCCTAAACATTGGAGATCCCCCAGAAATGACACCATTTTGGAAACTAGACCCCCAAAGGAACTAATCTAGATGTGTGGTGAGGACTTTGAACCCCCAAGTGCTTCACAGAAGTTTATAACGCAGAGCCATGAAAATAAAAAAAAAAATTTATTTTCTCAAAAATGATCTTTTAGCCTGCAATTTTTTATTTTCCCAAGGGTAACAGGAGAAATTTGACCCCAAAAGTTGTTGTCCAGTTTCTCCTGAGTACGCTGATACCCCATATGTGGGGGTAAATCACTGTTTGGGCACATGCCGGGGCTCGGAAGTGAAGTAGTGACGTTTTGAAATGCAGACTTTGATGGAATGCTCTGTGGGCGTCACGTTGCGTTTGCAGAGCCCCTGATGTGGCTTAACAGTAGAAACCCCCCACAAGTGACCGCATTTTGGAAACTAGACCCCGAAAGGAACTTATCTAGATGTGTGGTGAGCACTTTGAACCCCCAAGCGCTTCATAGAAGTTTATAATGCAGAGCCGTGAAAATAATAAATACGTTTTCTTTCCTCAAAAATAATTATTTAGCCCAGAATTTTTTATTTTCCCAAGGGTAACAGGAGAAATTTGACCCCAATATTTGTTGTCCAGTTTCTCCTGAGTACGGTGATACCCCATATGTGGGGGTAAACTACTGTTTGGGCACATGCCGGGGCTTGGAATTGAAGTAGTGACGTTTTGAAATGCAGACTTTGATGGAATGCTCTGCGGGCGTCACGTTGCGTTTGCAGAGCCCCTGATGTGCCTAAACAGTAGAAACCCCCCACAAGTGATCCCATTTTGGAAACTAGACCCCGAAAGGAACTTATCTAGATGTGTGGTGAGCACTTTGAACCCCCAAGTGCTTCATAGAAGTTTATAATGCAGAGCCGTGAAAATAAAAAATCATTTTTCTTTCCTCAAAAATTATGTTTTAGCAAGCATTTTTTTTGATTCACAAGGGTAACAGGAGAAATTGGACCCCAGTAATTGTTGCGCAGTTTGTCCTGAGTATGCTGGTACCCCATATGTGGGGGTAAACCACTGTTTGGGCACACGTCAGGGCTCGGAAGTGAGGGAGCACCATTTGACTTTTTGAATACGAGATTGGCTGGAATCAATGGTGGCGCCATGTTGCGTTTGGAGACCCCTGATGTGCCTAAACAGTGGAAACCCCTCAATTCTACCTCCAACACTAACCCCCCCACACCCCTAACCCTAATCCCAACTGTAGCCATAACCCTAATCACAACCCTAACCCCAAAACACCCCTAACCACAACCCTAATTCCAACCCTAACCCTAAGGCTATGTGCCCACGTTGCGGATTCGTGTGAGATATTTCCGCACCATTTTTGAAAAATCGGCGGGTAAAAGGCACTGCGTTTTACCTGCGGATTTTCCGCGGATTTCCAGTGTTTTTTGTGCGGATTTCACCTGCGGATTCCTATTGAGGAACAGGTGTAAAACGCTGCAGAATCCGCACAAAGAATTGACATGCTGCGGAAAATACAACGCAGCGTTTCCGCGCGGTATTTTCCGCACCATGGGCACAGCGGATTTGGTTTTTCATATGTTTACATGGTACTGTAAACCTGATGGAACACTGCTGCGAATCCGCAGCGGCCAATCCGCACCGTGTGCACATAGCCTAATTCTAAAGGTATGTGCACACGCTGCGGAAAACGCTGCAGATCCGCAGCAGTTTCCCATGAGTTTACAGTTCAATGTAAACCTACGGGAAACAAAAATCGCTGTGCCCATGCTGCGGAAAAACTGCACGGAAACGCAGCGGTTTACATTCCGCAGCATGTCACTTCTTTCTGCGGATTCCGCAGCGGTTTTACAACTGCTCAAATAGAAAATCGCAGTTGTAAAACCGCAGTGAAATGCGCAGAAAAACCGCGGTAAATCCGCCATAAATCCGCAGCGGTTTAGCACTGCGGATTTATCAAATCCGCAGCGGAAAAATCCGCAGAGGACCAGAATACGTGTGCACATACCGAAACACTAACCCTACCCCTAACCCTATTCTAACATTAGTGGAAAAAAAAAATTTCTTTATTTTTTTATTGTCCCTACCTATGGGGGTGACAAAGGGGGGGGGGGGGGTCATTTATTATGTTTTTTATTTTGATCACTGAGATAGATTATATCTCAGTGATCAAAATGCAGTTTGGAACGAATCTGCCGGCCGGCAGATTCGGCGGGCGCACTGCGCATGCGCCCGCCATTTTGGAAGATGGCGGCGCCCAGGGAGAAGACGGACGGGACCCCGGCTGGATCGGTAAGTATGATGGGGTGGGGCGGGACCGGGGGGGGGGGGGGATCGGAGCACGGGGGGGGGGGAATCGGAGCGCGGGAGGGGTGGAACGGAGCACGGGGGGGGCTGGAACGGAGCACGGGGGGGCTGGAACGGAGCACGGGGGGTGGAACGGAGCACCGGGGGGGGGGGGGGGGGTGATTGGAGCACGGGGGGGTGATTGGAGCACGGGGGGAGCGGACAAGAGCATGGGGGGGGAGCGGAGCACTGGACGGAGGGGAGCCGGAGCAGTGTACCGGCCAGATCGGGGGGGTGGGGGGGCGATCGGAGGGGTGGGGTGGGGGCACACTAGTATTTCCAGCCATGGCCGATGATATTTCAGCATCGGCCATGGCTGGATTGTAATATTTCACCCGTTATAATAGGTGAAATATTACAAATCGCTCTGATTGGCAGTTTCACTTTCAACAGCCAATCAGAGCGATCGTAGCCACGAGGGGGTGAAGCCACCCCCCCTGGGCTAAACTACCACTCCCCTGTCCCTGCAGATCGGGTGAAATGGGAGTTAACCCTTTCACCCGATCTGCAGGGACGCGATCTTTCCATGACGCCACATAGGCGTCATGGGTCGGATTGGCACCGACTTTCATGACGCCTACGTGGCGTCATGGGTTGGGAAGGGGTTAAAGTCAATGAGTCCGTGTAAAACACGTACCGCACACGGACGTTCTCCGTGTGCCGTGCAGGAAACAGCGCTCCAGTAAGCGCTGTCCCCCCCACATGGTGCTGAAGCCGCGATTCAGATCTTTCGTGTATAAAATAAAGGTCCATGTCCCCACCCCCTGTGCGCCCGCTGTTCTTAAAATACTCACCCAGCTCCCTCGTTGGCTGTCGCTGCTTCCTCTCCTGGCCGCACCTTCTCCTGTATGAGTGGTCACGTGGGGCCGCCGATTACAGTCATGAATATGCGGCTCCACCTCCCATAGGGGTGGAGCCGCATATTCATTACTGTAAATGAGCGGCCCCACGTGACCGCTCATACAGTAGAAGGTGCGGCCAGGGGAGGGAGCTGGGTGAGTATTTTAAGAACAGCGGGCGCACAGGGGGTGGGGACATGGACCTTTATTTTATACACGAAAAACCACAAAAAAAAAAAAGGATTATTCATATCTTCTCTGCAGCAAACGCTGCTACACAGAAGATATGAATTGCGGTTTCAGCACGATGCAGGGGACAGCGCTAAACTTTAGCGCTGTCTCCTGCACGCTCTGTGTGGTACCCAGTGGGCACACGTGTGCCACACTGATGGTCCACAAACGCAGGGGCACACGGACACGGATAATTCCGGTACCGATTTTTTTTTTTTTTTCCCCGGTACCGGAATTATCTGGATGTGTGGGACTGCCCTAACATCAGGAAAAGTGGAAAAAAATAATAATTTTGTGATAATGGGACCCTTGTTCTTTAAAGGGGTTGTCCGGTCCAAATCAGTAAGTCTGCAGGCATTCTCACATTAGAAGTGAGTTTGGGGGGGGAGGGGGGGGGTCAATATAACAGAAAATGCCCAAAAGTGACATCATTCTAAAAACTGCACCCCTCCTCACAGTCCTCAAAACCACATAGAGTTTATTAATCCTTCACGGGCGTGACCGGAATTAACCCCTTAACGTCCAATGACGGATATATCCAACACTGGACGCCTCCCCCCGTTTGGTGCAGGCTCCGGCGACAAGTTCGCACCTTTTCCGGCACATGTGCCCCTAATAGCTGCGGTGGAATCGTGATCTACCTGTGGCTGGTATGGTAAATGCCGCTGTCAAACTCTGACAGCGGAATTTAACATGCAAGCGCAGGAAGCGCGTCATTAACCCTGCCCATCGGTGCCCGTGTCACATGACCGTGGGTCGCCGATGGGTTGGCATGACAACCCGGGGTCTGCAGGAGAAAATTGCTCAGAAGCCTGAACATGTGCACCGCAACATGAATTCATAATAGGAAGGGTCTGTAAGCCGCCGTTGGAGCGATTATTTCGGTGTCCATGGTGGTTTGTGCTGTTTAGGAGAATATGCTTACATGCTGCCAATGAGAACAGTGTGAACATCGCAGTATTATATGTGAAGGTCACCAGGCCGCCTCCCTCATTATTACTGTAGAAAGCTGATATATTCTGCTGGGTAATCTGCAAGGACAAGTGTCCAAACCACAACGCACAGGCTGCAGTGCGACATGCAATGCCCTAAACAAATATGGCCGCTAAACGTTCTGTGATGACGTCATTAATGGTGCGCCGCTTCCTGCCGTCACGTGATAATCCAAAGCTCTCCGATTCGCTTTAGGAAAGGGGCGTGTCCAAGTTAAATTCGCGGCGCGTATACTACGAGTCGCCCACTAACCGGTGATGGAAGCCGAGGTTTTGTCTTTCACGATCCCTGTAGAGAGTAGTAAAATCGTGTTTGTGTGGAACATCACAGCGCGGCTACCGGAGGCGGTCATTTATGTGAGTCTCGTCGTTTTCCCTGTTTATGCAGAGGTTGCGTGTGCTGACGTGGGCGTGGTCTCCCTCGCGCATGCGCAGTTTCTTTCCACGTATTGCCTTGCCGAGATGTGTTGTACTTGAGAGCTATCTGGAAAGTGTCAGCTCTTTCCTTTCAGTAAAGCTTTCTAGTGACAAATTAACGTCCCATCCACTGAATGCGGCTTATATGGGCCTTAGAGTAGTGCTAGCCACATAACAAAGACCTAAATGTGCAAATTAGCCAGTCTTGTTGCCACTGCTGTTGGAGCATGCGTATAAATAATGTAAACCTGGAAACTGGAACATTTCGGGACCTCTAAAGAACACCCTGAAAATGGGCGCCTTATGGTGGGATTTGTCGAGGTTCCTCACCTCAGCTTGGTTCACGTAGAAGTGATTGGCCCTCATAGTGAAGGCACGACGCAGCCATTAAACAATCCAGCAGGTTCCCACAATCACATCATGGGGTGGCAGAGACCCCTCTCCCCATTCTAAGGCTACGTTCACACTAGCGTTATGCTAGTTTGCGTCGGGCAACGCATGCGTCATGCGCCCCTATATTTAACCCCTTCAAGACCCAGCCTATTTTGACCTTAAAGACCTTGCCGTTTTTTGCAATTCTGACCAGTGTCCCTTTATGAGGTAGAAAAATATTTAGAATTGAGAGTCCTCAGTGGTTGATATTTCTTTCCTGTACCTTTATGAGGTAATAACTCAGGAACGCTTCAACGGATCCTAGCGGTTCTGAGATTGTTTTTTCGTGACATATTGGGCTTCATGTTAGTGGTAAATTTAGGTCAATAAATTCTGCATTTATTTGTGATAAACACGGAAATTTGGCGAAAATTTTGAAAATTTCGCAATTTTCACATTTTGAATTTTTATTCTGTTAAACCAGAGAGATATGTGACACAAAATAGTTAATAAATAACATTTCCCACATGTTTACTTTACATCAGCACAATTTTGGAAACAAAATTTTTTTTTGTTAGGAAGTTATAAGGGTTAAAATTCGACCAGCGATTTGTCATTTTTACAACGAAATTTACAAAACCATTTTTTTAGGGACCACCTCACATTTGAAGTCAGTTTGAGGGGTCTATATGGCTGAAAATACCCAAAAGTGACACCATTCTAAAAACTGCACCCCTCAAGGTACTCAAAACCACATTCAAGAAGTTTATTAACCCTTCAGGTGCTTCACAGCAGCAGAAGCAACATGGAAGGAAAAAATGAACATTTAACTTTTTAGTCACAAAAATTATCTTTTAGCAACAATTTTTTTATTTTCCCAATGGTAAAAGGAGAAACTGAACCACGAAAGTTGTTGTCCAATTTGTCCTGAGTACGCTGATACCTCATATCTGGGGGTAAACCACTGTTTTGGCGCACGGCAGGGCTTGGAAGGGAAGGAGCGCCATTTGACTTTTTGAATCAAAAATTGGCTCCACTCTTTAGCGGACACCATGTCACGTTTGGAGAGCCCCCGTGTGCCTAAAAATTGGAGCTCCCCCACAAGTGACCCCATTTTGGAAACTAGACGCCCCAAGGAACTTATCTAGATGCATAGTGAGCACTTTGAACCCCCAGGTGCTTCACAAATTGATCCGTAAAAATGAAAAAGTACTTTTTTTTCACAAAAAAATTCTTTTAGCCTCAATTTTTTCATTTTCACATGGGCAACAGGATAAAATGGATCCTAAAATGTGTTGGGCAATTTCTCCTGAGTACACCAATACCTCACATGTGGAGGTAAACCACTGTTTGGGCACATGGTAAGGCTCGGAAGGGAAGGAGCGCCATTTGACTTTTTGAATGAAAAATTATTTCCATCGTTAGCGGACACCATGTCGCGTTTGGCTAGCTCCTGTGTGCCTAAACATTGGCGCTCCCCCACAAGTGACCCCATTTTGGAAACTAGACCCCCCAAGGAACTAATTTAGATGCCTAGTGAGCACTTTAAACCCTCAGGTGCTTCACAAATTGATCTGTAAAAATGAAAAAGTAATTTTTTTTTCACAAAAAAATTCTTTTCGCCTCAATTTTTTCATTTTCACATGGGCAGTAGGATAAAATGGATCATAAAATTTGTTGGGCAATTTCTCCCGAGTACGCCGATACCTCATATGTGGGGTAAACCACTGTTTGGGCACTCGGCAGGGCTCGGAAGAGAAGGCGCGCCATTTGACTTTTTGAATGGAAAATTAGCTCCAATTGTTAGCGGACACCATGTCGCGTTTGGAGAGCCCCTGTGTGCCTAAACATTGGAGCTCCCGCACAAGTGACCCCATTTTGGAAACTAGACCCCCCAAGGAACTTATCTAGATGCATATTGAGCACTTTAAACCCCCAGGTGCTTCACAGAAGTTTATAACGCAGAGCCATGAAAATAAAAAATAATTTTTCTTTCCTCAAAAATGATTTTTTAGCCTGGAATTTCCTATTTTGCCAAGGATAATAGGAGAAATTAGACCCCAAATATTGTTGTCCAGTTTGTCCTGAGTACGCTGATACCCCATATGTGGGGGTAAACCACTGTTTGGGCGCACGGCAGGGCTCGGAAGGGATGGCACGCCATTTGGCTTTTTAAATGGAAAATTAGCTCCAATCATTAGCGGACACCATGTCACGTTTGGAGAGCCCCTGTGTGCCTAAACATTGGAGATCCCCCAGAAATGACACCATTTTAGAAACTAGACCCCCAAAGGAACTAATCTAGATGTGTGGTGAGGACTTTGAACCCCCAAGTGCTTCACAGAAGTTTATAACGCAGAGCCATGAAAATAAAAAAAAAAATTATTTTCTCAAAAATGATCTTTTAGCCTGCAATTTTTTATTTTCCCAAGGGTAACAGGGGAAATTTGACCCCAAAAGTTGTTGTCCAGTTTCTCCTGAGTACGCTGATACCCCATATGTGGGGGTAAATCACTGTTTGGGCACATGCCGGGGCTCGGAAGTGAAGTAGTGACGTTTTGAAATGCAGACTTTGATGGAATGCTCTGTGGGCGTCACGTTGCGTTTGCAGAGCCCCTGATGTGGCTTAACAGTAGAAACCCCCCACAATTGACCCCATTTTGGAAACTAGACCCCCAAAGGAACTTATCTAGATGTGTGGTGAGCACTTTGAACCCCCAAGTGCTTCATAGAAGTTTATAATGCAGAGCCGTGAAAATAATAAATACGTTTTCTTTCCTCAAAAATAATTATTTAGCCCAGAATTTTTTAATTTTCCCAAGGGTAACAGGAGAAATTTGACCCCAATATTTGTTGTCCAGTTTCTCCTGAGTACGGTGATACCTCATATGTGGGGGTAAACTACTGTTTGGGCACATGCCGGGGCTCAGAAGGGAAGTAGTGACTTTTGAAATGCAGACTTTGATGGAATGGTCTGCGGGTGTCACGTTGCGTTTGCAGAGCCCCTGGTGTGCCTAAACAGTAGAAACCCCCCACAAGTGACCCCATTTTAGAAACTAGACCCCCCAAGGAACTTATCTAGATAGTGGTGAGCACTTTGAACCCCCAAGTGCTTCACAGACGTTTACAACGCAGAGCCGTGAAAATAAAAAATCATTTTTCTTTCCTCAAAAATTATGTTTTAGCAAGCATTTTTTTAGATTCACAAGGGTAACAGGAGAAATTGGACCCCAGTAATTGTTGCGCAGTTTGTCCTGAGTATGCTGGTACCCCATATGTGGGGGTAAACCACTGTTTGGGCACACGTCAGGGCTCGGAAGTGAGGGAGCACCATTTGACTTTTTGAATACGAGATTGGCTGGAATCAATGGTGGCGCCATGTTGCGTTTGGAGACCCCTGATGTGCCTAAACAGTGGTAACCCCTCAATTCTAACTCCAACACTAACCCCAACACACCCCTAACCCTAATCCCAACTGTAGCCATAATCCTAATCACAACCCTAACCCCAACACACCCCTAACCACAACACTAACCCCAACACACCCCTAACCCTAACCACAACCCTAATTCCAACCCTAACCCTAAGGCTATGTGCCCACGTTGCGGATTCGTGTGAGATATTTCCGCACCATTTTTGAAAAATCTGCGGGTAAAAGGCACTGTGTTTTACCTGCGGATTTTCCGCGGATTTCCAGTGTTTTTTGTGCGGATTTCACCTGCGGATTCCTATTGAGGAACAGGTGTAAAACGCTGCGGAATCCGCACAAAGAATTGACATGCTGCGGAAAATACAACGCAGCGTTCCCGCGCGGTATTTTCCGCACCATGGGCACAGCGGATTTGGTTTTTCATATGTTTACATGGTACTGTAAACCTGATGGAACACTGCTGCGAATCCGCAGCCAAATCAGCACCGTGTGCACATAGCCTAATTCTAAAGGTATGTGCACACGCTGCGGAAAACGCTGCGGATCCGCAGCAGTTTCCCATGAGTGTACAGTTCAATGTAAACCTATGGGAAACAAAAATCGCTGTACACATGCTGCGGAAAAACTGCACGGAAACGCAGCGGTTTACATTCCGCAGCATGTCACTTCTTTGTGCGGATTCCGCAGCGGTTTTACAACTGCTCCAATAGAAAATCGCAATTGTAAAACCGCAGTGAAATGCGCAGAAAAAAACGCGGTAAATCCGCCATAAATCCGCAGCGGTTTAGCACTGCGGATTTATCAAATCCGCAGCGGAAAAATCCGCAGAGGACCAGAATACGTGTGCACATTCCTAACCCTAACCCTACCCCTAACCCTACCCCTAACCCTAGCCCTAACCCTACCCCTAACCCTACCCCTAACCCTAACCCTACCCCTAACCCTAACCCTATTCTAACATTAGTGGAAAAAAAAAAATTTCTTTATTTTTTTATTGTCCCTACCTATGGGGGTGACAAAGGGGGGGGGGGGGGTCATTTATTATTTTTTTTATTTTGATCACTGAGATAGATTATATCTCAGTGATCAAAATGCACTTTGGAACGAATCTGCCGGCCGGCAGATTCGGCGGGCGCACTGCGCATGCGCCCGCCATTTTGGAAGATGGCGGCGCCCGGGAGAAGACGGACGGGACCACGGCTGGATCGGTAAGTATGATAGGGTGGGGGGGGACCACGGGGGGGGGGGATCGGAGCACGGGGGGGGGAATCGGAGCGCGGGAGGGGTGGAACGGAGCGCGGGGGGCGTGGAACGGAGCACGGGGGGGCTGGAACGGAGCACGGGGGGGTGGAACGGAGCACGGGGGGGGTGGATCGGAGTGCAGGGGGGGTGATTGGAGCACGGGGGGGTGATTGGAGCACGGGGGGAGCGGACACGAGCACGGGGGGGAGCGGAGCACTGGATGGAGGGGAGCCGGAGCAGTGTACCGGCCAGATCGGGGGGGTGGGGGGGCGATCGGAGGGGTGGGGTGGGGGCACACTAGTATTTCCAGCCATGGCCGATGATATTTCAGCATCGGCCATGGCTGGATTGTAATATTTCACCCGTTATAATGGGTGAAATATTACAAATCGCTCTGATTGGCAGTTTCACTTTCAACAGCCAATCAGAGCGATCGTAGCCACGAGGGGGTGAAGCCACCCCCCCTGGGCTAAACTACCACTCCCCCTGTCCCTGCAGATCGGGTGAAATGGGAGTTAACCCTTTCACCCGGTCTGCAGGGACGCGATCTTTCCATGACGCCGCATAGGCGTCATGGGTCGGATTGGCACCGACTTTCATGACGCCTACGTGGCGTCAAAGGTCGGGAAGGGGTTAACATGGGGGACGCATGCGTTTTTTTTTTTTTTGTTGCGTTGTGCGACGCATGCGTCTTTTTTGCCGCTAGCGTCAGACCAAGAAAACGCAACAAGTTGCATTTTTCTTGCGTCCAAATTTTGGCAAAAAACGACACATGCGTCGCAAAACGCAGCGTTTTTGCGTGCGTTTTGCTGCGTTTTTGCGTGCGTTGTGCGTTGCGTCGCCGACGCAGCGGCGCACAACGCTAGTGTGGACGTTACCTAACCGCGTAGATGCTGTGGTTGCTTCTCCATGGCATCTAAGAGGTTAAACTGTAGAAAGCTAGTGTCAATTACAGCAGTTTCTGATGGGCGTCAGCTGTGCATAACAGACGGCTCAAAAAAACCAAAGAAAAACAGGATTCATAAAAAATAACCTTTATTAATATATACTACTAAAACACTCTAATCATTAAAACACAATAACAGAAATGTGCCTATATGGTCCTAGAGCGACACTATGCTTTGTCCTACCTGGCAGCGGGGGTTGGCACCCTAAATTACGCTTGGCGCCCCCACTCCACGGCGGCTCGCCCTCAGAATCCCTAGAGATCCCTACGATACAGGAAACCTGGAGCAACCTAATAAATGCCTAACGGACAAACCCTACCTGACAGTGGAGGTTGGCACCCTACTTTGAAACGGTTGGCGCCCCCACTCAGCGTCGACTTACCCTAGGATCCCTCAAAAAATCCCTACAATGGAGATAAAGATCAGAAAAATGTCCCAATACACCCTGATAACCACAAAAGTAAATAAAAAATGTGAAACAAAAACATAAAGAAAATAACCTAACCAGATAATGTAGTGTAATAGAGAGATCAGTATATCACAAATTGGGCTTCAGTCTACAAAATCGGATATGCCCAGCTAGCAAAAGGTATATCAGGATGCAATAAATAAATCTCACATCATCAAAAAAATAAAAAAGATGATAACATATCCAATAGGGGGACACATTTATATCATAAAGTCAATCAGTATATGATTATGTTAGCGAGACACAATCGTCTCTAGCCGAACAGGCAATATACAAATGTTTAAAGAATTTGCCCAAAAAGCCCCCTCATATGGACAAAAAAAGGCTATTATATCAATCTCCGATAATGCAAGTACCCACGGCAATAATAAAGTGCGAAGTGCCAAATTTGAAAAAGGGGCAAAGGACCGATAATTATAACAGTGTTATCGTCACAAGAAGCCCCGTAATGACTCAGACTTATCCCCTAATAATAAAGGGTGCAGAAACAATAGTCACAGCAGCATAGTAATTCAATGATTGGCACAGTAAGATTAAAGATACTCATCTGTGAGCTGCGGCACGAGAACCCGAAATCCGGGTGACGCCATAGGAGATGATGATACAGAGATGACGTCACCCGGATTTCGGGTTCTCGTGCCGCAGCTCACAGATGAGTATCTTTAATCTTACTGTGCCAATCATTGAATTACTATGCTGCTGTGACTATTGTTTCTGCACCCTTTATTATTAGGGGATAAGTCTGAGTCATTACGGGGCTTCTTGTGACGATAACACTGTTATAATTATCGGTCCTTTGCCCCTTTTTCAAATTTGGCACTTCGCACTTTATTATTGCCGTGGGTACTTGCATTATCGGAGATTGATATAATAGCCTTTTTTTGTCCATATGAGGGGGCTTTTTGGGCAAATTCTTTAAACATTTGTATATTGCCTGTTCGGCTAGAGACGATTGTGTCTCGCTAACATAATCATATACTGATTGACTTTATGATATAAATGTGTCCCCCTATTGGATATGTTATCATCTTTTTTATTTTTTTGATGATGTGAGATTTATTTATTGCATCCTGATATACCTTTTGCTAGCTGGGCATATCCGATTTTGTAGACTGAAGCCCAATTTGTGATATACTGATCTCTCTATTACACTACATTATCTGGTTAGGTTATTTTCTTTATGTTTTTGTTTCACATTTTTTATTTACTTTTGTGGTTATCAGGGTGTATTGGGACATTTTTCTGATCTTTATCTCCATTGTAGGGATTTTTTGAGGGATCCTAGGGTAAGTCAACGCTGAGTGGGGGCGCCAACCGTTTCAAAGTAGGGTGCCAACCTCCACTGTCAGGTAGGGTTTGTCCGTTAGGCATTTATTAGGTTGCTCCAGGTTTCCTGTATCGTAGGGATCTCTAGGGATTCTGAGGGCGAGCCGCCGTGGAGTGGGGGCGCCAAGCGTAATTTAGGGTGCCAACCCCCGCTGCCAGGTAGGACAAAGCATAGTGTCGCTCTAGGACCATATAGGCACATTTCTGTTATTGTGTTTTAATGATTAGAGTGTTTTAGTAGTATATATTAATAAAGGTTATTTTTTATGAATCCTGTTTTTCTTTGGTTTTTTTGAGCTTGAAAGGGTTCTAGAATATATTTTTGTTGGCATAACAGACGGCACCTACAGGGAATAGAGCAGCTCAGTGCATGAGCGCACATACGAATCCACCGACTTCTGCTGTAAGTGTACGCTGCACCCACAAACTAAAAGCCCCATAGCTGGCATATGCATGGCCGCCAGTGCCATAGTTATCAGGGACGCTGACACTTTTTCCAACAGGTGGCATTACACCAGCATTCTGCCCACAAAGCATGTTTTCTAGGGGAGAATACCCTTCTCGGAGGCATCTTATGGCCGTGCACAGACCGTCTGCGAAACCCTAAACTGGGCCTGTAGAGACGCATCGGTTATTGGAAATTTGATGCAAGTCAGTCGGAGATAATGGAGGGTAGAGACGAGAAACAGGACCTGTGACACGGAAGCACCGATCAACCATCACATTAATGCCGCCTGCCTAATATTGTGTAGGTCCTCCTGCACCCAAACTGCTCCAACCCATGGAGACTTGGACCCCACTAGATCTCTGTGCTCTCTGGCAGCAGATCCTTTATGCCCTGTGTGTTGTGAGGTGCTGCCTCCATGGGTCAGAATTGTTTGGGTTTTTTTTTTGTCTTTTATCTGCACATCCCACAGAGCTAGGCCCGGATTGAGGTTTGGGGACAAGACATCACCTAGTCAAAAACATTATTTACGGATTGCTTCTTCTTTGGGAAGTTTTGGGGGCAGTTTTTCATTTCCTGAAGCATCTTTGAAGAATTTTTTTTATTGATTTCATTTTTCAGCCTTTTCATTGGGCGGTGCCTAGTGTAAAACGGATTACATCGGGAAAGCAATGATGACCATTTTCTTCACCAGGCGTTTTTCAGAATTTGAAACTCTGAAAAGACAGAACATATGAACAGCAAAATGAATTTACAATAGAAATGAATAGGATGTGTTTTTTTTTTTTCAAACAGTTTTTGAGCCATTTTTCATGCGTTTTTGGAGCGGACCCACTTCGAAAGATTCCTCTGCAAGCACACCAACAAAGTTTTCAGAAATTTGTTCTATTGTAGCTCTTCTTTGGAATCAGACAGGATGATTTAACCTTCATCCCCCTCACAGACCTATAATCCTTGAGTGTCACCAGTTTTCCTTCCTTGGACGTCATTAGATCCTAACACCCCACAGGACCTGCCCGTTTGGAGATGCTCTGACCTAGTTGTCTAGCCATCACATTTTGCTCCATGTCACATCTACTCAATTTCTTCTGCTTGCCCATTTTTCCTGCTTCCTGGAAGAATATCCTGATCATCTCCCACTGTTAAACCCTTAATTTGTCCGTGGTCTCTACTCTTATGGCTGATCAATGTGTATAAAAGTATTCATTTGCCGATCGCTCTCCAGGCTAAAAATGATGTTTCAGTAAAACTAACATCTTATTCATTAAAATCCCTGGAGTCTGTATGCATAAGAGTCCAATGAGCCATCCCACTCAGTGATTGACAGTCTTCCCTGTATGTATAGCTGTCAATCACAGTAGTCTGCCCACTGGACTCCTATACATACAAATACCAGGGATTTTAATGAAGAAAATACAAGTTCTACTAAATCTTTTCCCATAAGCCCATAAATCATTCTGCTCAGCTTCTCCCTTTTACCATGGAGGCGACAGGTCAGGCTGCATGTACAACATGACAGGTTCCCTTTAATATCACAAGGTATCTCTTGGAGCATGCTCTGCGTTTGTGTCGTGTCCATGGCAGGACCCCAGGGGCAGAGTATGATTTGTGCTGTGATCCCTTGTGTTGTGCTCTTCCCCATCGTCCTACTGTAGCCACATAAGTGTATCTGTTTTGTTCATCATGTTCCTTTTATTTTGGAGTGACCCGTTCTCATACATTTCTCTCTTTTTGTAGTTCTCTATGCAAGAAGTGTTTTCTCAGTTTGGCCCTCTGTACTCACTGAAACTCTTCCCAAATGCTGGCGTGGCAGAGCCTGGGTACTATGCCGTCATCAAATACTTCTCATCCCAAAGTGCCAAAAGAGCACAGGTATCGTGTGACAAGAAGAATCTCTTCCAGGACACTCCTGTAAAGGTAATTGAGATGGCAGCAGTTTACAGTCTGACCTTCTTCAAGCAAGTCATAGCGTGCATGTGTAAATTCATAGCCAGTATCATATCTGGGCTCATTATTCTGCTGAGAGTCATTGGAAACAGTCAGAAAGCTTGTTGGCAGACACATTCCGCAGCTTAAACTTTGTTCACATGCCAGTTTTGTTTTTTTTAATCCATTTTGTAGATTAAAAAAACAGAAATAAAATGATCCAGTGCAGGATCCACTCATTTGAATGAGGTAGGAAATATCATAAAATATATTTAGTTTGACTGCAATCCATTTTTTCTCCGGATCGAAAAATTGTCTGCATTTTTTTTTTTTTATTGTTCGGTCAACAAAAACGGGTATTAACTGGGTCCAATTTTTTTTTAAAATGTAATGCTCCAACTGTTATAAACAGATGAAAACTGCACCTATGAACAGCGCCTTAGCTAAACTCCTAGAATGCAGATAGGTTGCCAGTTTTTAGAGCCTCACATTACTGCTTAGTGTTTGGTGTAAAGTTTTTACATCTCAGAAATAAATTACAGTAATTAGCACAGTGCAAACCCCAAGTTCCCAGGAATTCTGGGAGATTTCCTGCAAAATATTTAATGCAGCTCTAGAGTAGACTCAGGTCCAGGAGAAGATAGCTAATTATTCAGTCGCCATGACAGCACCACGAGAGAGGGGATTCGCCCTTCAGGGACAGGAAACCTACAGACATAAAAGGGCGGCACCTTTCTCCCGCTTCAGTTGGTTTCTTGTCCCTGGCAGGAGAACCTCTTCAGGCAGGCCTTGTGAAGAAGGTCTTAGAAACGGAGATAACCCAGTCCTGGCAGGCCGATTCAGGTAGCGGGGGTCCCCTACCTCGGTCTGTCCAGGACGCCGGAAGCACCACACGGCAGGGGAACTGCTGGTGTCGGTGTCAGCAGAGAGGGGCAGCCTTTATTCAAACGCTTGCCTCTTAAGTGACCCGTCGCTGTCCGGTACCGGGTGAGTATGTGGGGTCTTCTGCTGTGACTGTGCCCGGGGGTCCTCCCGGAGTCTGTCTGCGGCCTGGCGATGAAGTGCACGTCGGTCCGGGCGGCGCTGGCTTCCTCGACCGCGCGTCGGCTCGCTCACTGCGGCCGCGACCAGAAGGGGCATGTCTGGATGAAGCGGCTGGCGGCGTGGCGGGGGATGTGCAGTGGGACCGCGCCGGCCGATGACGTCACAATCGCGTCCGTACCTGAGCCAGGTACCCGGCGATTGTGCGGTGGAAGCGCGGGTTTGCAGGCGGACCTTCGGAGGGGGGGCAGAGACCGGTTTACGGTCGGTCCGTGGTGCGGTCCTGGGGAAGGCACTCCAACGTTTAAACATTATACCGGGCAGATCACCTGGAGAACCTGCTGACCCCCATCAGGGGGCGGTACCTTGGGGGCATATTTAATGAGGAGTATGACGACTGCTGAGTGCTTCTGACTCATTGTGATGATGGAGTCACTGGAGCAGGGAGAACCCCTGCCTGACAAGCAGCAGCAGATTCAGCCCATTGAGGAGCCTAGAATTATATCCTAGTGGCGATCTAGTGGCAGTAGTCTCACTGGTGGAGACAAGAATACCCAAAAATTGAGGCAGAGCAAGTCCTCAAGCCGTAGAACATCGCTGGCTAGGAAGGACCCCCCACTGATTACGGTACCAATCACTGCACGTTTGGGTAAGTGATCTACGTGAAAGTTCACTTAGTGATTTCCTGTTCCTCCTTATATTCCCTCTCTCCTTGTTAGGGAAGAAAATGTACCGCCAAACATGGGGAGTGCGCCAAATGTGGGGAACCACTCCCAGATGGCCATGACAGGAAGCTATATCAACCCTGAATACAACGCTTAATTGAGGAAGAAGCCCCTGACCTTACTTCCACTTTAAGGGATATGGTTAGACAGGAAGTTAGAGGTTCTATTAACCCCTCTGTGACCTTAGACGTACTATCCCGTTGAGGTGCCCTGGGCTTATCTGACCCTGGACGGGATAGTACGTCATAGCCGATCGGCCGCGTGTCAGCTGCTTATCGCAGCTGACATCCGGCACTATGTGCCAGGAGCGGTCACGGACCGCCCCCGGCACATTAACCCCTGGCACACCGCGATCAAAGATGATCGCGATGTGCCGGCGGTGCAGGGAAGCACCGCGCAGGGAGGGGGCTCCCTGCGGGCTTCCCTGAGACCACCGGAGCAACGCGATGTGATCGCGTTGCTGCGAGGGTCTCACCTCCCTCCCTGCTCCCTCCAGCCCCGGATCCAAGATGGCCGCGGATCCGGGTCCTGCAGGGAGGGAGGTGGCTTCACAGAGCCTGCTCAGAGCAGGCACTGTGAAGCCTGCAGCGCTGCATGTCAGATCAGTGATCTGACAGAGTGCTGTGCAAACTGTCAGATCACTGATCTGTGATGTCCCCCCCTGGGACAAAGTAAAAAAGTAAAAAAAAAATTTTCCAAATGTGTAAAAAAAATAAAAAAAAATATTCCAAAATAATGAAAAAAAAAAAAAATATTATTCCCATAAATACATTTCTTCATCTAAATAAAAAAAAAAAACCAATAAAAGTACACATATTTAGTATCGCCGCGTCCGTAACGACCCGACCTATAAAACTGTCCCACTAGTTAACCCCTTCAGTAAACACCGTAAGAAAAAAAAAAAAAAAAACGAGGCAAAAAACAACGCTTTATTATCATACCGCCGAACAAAAAGTGGAATAACACGCGATCAAAAGGACAGATATAAATAACCATGGTACCGCTGAAAGCGTCATATTGTCCCGCAAAAAAAGAGCCGCCATACAGCATCATCAGCAAAAAAATAAAAAAGTTATAGTCCTGAGAATAAAGCGATGCAAAAATAATTATTTTTTCTGTAAAATAGTTTTTATCGTATAAAAGCGCCAAACCATAAAAAAATGATATAAATGAGGTATCGCTGTAATCGTACTGACCCGAAGAATAAAACTGATTTATCAATTTTACCAAACGCGGAACGGTATAAACGCCTCCCCCAATAGAAATTCATGAATAGCTGGCTTTTGGTCATTCTTCCTCACAAAAATCGGAATAAAAAGCGATCAAAAAATGTCACGTGCCCAAAAATGTTTTCAATAAAAACGTCAACTCGTCCCGCAAAAAACAAGACCTCACATGACTCTGTGGACCAAAATATGGAAAAATTATAGCTCTCAAAATGTGGTATTGCAAAAAATATTTTTTGCAATAAAAAGGGTCTTTCAGTGTGTGACGGCTGCCAATCATAAAAATCCGCTAAAAAACTCGCTATAAAAGTAAATCAAACCCCCCTTCATCACCCCCTTAGTTAGGGAAAAATAAAAAAAAATGTATTTATTTCCATTTTCCCATTAGGGCTAGGGTTAGGGTTAGGGCTAGGGTTAGGGCTAGGGTTAGGGCTAGGGTTAGGGCTAGGGTTAGGGCTAGGGTTAGGGCTAGGGTTAGGGCTAAGGTTAGGGTTGGGGCTACAGTTAGGGTTGGGGCTAAAGTTAGGGTTAGGGTTTAGATTACATTTACAGTTGGGAATAGGGTTGGGATTAGGGTTAGGGGTGTGTCAGGGTTAGAGGTGTGGTTAGGGTTACCGTTGGAATTAGGGTTAGGGGTGTGTTTAGATTAGGGTTTCAGTTATAATTGGGGGGTTTCCACTGTTTCGGCACATCAGGGGCTCTCCAAACACGACATGGCGTCCGATCTCAATTCCAGCCAATTCTGCGTTGAAAAAGTAAAACAGTGCTCCTTCCCTTCCGAGCTCTCCTGTGTGCCCAAACAGGGGTTTACCCCAACATATGGGGTATCGGCGTACTCAGGACAAATTGGACAACAACTTTTGTGGACCAATTTCTCCTGTTACCCTTGGGAAAATACAAAACTGGGGGCTAAAAAATAATTTTTGTGGGAAAACAAAAAGATTTTTTATTTTCACGGCTCTGCGTTATAAACTGTAGTGAAACACTTGGGGGTTCAAAGTTCTCACAACACATCTAGATAAGTTCATTGAGGGGTCTAGTTTCCAATATGGGGTCACTTGTGGGGGGTTTCTACTGCTTAGGTACATTAGGGGCTCTGCAAACGCAATGTGACGCCTGCAGACCAATCCATCTAAGTCTGCATTCCAAATGATGCTCCTTCCCTTCCGAGCCCTCCCATGCGCCCAAACGGTGGTTCCCCCCCCACATATCGGGTATCAGCGTACTCAGGACAAATTGGACAACAACATTTAGGGTCCAATTTCTCCTGCTAACCTTGGAAAAATACAAAACTGGGGGCTAAAATATAATTTTTGTGGAAAAAAAAATATTTTTTATTTGCATGGCTCTGCGTTATAAACTGTAGTGAAATACTTGGGGGTTCAAAGCTCTCACAACACATCAAGATGAGTTCCTTAGGGGGTCTACTTTCCAAAATGGTGTCACTTGTGGGGGGTTTCTACTGTTTAGGTACATTAGGGGCTCTGCAAACGCAATGTGACGCCTGCAGACCATTCCATCTAAGTCTGCATTCCAAATGGCGCTCCTTCCCTTCCGAACCCTCCCATGCGCCCAAACGGTGGTTCCCCCCCACATATGGGGTATCAGCGTACTCAGGACAAATTGGACAACAACTTTTGGGGTCCAATTTCTCCTGTTACCCTAGGGAAAATACAAAACTGGGGGCTAAAAAATAATTTTTGTGGGAAAAAAATTTTGTTTTATTTTTATGGCTCTGCATTATAAACTTCTGTGAAGCCCTTGGCGGGTCAAAGTGCTCACCACACATCCAGATAAGTTCCTTAGGGGGTCTACTTTCCAAAATGGTGTCACTTGTGGGGGGTTTCAATGTTTAGGCACATCAGTGGCTCTCCAAACGCAACATGGCGTCCCATCTCAATTCCTGTCAATTTTGCATTGAAAAGTCAAATAGCGCTCCTTCCCTTCCGAGCTCTCCCATGCGCCCAAACAGTGGTTTACTGCCACATATGGGGTATCAGCGTACTCGGGACAAATTGGACAACAACTTTTGAGGTCCAATTTCTTCTCTTACCCTTGGAAAAATAAAAAATTGGGGGCAAAAATATAATTTTTGTGAAAAAATATGATTTTTTATTTTTACGGTTCTGCATTATAAACTTCTGTGAAGCACTTGGTGGGTCAAAGTGCTCACCACACATCCAGATAAGTTCCTTAGGGGGTCTACTTTCCAAAATGGTGTCACTTGTGGGGGGTTTCAATGTTTAGGCACATCAGTGGCTCTCCAAACGCAACATGGCGTCCCATCTCAATTCCTGTCAATTTTGCATTGAAAAGTCAAATAGCGCTCCTTCCCTTCCGAGCTCTCCCATGCGCCCAAACAGTGGTTTACTGCCACATATGGGGTATCAGCGTAGTCAGGACAAATTGGACAACAACTTTTTGGGTCCAATTTCTCCTGTTACCCTTGGTAAAATATAACAAATTGGAGCTGAAGTAAATTTTTTGTGTAAAAAAGTTAAATGTTCATTTTTATTTAAACATTCTAAAAATTCCTATTAAACACCTGAAGGGTTAATAAACTTCTTGAATGTGGTTTTGAGCACCTTGAGGGGTGCAGTTTTTAGAATGGTGTCACACTTGGGCATTTTCTATCATATAGACCCCTCAAAATGACTTCAAATGAGACGTGGTCCCTAAAAAAAAATGGTGTTGTAAAAATGAGAAATTGCTGGTCAACTTTTAACCCTTATAACTCCCTAACAAAAAAAAAAATTGGTTCCAAAATTATGCTGATGTAAAGGAGACATGTGGGAAATGTTACTTATTAAGTATTTTGTGTGACATATCTCTGTGATTTAATTGCATAAAAATTCAAAGTTTGAAAATTGCGAAATTTTCGCCAAATTTCCGTTTTTTTCACAAATAAACGCAGGTACTATCAAAGAAATTTTACCACTATCATGAAGTACAATATGTCACGAGAAAACAATGTCAGTATCACCAGGATCCATTGAAGCGTTTCGGAGTTATAACCTCATAAAGGGACAGTGGTCAGAATTGTAAAAATTGGCCTGGTCATTGACGTGCAAACCACCCTTGGGGGTAAAGGGGTTAAATCCATGTCCTAGAAAACGGATGTCAAGAGAAGCAAATATAGTAGCTCCCCAGTTTCGGATTTGGGTTCGGACTTGGGTGAACTGAGCTCTGATTCCTTTCCGTCATCCTCTTCATCTGTAGACACCGAGTCCGGTCACTCCTGCTTGTCGCTGGACAGAGTTAACCATCTTGTTAAGGCGGTAAACAACACAATGGGGATTGAGGAGACCCAGTCAGAATGCTCCATGCAGGACATTATGTTTAAAGGCCTGGATCGAAAATTCCGTAGGTCTTTTCCGGTGGTGGATAAAATAAATACATTGATTACAAGGGAGTGGAAAAAACCTGAAAGGAAAGGTTCGCTTCCACCGGCATTTAAGAGGAGATATCCATTCGAAGAGGAAGCTTCGTCCTCATGGGACAAGGCTCCGAAACTGGACGCAGCAGTAGCCAAGGCGTGTAAAAGGACCTCTCTTCCGTTTGAAGGTCTAGGAAATCTAAAAGATCCCCTTGATAGAAAGGCTGACGTTTTCCTTAAAGGGGCTTGGGAAACATCAGCAGGATCCCTAAGACCAGTGATTGCAGCCACTTGCACAGCACGGTCACTGATTGTGTGGCTTGACCACTTAGAGGATCAACTCAAAAATAAGGCTCCCAGGAATAAGATCGGTAGACGCTCTCCTAATCTCATGGCACTTCAATCTTGCCTACGCTTTTCCCCCTCTGAACTTAATCCCAATAGTTCTGAGGAAAATACAGGAAGACGGGGCCCAAATAATCCTGACAGCCCCGTTCTGGCCCAGAAGATGTAATTTCCTTGGCTGAGGAAGATGTCCTTTTCCCAGTCATGGATTCTTCCAGAAATGCCAAATCTCCTCTCCCAGGGCCCAATCCTCCATCCACGAGTGGCCAATTTACATCTAGCGGCGTGGAATTTCAAAGTTCATTACTAAGGGGGAGGGTTTTTTTGCGGGACCTGGTAAATACATTACTTAAAAGTAGAAAAATCTCTGCAACAAACATTTGCGTCAGGATTTGGAAAAAATTCTTATCAGTTTCAGAAACGGATTGATCAGGAACCCTGTATTAACCAAATTCTAGAATTCTTGCAAAAAGGGTTAGATATGGGTCTAGCCACAAGCACGCTCAGGGTTCAAGTGTCGGCTCTAGGGTCACTATACAATAGTAATTTGGCCAGCAATCATTGGATAGTCAGGTTCTTCAAGGCAGTTAAGAGATCTAGACCAATCATTAAACAAAAAGTAGTTACATGGGACCTAAATCTTGTTCTCTCAACTTTAACGCAAGCTCCATTTGAGCCTATTGATAATGCCCCGATTAAAATCCTATCCTTGAAAACAGCCCTCTTAGTTGCGCTCACATCCGCGAGAAGGATTAGTGATCTACAAGCTTTGTCCAGACAGCCTCCGTACATGCAGTTTAGGGAAGATAGAGTTATGAGACCTGATCCTCTTTATCTTCCAAATGTAGCTTCAAAATTTCATAGGTTACAAGAGGTTATTCTTCCCTCATTTTGTCCTAATCCCAGTAATGATAAGGAACATAAATTTCATACTTTGGATGTTAAAAGGTGTCTTCTTAAATATATTTCAGCTACCAACACTTGGAAGAAAGATAATTCCCTGTTTGTATCCTTTCAGGGAGTTAGAAAGGGACTTAAAGTATCTAAAAACACACTAGCTAGATGGATCAGGGAGGCAATCTCTCTTGCTTATACAGCAGGTGGCGTGGAGATCCCAGAAGGTGTCAGGCTATGTGCACACGTCAGGGTTTTTGGCAGAAATTTTCCTGACAAAAACCAGACATTTCTGCCAGAAATCCGCATGCGTTTTTTTCACGTTTTTTCATGCGTTTTTGGTGCGTTTTTTTCCAAATGCATAGAATAGCGGGAAAAACGCGAAAAAAACCGCAAAATTAATGAACATGCTGCCTTTTTTTACCGTGATGCGTTTTTGTTTTTTTTCGTGGAAAAAAAAACCGCATCATGTGCACAAATTGCAGAATGCATTCAAAATGATAGGATGCATATGTCTGCGGTTTCTAATGCGTTTTTATCGCGAAAAAAACTGAACGTGTGCACATACCCTCAAAGCTTATTCCACACGAGCCGTGGCCACATCCTGGGCGGAGAGATCAGAAGTGTTGATTGAAGACATTTGTAAGGTGGCCACATGGTCTTCTCCGTCTACTTTCTTTAAACACTATAGACTAGATCTCGGTAGCTCCTCTGACCTCACGTTTGGGAGAAGGGTGCTTGAAGCAGTTGTCCCTCCCTAGTCCTTTTACTTCTCTGAAAGTCTCTCGTGGTGCTGTCATGGCGACAGAATAAATACGTAAGCTACTTACCGGTCGCGGTGTTTTTTTCAGGAGACCATACAGCACCCTTATATTCCCTACCCTTTTTCTCGTATGGGTCAACACTTCCTCTTTTCCTTTCTATATTTACTCACATGGTGAATTGTATTAAGTTGATTTTGTGCTACTAACCTAGGAGACCCTCTCATGCTCTGTAAACCAACTGATGCGGGAGAGAGGTGCCGCCCTTTTATGTCTGTAGGTTTCCTGTCCCTGAAGGGCGGATCCCCTCTCTCGTGGTGGTGTCATGGGCTCCTGAAAACCACCGCTACCGGTAAGTAGCTTACGTATTTTCATATACTGACACAGTGAATCTTCCTGCAGAATAATGAGTGCAGCTCTGGAGTATAATATAGGCTGGAACTCGGGATCAGTACAGGATAAGTCATATATGAACCTGTGACTCCACCAGCAGAATAGCGAGTGCAGCTTTGGAGTATAATACAGGATGTACCTCAGGATCAGTACAGGATGAGTAATGTATGTACACAGTGAGTGCAGCTCTGGAGTATAATACAGGAGGCAACTCAGGATCAGTAATGTAATGTATGTACACAGTTAATCCACCAGCAGAATAGTGAGAGCATCTCTGGAGTATAATATAGGCTATAACTTAGGATCAGTACAGGATAAGTAATGCATGTACACAGTGACTGCACCAGCAGAATAGTGAGTGCAGCTGTGGAGTATAATACAGGCTATGAAACAGAATCTATATAGGAAAAAAGTAATATATCTACAATGTGACTCCACCAGCAGACTAGTGATTGCAGCTGTGGAGTTTAATCCTGTATGGAATACAGAATCAGCAGAGAAAAAGTAATGTATATACTATAACGTTACTCAACTTATCTTGGTGATTTCTATATGTAAGCTAAACAGTGATGTACATGATATTACTTATTGGAGTATATAACATTAAGGAGGAGTTTTAAGGTAATGGTGGTTAATGGTTCTTATAGTTGAATCTTGTTTTCTTTGTATCTAGGTACAAATATGTGTCAAGCAGAAAGGATTTCCATACAAGTCTCTGGAGCTGTACGGCCACAAATGTCAGGAACTTGCTAACTATTACCTGGGGTTTAATGGCTGGTCCAAAAGGATGATTGCTGTGAGTAATTTCCGATATTTTATTCATAAATTCCCAGACAATCTCTTTAATATACTATGTGGCCATGAAGACAATAACATATGGGGAACTTGGCAAATTGTCTCTATGCATGCTGTAAGTGACATGTGTTTGTAGAGAGTCATCGATGTGGATCCAACTATACAGAGATGCCTAAAACACACTATTTCTCCAGATGCACAGGGTTGTCGTCCTGCTTTCTTAGCCCCCGGATGTACAAGTATGCCTGATTATGCATATGTATGTTTTCCTTCAGATGCAGAATATAACTGGTTTGGATCATGATCCAGAGGAGGAACCAGAATTACAAGAACCATCAAAACTACGATACCTGTGTGTAGTGCAGGTGACCCTTCATTACCATGGAGTTTGCAGCAGAGGAGTTGGAGTTGCAGAAGAAATCATCGACAAGGAGAACGGTGAGGACTCCTTATGAGAACTGTGGATTGTAGATCTATATAGACACCATTTTATTCATGTTTCCAAGGCTGGGATTAAAGGAATTGTCTGGGAATTTATCAAATTTCATAAAATAGCAGACAATACGATAAAATGATAAAATTACCATAATCCACCTTTCACATTCCCTGCACTTTACTCCTGTGGCTTCAGTGGTAACATGCTGAACATTGTTTACAATGGTCACTTGAGTAATCACTGGCCTGAGTGTTCTTGTGTCGTATATGCCAGTATCAAAGCTGAGACCAGTGATTGGCTGCAGCGTTCATGTAACGCTGCAGCAGCAGGGAATACCTGAGTGGCAACTCTTCAGTAGATGGGGACTTGACAGGTGAATTTTGGTTATTTTATTGCCATATTCCTGCAGGTTTTTTATTGCTGGAAAATTTCTGTAATGCATTTACTTATGGATTATGTTTTCATTGATATTATGGGATATTTTGAGAAAATTTGATGCTACTATCACAATGTGATCACTGCACTTATTGTATTGCTATGTGGGGGACATGTCCTGGGCAATGGAAGGCACTATGTTAACTGGTCATTTGTTTTTATACCTGTGCGAGGCCGGAGGCAGAAGAACACAGCGCATAACACATTTACACAGCCACTGACCATTATATGAGCCCATACATATAGAGCAATAATGATGTAGGGCTATAGGACCAGTACAAGAAATGACTGTCTGACACCACTTAAGACTAGCAAATGTACATGGTGGTATTTTTTTTTTTTTTTTTACTGCTATTATATTTCAATGTCTTGTTTTATGTTCTTCCCAGATCCACTGGTATTAATATCAAAGACCGAGAAAGTACAGAAGTTTTCCCAGGAAAAAGCTCTGTCTAACGCTTTCCAGAAGATCTTGCTGGTGGTTTTTGGTAATTTGTTATTGCAGACTGTTTTATATAACATTATGTATTTTTTATATATAATTGTCTAAGTGTCTGTTTGTCTGTAACTGAAATCCCGCGTCGCTGATTGGTCGAGGCCGGCCGGGCCTCATACATATACTACAACATACATATACTAGAACGGGAATAACATGAAGGACAGTCTGTGAGGGGCGAGAATAAAGGCTCCTTCTCACTTGCGAGAAATACGTCCGTGTCTCGCAGGTTAAAACCCTGCTCTGGCGCCGGCACTCCAGAGCGGAGCATGCAGCCGCACAGCAATACATGGAGCTGCACACTCCGCTCTTGAGTGCCGGCACCAGAGCAGGGTTTTAACCTGCGAGACACTGACGTATTTCTTGTAAGTGAGAAGGAGCCCTAACATGGTCAGTCTGTGAGGGAGAAAATAACATGGAGGACAGTGTTTTGAGGGAGAGAATAACATGGAGGACAGTCTGTGAGGGAGAGAGAATAACATGGAGGACAGTCTGTGAGGGAGAGAATAACATGGAGGACAGTCTGTGAGGGAGAGAATAACATGGAGGACAGTGTTTTGAGGGAGAGAATAACATGGAGGACAGTCTGTGAGGGAGAGAGAATAACATGGAGGACAGTCTGTGAGGGAGAGAGAATAACATGGAGGACAGTCTGTGAGGGAGAGAGAATAACATGGAGGACAGTCTGTGAGGGAGAGAGAATAACATGGAGGACAGTCTGTGAGGGAGAGAGAATAACATGGAGGACAGTCTGTGAGGGAGAGAATAACATGGAGGACAGTCCGTGAGGGAGAGAATATTAATTTTCCCCGTTTTTAAGTTTATCATAAGGTAAAATAAATGGTGTCTCTGAAAACTATAAGTCATCCTGTAGAAAACAAGCTGTCATACAGTGATAGATGACTAATAAAGTTTTGACTCTTTAAAATAAAGACAGGAGAAAAACAATGGCATTGTGTCCAATGGGTTAAAACATAAATGTAAGCACCAATGTTTATATGAATACTAGATGGTGGCCCGAATCTAACGCATCAAGTATCTACTATATAATCGTCTAATTTTGTCTGTTTTGTCTGTAACGGAAATCCCGCGTTGCTGATTGGTCGCGGGCAGCTGGAGAGACCAATCAGCGACAGGCGCAGTCCGGCTGCGAATTGGCGCGGGTTTTTGAACCACGCTTCGCTGATAATGTATATATTTTACCTGGAAAATCCTGTCATTGCATTATTCTTAAATCTTCATAAATAAACTACATACATATTCTAGAATACCCGATGCGTTTGAATTGGGCCACCATCTAGTATTAAATAATCATGTAACATAAAGGCCCTCACTGAAGAATTTGATGGCATATTGCTAACTATTAACTTATCTTGCCAATCTTTTTAGGGATAGTAACTCTAGAGTCTTCGGCCTCTAATCGACCTCTAAAGTAACTAAAGAGGTGAATGTGCAATATTCTTATAATATGGGCTGCTTCTCAAGTGTTGGCCAATTAGGGCTCACACCAGGAAATTCCTATCTATTAAGCCAATTAAAGTAAGTCATTTCATCCTTAGGGTACCGTCACACTATAACATTTCGATCACTACGACGGTACGATTCGTGACGTTCCAGCGATATCGTTACGATATCGCTGTGTCTGACACGCAGCAGCGATCAGGGATCCTGCTGAGAATCGTACGTCGTAGCAGATCGTTTAGAACTTTCTTTCATCGCTGGATCTCCCGCTGTCATCGCTAGATCGGTGTGTGTGACACCGATCTAGCGATCTAGCGATGCGATCCAGCGATGCGTTCGCTTGTAACCAGGGTAAACATCGGGTAACTAAGCGCAGGACCGCGCTTAGTTACCCGATGTTTACCCTGGTTACAAGCGTTAAACTAAAAAAAAAACAAACAGCACATACTTACATTCTGGTGTCCGTCAGGTCCCTTGCAGTCTGCTTCCAGCACTGTGACTGCCGGCCGTAAAGTGAAAGCAGAGCACAGCGGCTGTGCTTTCACTTTCACTTTACGGCCGGCAGTCACTGAGTGCGGGAACCAGACTGCAAGGGACCTGACGGACACCAGAATGTAAGTATGTGCTGTTTTTTTTTTTTTTTTTTTAGTTTAACGCTTGTAACCAGGGTAAACATCGGGTAACTAAGCGCGGTCCTGCGCTTAGTTACCCGATGTTTACCCTGGTTACCCAGGGACCTCGGCATCTTGGTCGCTGGAGAGCGGTCTGTGTGACAGCTCCCCAGCGACCACACTACGATTTACCTACGATCACGGCCAGGTCATATCGCTGGTCGTGATCGTAGGTAAATCGTATAGTGTGACGGTACCCTTAATGAGAATTCTGATCTGTCAAGGTGACTCGGTAAAACACAACACTCTCTATAGTATTCGCATCCTTTATTTTCATCCAAGCTGGCACCATAAGGGGTGATGACCAGAAGTTAGGATTATGTGTCTGACGAGAGACGTCATGTGTTGCTGTGTCAAGTCTTTATATACTGTAACCTGCAGTTTTTTTGATAGCAATCGGCTCTGTGACAATAGGTTATTGACCTTGCTAAGAATCAGGGTGGCAATCTTGATAGTTGTGTCTTCCATTCAATACAGACAGTGGTAAGGTTGCTGTGGAATATGTTGCTGGTGAAGACGATACTGTAGACTGCCTAACAGAGGAAGAACTGCAAAGACTCATTCAGGTATAGAAGGATACACCACTTCGTCATTCAACATCCCAGTGACTTCTGCAGCTAATTATTGGGCTTAGGCTGGGGTCATATTGCGTTAATGGGTTAACGCTAACGGACAGCGTTGCATGGCGAAAATGTCGCAATTAACGCCGTGCAACGGGTCCGTTAGCGCACCCATTGACAGCAATGTTATTTCTGCCTGTAGCGCATCGCTAGCGCGTGCCATTTACGGGCCATTTCCGTTCTTTTGTGACGGACCTCACTGCAGCGTCCGAGGTCCGGTCCTCACTAGCGCAGATCGGGGATCTGCGCCAGCGGGGATGGCGAACGCGGACCAAAAAAGAAACATTGCGTTAGCACAATCCGCTAGCGCTATGCGCTTAACGGATTGCCCTAACGCAATGTGAACCTAGCCTTAGGCCATGTTCACACGATCCTTTTTTTCATGCGGAATTGCCGCGATTTTCCCGCTGCGGGTCCGCAGCTGTTTTCCATGCAGGGTACATTACATTGTACCCTATGGAAAACAGGAACTGCTGTGCCCACAATGCGGAAAATAAAAAAAAAAAGCCGCGCTGAATAGCTGCGGGAAAAAAGAAGTACCATGTCACTTCTTTTTTCGGAGCCGCAGCGGTTCTGCACCCATTGACCTCCATTGTGAGGTCAAACCCGCAGTAAAACCCGCAGATGAAAAAAATATCTGCGGGTTTTACTGCGGTTTGTGGTGCAGAACCGCTGCAGCAGGAAGTGCGGGGAAGCGGGCGGAAGTGCGTGGGCGGAGTGTGGCTGCCCCCCCGTGCTCCGATCCCGCCCCCCTGTGCTCCAATCCCACCGCCCCGTGCTCCGATGCCCCCCGCCAGTGCTCCGATGCCCCCCCCCCCCCCCCCGTGCCCAAATCTCCCCCCCTTATACTTACCCGGTGTCCGTCCGGCCGTCTTCTCCCTGGGCGCCGCCATCTTGCAAAATGGCGGGCGCACTGCGCATGCGCCCGCCGAATCTGCCGACCGGCAGATTCGTTCCAAAGTGCATTTAGATTATATCTCAGTGATCAAAATGCACTTTGGAACGAATCTGCCGGCCGGCAGATTCGTTCCAAAGTGCATTTTGATCACTGAGATATAATCTATCTCAGTGATCAAAATAAAAAAAAATAGTAAATGACACCCCCCCCCCCTTTGTCACCCCCATAGGTAGGGACAATAAAAAAAATTAAGAATTTTTTTTTTTTTTTCCACTAAGGTTAGAATAGGGTTAGGGGTAGGGTTAGGGTATTTTCAGCCATTTTAACCCTAAAAAACTTCCTAGAAAACACAGACTCTGCATAGAAAACTGCATAAAAAAAAGGATCAAAAAAAGGATAAAAAAAACGCATCAAAAAAGGACAAAAAAAGGCCGTGTGTTTTTGCCAAGAGCTGCAGTTTTTTAAAAAACAGTCCTGAAAAAAAAAAGGATGGAAATCAGGAACGTGTAAACATACCCTTAGAGTTTTTGCCGATGTAGTTGACACAAGACCAGTGTCCCAGTGATTAGCTGCAGAAGTCACATCCACTGTAGTCGTGATGTCACAACTGCAACCTGTCAACAACAACTATGGGCAGCCTCAAAAAAAAGTCATTGCTGGAGCCATGAAAGGTCAGTAATGCTTTAACTAATGCAAGCTGATAGAGTAAAAATGATCCATGGAAAATGTTTTACACAAAAATGACTTGGGTTGCTTTGTGTCATCTTCTCGGCACAGCCTTTAATTTTACTACTTTTTGTCTTGTTGTACGTGTTTCTGTGTTTTAGGTAAATGACTTCACATGGACTCCACTGGATCCCGGAGGAGGGGAAGATGAGGACTGGGCTGAGCTCACCTGCCATGAAGACACTGTGATAGAATCATAAGGGTTTTTATTTTTGTAATTTATTTTTGTACTTTGTATAGACATTAAATGTCATGTTTTGTTGAGAAATGTTTGATTTTGTGATATTCAGTTTGTTTTCTATAATCACAATTTGTAAACCTTTATCAGTATTTCTATGTAAAATAGAAGTTACTGTACAGCAGCAGACTGCTGTTTACGATTTCAATCATAGAAATCACAGTCTACAGGCAGAAAGAATAGTTATTATATGTGCTGTGATACTTTGCCCGGGCATCCCAAAGAAAGGTTTCACCAGATCACATCATAAAGATGTTCAAGTCATATAGATCCACAAATGATGGATTGAAGAACAGGAGAATCTACAGACTGAGGTCTGTGCAGCTCCATGCCTGTCACAGGCCTTATTCAAACTCCAGCAAGATGATTGGCTAGCAAATAGCCCTACAAAATAAAGGAGCTGCCTAATGGAGATTGGAAAAGAACAGAACACACTGTAAGAAAGTTCTTACCGAGAGCTGGAAGAGCCGAGAAGACCCTGTAACCATTCTCCTGGAAGCAGAGGCTGAAGTTTATTTAGAGATATGCAGCAGAACAGTTTACAGAAGACGGTGAGCTAAGACACGCATATACTCGCAGGTGTCCTGATAAGCAAAGCAACGCTGGGATATTTGACCTCGAACTATAGCATGGGGGCTTTTTATACATGATTAAGACAAAGAAAGTTACACATTGCGGCAAAGGGCATATACGGTACATGATAACTTCATACTATACTGTTCACTACCATATAATACCACTTGTTTACTATCACAGTGCCCCTCAGCCGCTCCTGATAACCTTTATGCCAACCATACATGCTAATGGCTCTGTTGTCATTTTATACCTCTAGTCTGAAGAGAGTTTCAGCTCTTTTAGCAAAGTTACTTGACTACAGATTGTCCATGATAGCTGCCAAAACATGGCTGTTCAGTATATTATGGCTGACCATTCTCTTACACAGAAGGGAAAGAAAATGTGTGGTCATCATCCAGTGCATCCCTACATTTGACTGAGCCCATTTTGCTTGATATATTGTATTACTTGACACAAACATGGAAAATTGTTTTCTCTATTGCTTCATTGGGGGACACAGGAAACCATGGGTGTATGCAGCTGACACTAGGCACAAATAAACTAGTCCCCCCAGCAGTGAACACCCCACGAACTGGTACGAAGTTAATCAATTTAGCTTAGTGTCAGTAGGAGGCTGATGTGGGTCTTTCAGTAGTCCCATATGTACCTATGTTGTCGGCGTTTTTAACTAATTATTTCTTTTCTTTTTCCTGAAGCTTCTCTTCACTAACCTTTTGGAGGAAAACCATGTGAATAGGCACTCTGTTATTCCACGTACAGAGAGAGTATGGTGTGGACTGACACACCATATTCTTTTCTGTCTATCTAAACACACGTGTTCAGGTGCTCCAGAGGACGGTCCTGGCCCTCCCATCCCTGTCCGCTCCCCTACCAGAGCCAGACAGCATCAGGAGGTACAGTCATCCAGCTACAAAGGTTTGGGCTTCAGCTTAATTTCCTCCATGATAGGACATCTGAGGAATCCGCTTCAGGGATAGAGAGGTAATTTTTCTCCAACAGGTCCCCTCTCTCCTTCCCCATGTGCAGGAGGTGGTATCGTCAGTAAGAAATAAGGTACTTCCTGCCAGCGCCGTCTTATGACCTCCGCGCTGCTCTCCTCACCCCTGTTAACCTCTAGTCCCTGGCTTTTTTGTGGCCCAGCCTAGCTTTCGGCCCTACCCCCTCACTTTCCATTGCGTCGGCTCTCCTGGTGCCGACACGCCCTCCTTTCCTCGTTCACTGGCGCCAATATCTTTGCTCCCTTTTTTCTCCTGTAAGCCCTCTCCTTCCCCCTGCAGCTGCCATTTTCTGGCATCCGACCACCAGTCTCATAGGAGCTTCTCCAGCTGGCTTCCAGGACCCTCATTACCGCAGACCCCTGCCATCAAATTGCAGTACTTCAGCTCTCTGGAGGGTAAGCTCTGCGCTGCAAACTGACACTCTTTTCAACAAACTTATTTTCTGTCCACTAACCTCTGGTATTAGTTAGTGAGTTTTTTTTTATCTTCCGTCATGTCTCATTCAAAAGGAGTCCGCTCTCGCCCTGCAGCCTCTGCTAGTTTTGTCAACCATTTTGTTTTCTCTTGTAAGTGCAGACTCCCTTCAGATCAGTCTTCTTCCCTCTGCCAAGATTGCAGCAATCAATCCGTGCTTACTTAGGAGTCCTCCACCGCTTTCGGTGAGAGTGCACCCCTTATCCCAGTGTGAGTGACTTCTCTTTCCCAATCCGTTGCAGACTTAACCAAGGTTTCTCAGACTCTAGTATCTGTGCTGGACAATTTTATTCCTCCCCCCGCTGCTGTTGGCAGCTCCCATGACCTACCCTTCCCTCCTTCTACTGATACTAGCAATGTCCGTAAGAGGGTTAGGCGGGAGAGTCATTCCAGATCTTCCTCTTGTTCCCTGTCTCCCCATGCAGGCTCTTGTAGGCAGGTTGAAGCCAAGTTAAACCAGTTTTTAATGAAGGTCACTGGGGGATAAAGTTCTGTTTAAACAGTCCAATCCTCAGCATCCTCTCCTTAAGCGGAGATTTCAGCCCTTTCGTCCTTTTCAGCACTTTTCACCTGTGGAAGATTCTTCCTGCCAGGAGAGGCCGCAGGCACAACAAGAAAGGAGAAAAGCATCCTTTAAGCCGACACCCTCCTGGTTCCCCGCAATGCGCAAAGCCGATACTCCAGGAGCAGGCCTAGCAGATTCTCTTCCTCACGACGTTTCTTTGCCACCCAAGTAGTCTTCCGCGGTGGGCGGTCGACTCCTATTCTTCAGGGACTCTTGGCTCGCCTCTGTGTAAGACTCCTGGTTACAAGATAATTCACCTCACTGCCCCGAGGTGTGTTTTTTTTTTTTTTTTTTTAAATCCTGCCCCCCAAGGGACCCCTCTCTGATTCCGGGTTGCTTCGCAGTCATTGCCTCTCTCATTCGAACAGGCGACATCGTTCCTGTCTCACCTCAGGAGCATTTTACAGGATTCTATTCAAACCTCTTTGCAGTTCCAAAGAAGGACTGGTCTGCCCGACTCATCCTAGAACTCAAGTTACTGACCCACAAGATCCGTCTACGTCATTTCAGGATGGAATCCCTCCGCTCAATAATAGCTTCCATGGAACTACAAGAGTTCCTGTGTTTGGATATCCAGGGCGCCTATCTCCAGGTCCCTATTTTTCCATGACATCAGAGCTTTCTAGAATTCGCAGTGTGACAGGACCACTTTTAGTTTGTCGCTCTGCCTTTTAGGCTGGCGACTGAAGAGAATTCACTGCACACTCTATCCGTAAGGTGATGAAGAAAGGAAATTTATTTATGTGGTCACACAATATTCGTAGAGCAGAGAAGAGAAAAACGTATATGAGCGACTCTATTCAACGTTTCGACTGATCTCCGGTCTTATTCAATATGCCGCCTTATGCTGAGAAATGCTTGAGTGGTCCTGTGAAGTGGATGTTATGGGCAGCGCTCCATCACTTTGCCCCCTTAAACAGTGTGCTTAGGCTGCTTCTGCTCTCTGCTGCTGGCGTGGCAGGCAACCACATCCAGGGTCTTTACAAAGATAATGGCAGCTGTGATGGTCATTTTGAAGACCAGGGGTCTAGTGGCCATATCTTACCTGGATGATATCCTGATTAAAGCTCCATTCTTTTCCCTAGACCAGGAGAGCCTTTCTATCACTCTGGACACCAGGTCAACAAGTCCAAATCTTGTCTAGCTCCGACCTAGCATCTGATTTTCCTAGGCATGTTCTTGACACTCCAGGCGAGGGTCTTTCTCCCTAAGGAAAAGAAAGCAGCTCTCCTCTAATGGGGTATTCACGCTCTTCAGGGCCCTTGGGCTCTGTCCCATCGATCGACCATGGAGGTCATGGGCAGGGTCATGGCGGCTGCCAAACCGATGCCCTTCGCTCATTTCTGCACCAGGCCACTTCAGCAGACCATTCTGTCCCAATGGGACAGGTCCGTTCTCTCCCTGGATCATCCAGTTCGGATCTAGTCGCAAATCAAGGCATCCCTAAACTGGTGGCTATCCTCCCCCCTCATTTGTCAGGGACGGTCGTTCCTCCCTATTCACTGGCAAATGATTAAAATGGATGCCAGTCTCCTCAGCTGAGGAGCCGTCTTCCACAACAACACGGTCCAGGGCCGTTGGTCGCCGGAGACTTATCTGCCAATAAATGTTCTCGATATCCTTCTTCTGTCCATTGTCCATATATGAACCACTAGGGAGGAACCCTGAGTCCACTGGCCATGACCAAAGTCTCCAAGATTCTTCTCTGGGCAGAGACCAAACTTCCGGCATATCAACGGTGCACATTCCTGGCGTAGACAATTGGGCCGTCGACTTTCTCAGTCGCGAGGGTCTCGCGGCAGCAGAATGGTCTCTGCATCAGGCTGTTTTTCATCGGATTTGTTTCCGATTGGGGACTCCGGAAGTGGATCTCTCAGCTTCCAGAATGAACAGAAAGGTTCTTTTAATCCTCTCGCTGTGGGCGTGAACACTCTGGCAATACCCTGGTCACAGTTCATCATTCCTCATCTGTTCCCGCCTCTTCCCCTTTTTCCCAGATTGTTAAAGAAAATTAAAGCAGAAGGGGTGCCTGTCATCCTAATAGCACAGGATTGGCCCAGGAGAGCCTGATATGCAGAGGGTGTCAACTTACTCGCATATGCCCCTTGGAGACTTTCAGACGGACCAGCTCTGCTTTCCCAGGGACACCTCTTCCACCGGAATTCTTGGTCGCTCAATTTGATGGCGTAGCTGTTGAAGTTGCAGTTTTAAGAGCTTCCAGGTTTTCAGAGACTGTTATTCAGACAATGATCCGTGCTCGGAAGCCGGCATCGTCTCGAGTCTACTATCAGACATGGAAGGCCTTCTTCCATTTGTGTGGGACTAATCACACCGTGCCTATGGTTTTTTCGCTATCTTTTCTGGCCTTCCTTCAAGGAGGGCTTGATGAAGAGCTAGCTCTGTTTTCTGAAGGGCCAAGTCTCTGTTATCCACCATTCTTTTCCAAAAGAATTTGGCTATTCATCCTCAGGTCAAAGCTTTTCTTCAGGGATTAGCTCATGCAGCTCATCCGTATCGACCTCCTGCAGATCATTAGGACCTCAACCTGGTTCTAGAGGTTCTCAGGAGTTTCCCCTTTGAAACTGCTCAGGGAGGTCTCCTTACTTTTTTTTTTTTTTTTATCTTGGAAGGTTTTTTCTCATAGCCATCAGATCCATCAGGTGGGTTTAGGAGCTGGCGGCTTTTGTTGCTCACCCTTCCTTAAGGTAACGTTACACTAAACGACTTACCAACGATCACGACCAGCGATACGACCTGGCCATGATCGTTGGTAAGTCGTTGTGTGGTCGCTGGGGAGCTGTCACACAGACAGCTCTCTCCAGCGGCCAACGATCAGGGGAAAGACTTCGGCATCGTTGAAACTGTCTTCAACGATGCCGAAGTCCCCGGGTAACCAGGGTAAACATCGGGTTACTAAGTGCAGGGCGCTTAGTAACCCGATATTTACCCTGGTTACCGTTGTAAAAGTAAAAAAAAAAAACACTACATACTCACATTCCGATGTCTGTCACGTTCCCCGCCGTCAGCTTCCCGCACTGACTGTCAGCGCCGGCCGTAAAGCAGAGCACAGCGGTGACGTCACCGCTGTGCTCTGCTTTTTGGCCGGCGCTGACAGTCAGTTCAGGGAAGCTGACGGTGGGGGCCGTGACAGACATCGGAATGTGAGTATGTACTGTTTTTTTTCTTTTTTTTGTTTTTTTTAACTTTTACCAGGGTAAATATTGGGTTACTAAGCGCGGCCCTGCGCTTTGTAACCAGGGTAAATATCGGGTTACTAGTGAACACATCGCTGGATCGGCATCACACATGCCGATCCAGCGATGACAGCGGGGGATCAGCGACCAAATAAAGGTCCTGATCATTCCCCAACGACCAACGATCTCAGCAACTAACTAACTAACTAAATCGTTGTGTGAAGTTACAGTACCTTTATTCTACACCAAGATAAGGTGGTTTTACATCCTGTACCTTCTTTTCTCCCAAAGGGACTGTCCGCCTTTTATCTCAATGAGGTCATTGTCCTCCCCTCTTTCTTTTAATCACTAACTGATTAACTTAGTGCCAGTCGGTGGGGTGTACACTGCTGAGGAGCAGCTAACATTTTTATGCCTAGTGGCAGCAGCATACACCCATGGTTTCCTGTGTCCCGAATAAAGATTTTACGGTGAGCAATTAAAATCTTATTTTTTTTCCCCATTAATTGGAAACTGTCACCGGGTTTTTGACATGTAATTTGAGAGTAGCATGATATATGGGATGAGACGCCGATTCCAGCGATATGTCTCTGCTGGTCTGCATGCTGTCATTTTAATACAGTTACTGCTGAGAATGCTGAGCCCTGTATAACTCCACCACTGATTGGCAGCTTTCCGTGTACATTGACAGAAAGCTGATAATCAGTAGTGGGGGTGGGGTTGGGGGTTACACAGAGGAGGGGATTAGGAAGCTTGAGATCTCCTGCTGTTAAAACACTGACTCTTTTTAAACACCAACACAAAGCTGAGTAAATGATACATTGCTTGAATCATGGTCTCTGTCCCTATATCATGAACCTGCTGACAAATCCACTTTAAGCACTTTGTCATATAGTCGGTGACACATCTTGGACATAAGGACATTTATGCTGCATGGTTGCCATAATATACTGGCAGTATATGCCCTTCATGCCACCTGGTATGAAGAGCTATTGGCTTTGTGAATATACACGTTACTGTAGTTGTTCTGAAGTAGATTATTAATGCCTTACAAGGATTCTGCTTCTTATTCTTTTATTATTTTACAATATACAAAGACATTTAAGAGACAAGGCAAAATACATTAGAAACACATATTCTTTGGTCAGGAAGTATGATAGTAGCATTACATTAACCATTCTGATTTTCTCCACGTGGCTGATGATAAAATGCAGCAGGTTTCTGGGCTTCTTGTAGAAGGGCTGCCACTCGTAGCACTCCTTTTCTCCTTAATTTACACCATGCAGTTGCTCTCCACAAATCTCCGGCACTTCATCACTTTTAGGTAAGTCTCCACCTTGTGCATGTCTTTCTTCAAACAAGACAGGAGACCATAGTTTTTAATCCGTGCATCATCGTTGTTGTCTGAATGGGAATCAAATTTGTCATATGTGAAGGTCAATAGGCCGTAATTCCTGGCGTTTCCATCATCTAGTTCCTGGTGATGGCAAAAAAGATGAATCATTAAAGGGATAGGCTAGGTCATCCATATCAGATCGATGACCCGTCACCCTGACTGATCAGTTATTATTAGCTCTGGATGCGACCATTGAATGAAGCTGTATGGCACATCTCCCGTTCAATGTGTAGCAGCCGCTGCTGAGAACTGCGGTATAGGTGCATGACTACTAGCTAACCAGCAGGGGGGGCACACTGAAGGTTTATCTTACCCTTATGAGAGCATATAATCCTTCTTCAAGATCTCGCAGTTTTTCATAGACTGCATTCCCGAACATTTGGTTAGTGAATAGTTTACTCAGCGATTGCATCGGTGTCATCCAAGACTGAATGAGGGTGAGGGAGAATCGAAGAAGGTCCATGTCCTGTAATAAGTGGAAATTAGTTAAGAGTTTTGTTAGCGGTGTGGTTATGGTGGTAGACTCATGACACAACCTTCAGGCTGTGAGGAAACCACCCTCAGTGGAGGACACAACTTACTGATTTCTGGTGGGTGTTGTCCTTGTCGGTTGGGGCTGGGATGGTTTCTGAGTAGCAGAACATTGCATAGGAGTTTTTATTTGAGTATCTCTTATCTTCACGGATGAATGTTCGTTCCTGGAAGAGAGATGTAAGCTAGTCAACAGCACAGTCGGCCATAGTGCGATGAACTATTCACCATATTGCTTGGGTTTGCTTCATTACAAGCATCATCTGAGAATTAGGGCGCATTCAGATGACCATAGTTTCGTTCTGAGGGTGACCCATCACAACATTGCATCGCACTTGAGCCAATGTTATTCAATTAGGTTGTGCACATGTCCAATTTTTTTTTTTCTTGGACTGTGTGGTTCGATTAAAAAAAAAATAAATTTTTGCAGCATTCATGATTTTGTTTCGGTAATTGGATCACGCTCGGCCATTCAAGACTATGGATTTGTGAAAAAAATCAGACCACACTTGCATGACATCTGAGTACGGTCCCATTTTCATGGACTGACAGAATTTAGAAGATAAAGAATTTTTTTTAAAAAATTCGCCACATTTGATCCCATTTTGACCATACTCTAATCAGTCATAAACGGGACGCTTTTTTCAGATGGAGAATATACGGTTGTGTGACCCTAGGCTTACAGTAATTACATTTCCATATCTGACTCCAATTTACATACATTGGACTCCAGTTTGAAGTCTGCCAACCATTGGGGCCCCTTCGGAAGCAGCCCATACATTTTCAACAGTTATTCTCCAAGTGCCCATTCAGCAGGATGACTACCGTTCTTGCCCTTTCCATACACATGTATGTTGGCTTGGCATGTGTTCTCAATAGGGAAAAAGCCATTGCCAGACACTTGTGGTGACTGCTTATCTTCCCTGAGAACAAAAGGATAGGGCTTTGACTTTTAACAGCCTGATCCTTCTTTCCCTCAATATCTGTCACTGAGAGACCCCCATACGAATAAGAAAACATGCAGTCCTGCCAAAATCAATGGGTTAGGTTGATTATTTCTGATGTCTAGGCCTCACAGATCTTCTACTGAGTAGAATACAGGAACTCTATCGGCTTTTTGCCTGAAATGGCGCTACTCCCAGGTATTTAGAAGGAACTACAACACAGCTTGACTTACTTTCATGAGGTTCTTTAGCAATTTTCTGCACATTAGCTGCTCAGGAGCAGGATATTGTCAGAAAGAAGCTGAAGTAGCCACAATCCCACCATTCTAGGCATTACTATACATCTGAGTGGTTAGATACTCCCTCAATCAGGACTTTGGAGATAGTATATGGCATCAGTGTTTCGGTGGAGAATCCCTTTAGATATAAAGGCTATACATTTTCTATTCCAACCATCAGTCCAGTACTTACATAGTCTCTGTATGTGTCTGCCACCACCTGGTGAATGTATTGTGCCCTGATTACAGCATTATTGAGGAGACTGGCAAGAGGTATCTGGGGGAAGGCACTGAACCCTGGAGGGCTTTGAAGGCACATGATGAGCAGCAGTCCAAGCGAGGAGCACAGTCCTAGAAACAGGTAATGAACCACATAAGTTAATATGAGATAATAAATTATGATGCCACCACCTTTCAGACATTTCTGCATGAATAGTCTGCATTGGTCCATCTGTTAGCCACCATTATTTTTAGACATTTGATGGACTTGTAGGAAAAGTGCCATCGTTGCCCACAGATTGTGCTTGTTATTGCTTAATCCCATCAGTTGCAATATCAAGTCATAACCTATGGACAGATGGGACTTTTGGAAGACGGCAGCCGTGGGTTTTTTTCCTAGCCATCTACTTTCCATACCTGAAGCCATTTCTTTCTGGTTGTGAAGGAGTTGGTGGTGCAGGTCTTCTTGATGTAAGGACCAGCTCAGATCTCAGCCATTTATATATGTAAAGTGATTAATAATCAAAAGGTTTTTACAACGATCAGGTCACAACTAATACATGTATGAAACGTTTCTCATGTGACACTTCTTTAATATGGATAAAACAAGGTGACATTTCTCCTCGTACAAACATCTATATACAGTATTTCTGTAAAGCTCATATTACCGCTCGCATTATTCCATTCACGGAGCGTAGCTTGGCTTTCATTGAATACTATGTTGATCGTTCTGATCCATTAATGCAGTAAGTGACACCTATATCCTGTGTATTTAATAGGCAGAAATCCACCTGCTCTTTGACTACACATCGACTCTGAATATTAAAGAAGTGGACAGACGTAGAATAGACGCTGAGGGAGACCTTGCTCTCACCCCACACTATTTGTTGTTGTTGTCTCCACACACTGCTTTCTTACTGTCCTATTCATCTTTTACTTTATATACAAATCGTTTCTGGCTCTATCGGGTCATGTGTTTGATGCCATGAAAAATCAGATTGGGGCAGAATATCCTGACTGATCAGTTCACTGTAACGAGGGAGATAGTCACTTTGTTTTCCATCTGGACTCTGGTCAGGAAGTGTCGGTCTTTTCTGGTGGGCATGAAATTGTGGTAAAAGACAGATAATGACTGCTGGAATGGGAACCAGATTGAGATCAGAAAGTAACTGTCATTTTAGCAAATGGCTCCATACTCCGAATCCCTCAGGGCTATAGATGCAATCCCTGAGAGAGAGTGGCCCGAAAACAATGCCTAACACCCAGTTCCCTGACTCTACTCATCTGACCCTAGATCACAATAGTGCTCTTCACAGAAAGTCTGGTTATTGTAGTTGTAATACAGTGGCCATATTACAGCCGTCTTGAATTAACCTAAAGGTCCACAATTATCAGTAACGAGTCGTAGAAACGATTGTTTCATGATAACCGTGCGGTGTAAACAGGTCGCCTGTCACCCGACAAATGGTGAAATTAGCTTTTGTTTTGTATAAAAGATCATCGTTCTCAGCAGCACATCATCTTTTGTAAGCAGGACTTGTGCGGCTGAGCGCAAAGCTATGTGCATGGAGTTGGGGATATGGCAAACCAGTCCCTATAGTGTGCGTTTCCCATTGTCCTCCCTATTCCATGTTTCTCAGTGTAACATAGCGAGGTACATTAGGGCCCCTCTGTAGAAGCTGCGGTATGTCTCTATAGAACATACGACAGTAATGTACATGAGACGTAGGCTGGAGTCACACTTTTACAGTCTGCGAGAGAACAGTATACAGTATATTTCTTGTAAATACAAGAGCAGATCCCGACTTCCAGATATGATAGGACAAAGTGCAGATGTTAAAAAATCCCATTCACACATGAGGTCAAAAACCAAACAACCTCCATGGTGTGATTTTTATTTCATCGTGGCAGCATGCTCTGTCCGTTGCAACAATGTCAAGGAGTTAATGCTTCCTTCTGTTTTTTTTAGACACTCTTGCCAACCATAAGGTAGGACATTGGGGTGAAAGGTTTAAAAACTCGAGAAAATTGAATGTTACGAGCATATCCTCATAATTATTTTATTTTTCTGCATTTATTACACACGTCTTTGCATCAGGGAACAATAATAGCACCATATTATATAAGGAGAAAACCGGTTACACATCTGAACAATCCAATAGTTTAAAAACTTTCCTCTAAATACAAATAATGGAATGAGTAAAATAGAATATATTAACCCCTTAATGACATGCGCCGTACATGTACAGCACATGTCATGTCCCTTCCTTTGATGTGGGCTCTAACGTTGAGCCCACATCTTTCCCGGCACATGTCAGATGTTTTGAGCAGCTGACATGTGCCCCTAACATCTGCGGGTGGAATCGTGATCCACCCATGGCTGTTCACCCGATTAAATGCCGGTGTCAACCTCTGACAGCTGCATTTAATGTGATCCTGCTGGAAACTCCTCACTAATCCCGCCCATCGGTGACCCCGGAACATGATCACAGGTCACCGATGGGTCGGCATGACAACCAGAGGTCTCCAGCAGACGTCTATGGTTGTCATAACCGGATTGCTATGAGCACCACCCTGTGGTCGGCGCTCATAGCAAGTGAGCATTCTGATCATCGCCTGTATGTAGCAGAAGCGATCGGGTTATCGCAGCCTCTAATCTCCCATGGAGAATATTGAAGCAAGTGAAAAGTTTAAAAAAAAAAAAAAAAAAGTTTTTAAAAATATATATAAAAAATATAAAAGTTCAACTCGCCTCCCATTCGTTCCATTCAAAATAAAACAAAAAAAATACACATTTGGTATTGCAGCATTCAGAATTGTTCGATCTATCAAGCTATAAAAAGAATTAATCCTATTGGTAAACAGCATAATAATAATGTTTTAATAATCTTTTTACTTATATAGCGCCAACATATTCCGCAGCGCTCTACAGTTTTCACACATTATCATCGCTGTCCCCGATGAGGCTCACAATCTAAATTCACTATCAGTATGTATTTGGAATGTGGGAGGAAACCGGAGAACCCGGAGGAAACCCACACAAACACGGGGAGAACATACAAACTCGTAATGAAAAAAAAAAAGCAAAAATGCCAGAGTTACAATTTTTTTTGGTTGCCACAACATTGCATTAACATGCAATAACGGGCGATCAAAAGATTGTATCTGCACCAAAATAGTATAATTAAAAATGCCAGATCAGCACGCAAAAAAGAAGCCTTCACCCGACCCCAGATCACGAAAAAATGGAGATGGTGCTACGGGTCTCGGAAAATGATGCAATTTTTATCTTTTTTTACAAACTTTGAATTTTTTTTTACCATTTAGATAAAAAGCAACATATACATGCTTGGCATCTATGGACTCGTAATGGGCTGGAGAATCATAATGGCAGGTCAGTTTTAGCATTTGGTGAACATGGTAGAAAAAATCCAAAAAACAGTTGTGGAATTGCAGTTGGAATTTTTTTTCCCGTTTTCGAGTACACGACATGGTAAAACCAATGGTGTCGTTCAAAAGTACAACTGGTCCTGCAAAAACAAGCCCTCACATGGCCATATTGACCAAAAAATAAAAGTTATGGCTCTGGGAAGAAAGGGAGCAAAAAACAAACGCAAAAACTAAAAAAAAAAGGGCGTGAAGGGGTTAAAGTCTGCCAAGAAAGTAGCTTATTTATTAAAGGCAGTCTGCCAGCACAAAATGACTGTACAGACCAAGCACCGTACCATGGCGTGGCAAAGCATCTTCCCACCTGCTTGTTTTCCATAGATCTCTGCCCTCCTCTCTCTCCTAGCTACGGCTGACAAGGTAAAGGGGAAGAGATAGATGAAAAGCAAGTAGGTGGGAAGTTGCACTTAACTGTCTGGCAACACCAAGGGGGAACAGAGCTTGGTTTGAACAGTCATTTTGTGTTGACAGACTCCCTTTAACATAGCTTTAGATCAGTGGACTGTAACCCGTACCTTTCTATTGGTGGTGAAACAATCGTTTTCTGTAGACTGCGGCAGTCAATGCATGCTGGGAGTTGTAGTTTCATTAGAGAATGAGAGGTGAAGTTGCAGATCACTGCTTTATATATTGATCATGCACCTTTAATATGATCAAAGGGTTTGATGGGTTCAAAACTATTAGGACACTTTACTGAATATTGCCGGCTGTTCACTTTGTGTCGGCACATTAAAATATACAAAGGGGTCATTTGATTTCAAAAACCTAATTTCAGATTTCTCGATGGGTCAAATTTGGGCTATTAGCAGGTGTTTCTCATAGGGAACCTCCATCAGCTAGACAAAGTAGAGAGTGACTGCGGAGCGCTTGGCTACAGGAGCAACATTTCTGTACAATGCACAGACCAACGCATTTAATAAACCTGTTTCACCCTGCGGGGGTGTTGCAGGGAAATTGAACACTTACTATCATGTACAGCTGGCTGCAACAACCCTAGACCAGTCTGTTTTAACAAAAAGGAATTATAAAAATCGAACAACCCCTTTTAAAATGGATTTCCCCTTTAAGCAAAGGCCCAAACAATGCCTGATAGCTATAATATATGGTAGATTCCGGATTTTCATAGGTGTAGCAGGTTATGCATTGCTAAAGCTGGGTACATAGTAGTCCCACTTGTCCCAGAAGGCAGAGAAGAAAAGAAAAAGGACAAGATCCCACAACATAGTCTGTTCATGTTGGTTCACGGCAAGTCCATCCTCATCACTTTGGGTTCCAACCAGAGCATTTTGGTTTAGTCTTGACTTTGAACCCAAGACGTAGCACTAAAGGGTCAGCATTATCCACCATCGTGACACTTCTACTCAAGGCACGGGTGCTCGCCCTCCATGGTCTTGGCTGCAAGGACTCGTACATTTTGGATGTCTTCATAGGTCGCTGTCTGATAGGCTTCTAGCCCCTGTGTAACACACAACATAAAATATAAGTACTCATACTAGATGCGTCTACAATAACTCGTCCTGTGGGTGATGACAAACCAATGCTAAATCTATTGTACACGGCCCTATAAGGATCTGGCATATGGGCCAGTGAAGCACGAGCACATTTATGCACCCCCATTATGGCGGCTGGAAATCCCCATGACTTTGAGCTAATGGCACAATAGTGATTTGTAATGCAGTTAGGTCAGGTCAGATCGGCATTTACACCATAATATGGATGTCAAAATGCCCCATATTAGCTTTGTGTAGAGGTTTGTGCACACAGCGGCTTTTTCAAGTGGTTTCCTCCTGAAAAAGTACTGCAAAAATGCCCTATAAAATGAACATTGCTGTGTAAGACCATGTGCACACGCTGCGGATTCCATTGCGGAATTTTCCGCAGCGGTTTTGATAAATCCGCAGTGCAAAACCGCTGTGGTTTTTATTGCGGTTTCCGCTGCGGGTTTTCACCTGTAGTTTCCTATTGGAGCAGGTGAAAAACCGCTGCGGATTCCGCACAAACAATTGACATGCTGCGGAAAATAAACCGCTGCGTTTCCGCGCATTTTTTTTCCGCAGCATGTGCACTGCGGATTTCATTTCCTATAGCGTTACATGGTACTGTAATTGCATGCGAAACCGCTGCGGATCCGCAGTGTGTGCACATACCCTTTATTAACGTTCTGTTTTATGTCACGTCTTTTGACTGTTATACACATTTGGAAAACCCAGAAGCGGTTAAAAAAAGTGACTTGCATATTCTTCCGCTCTGTATACTCAAAAGTGTAGAGTAAAAGACACCGGTTGCTGCAAGAACGATGCAAAACCGTTCAGGAAAATGACTCCTTGCATACACCTGAGACGGCTTTACCGGGGAAAACCAGGCTGCATCCCCATTCTAACATTTCTATCCTAGCAGTACATTAAAGTCTCCACTAGACGTCACACTCCCACCCCACAGGACCGATTGTGTCAGCAAATCCCCGATACATGATTCATTTAGACTCTGCACATTGAGTTTGCACCCCACACGTGCCATATATGCCATTTGTGCAATTGGGATTCATCAAACGTTTTGCACTGTTTACCTCGGGGTTGCAATATGTATTGCTTGCTGCAGAATGAGTTCTCTAAGAATCTCTGTGAGTTGAGTTTGTAACATATTTTTAGCTGTCTTATTCTGACCTGCTCTAAGATGACTTATGACCACAGACCACATCTAATATGAATGTGCACGGCCACAAAGCCAGAAGCTGCAAAATTTTCAATGACGACACCCAATTGCAAAAATGATTTTTAAGTCACAAATACATGCGTTTAAGTGAAAAACAAAAGCAGACAACCACTTTAAGCACTGCCTGCAAATCATCATAAAGAGATCCAATATGGTCAGAAATTTTGCACTACTTGTAAGACCCCTTGCAAAGTTTTATCCCATATGGAAACACTGAATGCATGGTTTTGGTGAACCTGTCGCTTTATACTGACTTGCAGGAAATGTCATGTAAGACATGGAGCCGTAGTATAAGGGACAGGCAGTGAAAAAAATCCTATAGCAGATGGCAAAACAAGCCCAGAGAAGTGGAGGTTATCCACTACTATATACAGGCTTGGACTGGCCAACAGGAGAACAGGGGAATCCTCCGGTGGGCCGCCACCCTCTTATATGAGCAGTACTTGGCACTATATACTTGAATCACTACAAAGACAGCATCTTATTCATTTACCAACCTACCCAGTTCATTGTTTTATAAATTTGTGATTGAGGATAATGTCACCTTTACATGTAGCTGAATAGTGGGGCTCTGGGGTTGGTTACTGGTGGGCCCTTAGCACCACCGTCCGACACTGGCTGTAGGTAGCCAATACTAGCAACCCTTCTCCAATAGGATTTTGTCTATGGCCAGTTGTACAGTGTTAGGCTGCCTTCACACTAGCAGTATTTGGTCAGTATTTGACATCAGTATTTGTAAGCCAAAACCAGGAGTGGAACAATCAGAGGAAAAGTATAATAGAAACATATGCACCACTTCTGTATTTATCACCCACTCCTGGTTTTGGCTTACACATACTGATGTAAAATACTGCTAGTGTGACGGCAGCCTTAATATGCAGTACGTACCTCATATGTATGGTCCTCGATCTTTAAACTGCGTTTTCTCTTCTGTAAGAGGAGCAAAATGAGTGTTAGTGCCGATTATAGCCTGTAATACATATTCTACATGGGCTTTAATAAGAAAGCATTATCTGTAGAAGATTGAAAGCTGATAATGAAATGTATCTATAGAGAATAATGTTTTGTTGACTACCTAATCAACCCATAGTTTGAAGATGGGACTCTCCCATTGATAGCATGTCTTCAGGACATCCCATAATATTCTCAGAGACCCACAACGATCAACAAAATGAGGAGGAAGCAGCTTAGAAGAGCCGGATTACCAAGCACAGTCACTTATATGAAGAACTGTGCCACAACCCCCTATTTATTGTATAGATTGGTGGGTGGTCTTGAAAGTTGGACTCAAACACAAATGTCTTATCCTAATCAATTTAAGTACTTGGGATATCACATATGGCCAAGTTCACATGGCTGGACTCTGACAACATTTTAAGACCCAAATAATGGCATCAATACCTAGACATCCCACCTTACAGAACTTAAAATGCCATAGAGGTTCATTGTGAAGTAGAATTAAGTAGTGTCCATGTGTTGTGGTCACAGTACCGAGCCTAAAATATATACTGCATCCATTAGTATTTGTACGGGATATTGATTTTTAATGTACTTATTGTTTCACGTGGCTTTTTAAAATAAACTGTCATGTTAGTACGGTACATTAGGAATAACAGTATTTCTGGTCATGATGTGTATCCTGCACTTTTTGTCAGTTTTCTCTTAGTTGTCCCTGAGCTAGTGGGTAGAGATTACCTGCTATGATCTCTCATACATACAAACATGATAGATTCATTTTCTTCTTTCTTTGTGCCATACAGAAACCCAAACAGCAGCAAGGAGGATATTATGCAGCAGTATTGAGCTGTGTGGCTGTGAATCCAGCAAATCTGCTAGAATCTGCAGAATAATTTGACTGCCTCTCATTATGCTTAGTGCTCCTCACTCTATTCTCCATTGAGTATCATAGGAGATGTCACCTGATACCTCACTGTGATTGCAGTATGGTTTGGCAGAGTTGAAGGGAAAATAATAATAATAATAATGTTTATTTTTATATAGCGCTAACATATTCTGCAGCGCTTTACAGACATTATCAGACTCATAAGTGGAGAAAGAAGCAGAATTCTCTGATAAATTACATTAGAAATTTTCTTATCCGCCAATAATATTAATTGGTGAAAAGTTTGTTGAAATGAGTGACTATTCATATATGATTATCCACATTACTTACCATTTCTCGTAGCAGTGTGATAGGCACCACTACAAAGAGCCCAATAAGGATTGTCTGAATCACTATGATTGCATCTTTCATTGTATTTCTTGTCTTTGTAGTATCTGGTTTACCGCAACCTGAAAATAGAGAATCTTCATTTTAATGTTTAGTCTGTAACTTTGCCATATTCTGGCTTCCTTCCCTGCTGTTAAACCATCCTGAGAACAGGTACGTCATGTTACGGTGTGAGATGGCCACAAAGCCGATACCATAAGTTCCCAGCACAGTCCATTGATACTACTGTACATCAGGGCAGATCCACTCCATACAAAGTAGTAGCATTGTGGACATCTGTGGAGAAGCAAGGGATGCAGTGCCTTATAGATGGGGCCACAGAGGTTCTGGCTGAGAAGTCTCCTACTGGTTGTGGATGGCTGGTCTAGATGGAAGGCACTTATCGTGGATCCACAAATCATTGATCTTAGCACAGTGCATCAGGTGAAATTCCCTTATTCTCTTCATTTATGATATATGAATGAATCAGGTTGAGCTTCAATTCCAGACACTGCCCACATCTAAGAGTTGCTCTGTTTCTGAATCAGAAGCAGACACCTTTTTTACATCTGTAAGTTGAGATGATCTGTACAGTGAAGGATTCTTGTGTGTTCATATTTGGTGAAGAAGCTCTATTACATTTGGAGCCACATATGGACACATCTGGGGCAAGGAAAACTTAGGTGATTCTTTTCTTGCAGAGTACAGAGCCGACTATCATGTGCTTTATTTACCTACCTACAACCTCCTACTGATAAGAGACTGAACCAAGTAGCTTCAGAATAAACCGTCACCGCTCTGCTTTCCGGCCGCTGTGTTTACACAGGGCAGAGAAGCAGAGCGCCGAGGGACAGACAGCGGAAGGTAAGTATGTAGTGTTTTTTTTTTTTTTTTACTTTTACGCTGGTAACCAGGGTAAACATCGGGTTACTAAGCGCGGCCCTGCGCTTAGTAACCCGATGTTTACCCTGGTTACCGGCATAGTTGGTCGCTGGAGAGCTGTCTGTGTGACAGCTCTCCAGCGACCAAACAGCGACGCTGCAGCGATCGACATCGTTGTCGGTATCGCTGCAGCGTCGCTTAGTGTGACGGTACCTTTAGTAAAGGCCAGGGAGGTTATACGTAGAGTAGCATAATTCTTTGTTTATTGTTTGCGTTTACTTGTGTAACATATTAAGTCTATAACAGTTGAAGCACCCTTTGTTGTTTGCATCTCATCTTGTGTACAGTAGTCTTCCTGCACCGTGGTGGTCCCCCGGCCATTGCTTCAAAGGTCTGCAGCATGTCCGGATGTCTCTTCTATTGAGCACATCTGGGACGTCACTGGTTGGCAATTGCAAAGGAAGCTTCCAGCAGCGGATCTTGATGATTTACCCAAGAGCATTCAGTGATGCAAAACATTCCTCAGATAACCATTAATAATCTTATTAATAGCAGCCAAGGTGTGTAAGTGTTGAGATTTCTTTTGTTTTGACCTTTTCATCATTTGCATATCATTAACATGTCTATCGACACTATGATAGTAAGTAAATATATATATATATATATATATATATATATATATATATATATATATATATATATATATATATATATATATATATATATATATATATATATATATATACACAGTTAGGGCCAGAAATATTTGGACAGTGACACAATTTTCGCGAGTTGGGCTCTGCATGCCACCACATTGGATTTGAAATGAAACCTCTACAACAGAATTCAAGTGCAGATTGTAACGTTTAATTTGAAGGGTTGAACAAAAATATCTGATAGAAAATGTAGGAATTGTACACATTTCTTTACAAATACTCCACATTTTAGGAGGTCAAAAGTAATTGGACAAATAAACATAACCCAAACAAAATATTTTTATTTTCAATATTTTGTTGCAAATCCTTTGGAGGCAATCACTGCCTTAAGTCTGGAACCCATGGACATCACCAAACGCTGGGTTTCCTCCTTCTTAATGCTTTGCCAGGCCTTTACAGCCGCAGCCTTCAGGTCTTGCTTGTTTGTGGGTCTTTCCGTCTTAAGTCTGGATTTGAGCAAGTGAAATGCATGCTCAATTGGGTTTAGATCTGGAGATTGACTTGGCCATTGCAGAATGTGCCACTTTTTGGCACTCATGAACTCCTGGGTAGCTTTGGCTGTATGCTTGGGGTCATTGTCCATCTGTACTATGAAGCGCCGTCCAATCAACTTTGCAGCATTTGGCTGAATCTGGGCTGAAAGTATATCCCGGTACACTTCAGAATTCATCCGGCTACTCTTGTCTGCTCTTATGTCATCAATAAACACAAGTGACCCAGTGCCATTGAAAGCCATGCATGCCCATGCCATCACGTTGCCTCCACCATGTTTTACAGAGGATGTGGTGTGCCTTGGATCATGTGCCGTTCCCTTTCTTCTCCAAACTTTTTTCTTCCCATCATTCTGGTACAGGTTGATCTTTGTCTCATCTGTCCATAGAATACTTTTCCAGAACTGAGCTGGCTTCTTGAGGTGTTTTTCTGCAAATTTAACTCTGGCCTGTCTATTTTTGGTATTGATGAATGGTTTGCATCTAGATGTGAACCCTTTGTATTTACTGTCATGGAGTCTTCTCTTTACTGTTGACTTAGAGACAGATACACCTACTTCACTGAGAGTGTTCTGGACTTCAGTTGATGTTGTGAACGGGTTCTTCTTCACCAAATTAAGTATGCGGCGATCATCCACCACTGTTGTCATCCGTGGACGCCCAGGCCTTTTTGAGTTCCCAAGCTCACCAGTCAATTCCTTTTTTCTCAGAATGTACCCAACTGTTGATTTTGCTACTTCAAGCATGTCTGCTGTCTCTCTGATGGATTTTTCTTTTTTTTCAGCCTCAGGATGTTCTGCTTCACCTCAATTGAGAGTTCCTTTGACCGCATGTTGTCTGCTCACAGCAACAGCTTCCAAATGCAAAACCACACACCTGGAATCCACCCCTGACCTTTTAACTACTTCATTGATTACAGGTTAACGAGGGAGACGCCTTCAGAGTTAATTGCAGCCCTTAGAGTCCATTGTCCAATTACTTTTGGTCCCTTGAAAAAGAGGACGCTATGCATTACAGAGCTATGATTCCTAAACCCTTTCTCCGATTTGGATGTGGAAACTATCATATTGCAGCTGGGAGTGTGCACTTTCAGCCCATATTATATATATAATTGTATTTCTGAACATGTTTTTGTAAACAGCTAAAATAACAAAACTTGTGTCACTGTCCAAATATTTCTGGCCCTAACTGTATATATATTGCAATTCATGGAGTTCTTGGTATTGCAATTTCAACTATATGTATGTATGTATGTGTATATATATATACAGTGGGGCAAAAAAGTATTTAGTCAGTCAGCAATAGTGCAAGTTCCACCACTTAAAAAGATGAGAGGCGTCTGTAATTTACATCATAGGTAGACCTCAACTATGGGAGACAAACTGAGAAAAAAAATCCAGAAAATCACATTGTCTGTTTTTTTAACATTTTATTTGCATATTATGGTGGAAAATAAGTATTTGGTCAGAAACAAACAATCAAGATTTCTGGCTCTCACAGACCTGTAACTTCTTCTTTAAGAGTCTCCTCTTTCCTCCACTCATTACCTGTAGTAATGGCACCTGTTTAAACTTATCAGTATAAAAAGACACCTGTGCACACCCTCAAACAGTCTGACTCCAAACTCCACTATGGTGAAGACCAAAGAGCTGTCAAAGGACACCAGAGACAAAATTGTAGCCCTGCACCAGGCTGGGAAGACTGAATCTGCAATAGCCAACCAGCTTGGAGTGCAGAAATCAACAGTAGGAGCAATAATTAGAAAATGGAAGACATACAAGACCACTGATAATCTCCCTCGATCTGGGGCTCCATGCAAAATCCCACCCCGTGGGGTCAGAATGATCACAAGAACGGTGAGCAAAAATCCCAGAACCACGCGGGGGGACCTAGTGAATGAACTGCAGAGAGCTGGGACCAATGTAACAAGGCCTACCATAAGTAACACACTACGCCACCATGGACTCAGATCCTGCAGTGCCAGACGTGTCCCACTGCTTAAGCCAGTACATGTCCGGGCCCGTCTGAAGTTTGCTAGAGAGCATTTGGATGATCCAGAGGAGTTTTGGGAGAATGTCCTATGGTCTGATGAAACCAAACTGGAACTGTTTGGTAGAAACACAACTTGTCGTGTTTGGAGGAAAAAGAATACTGAGTTGCATCCATCAAACACCATACCTACTGTAAAGCATGGTGGTGGAAACATCATGCTTTGGGGCTGTTTCTCTGCAAAGGGGCCAGGACGACTGATCCGGGTACATGAAAGAATGAATGGGGCCATGTATTGTGAGATTTTGAGTGCAAACCTCCTTCCATCAGCAAGGGCATTGAAGATGAAACGTGGCTGGGTCTTTCAACATGACAATGATCCAAAGCACACCGCCAGGGCAACGAAGGAGTGGCTTCGTAAGAAGCATTTCAAGGTCCTGGAGTGGCCTAGCCAGTCTCCAGTTCTCAACCCTATAGAAAACCTTTGGAGGGAGTTGAAAGTCCGTGTTGCCAAGCGAAAAGCCAAAAACATCACTGCTCTAGAGGAGATCTGCATGGAGGAATGGGCCAACATACCAACAACAGTGTGTGGCAACCTTGTGAAGACTTACAGAAAACGTTTGACCTCTGTCATTGCCAACAAAGGATATATTACAAAGTATTGAGATGAAATTTTGTTTCTGACCAAATACTTATTTTCCACCATAATATGCAAATAAAATGTTAAAAAAACAGACTGTGATTTTCTGGATTTTTTTTTCTCAGTTTGTCTCCCATAGTTGAGGTCTACCTATGATGTAAATTACAGACGCCTCTCATCTTTTTAAGTGGTGGAACTTGCACTATTGCTGACTGACTAAATACTTTTTTGCCCCACTGTGTGTGTATATATATATATAATTGAAATTGCATTACCATACCATTTCCTCAGTATTGAAATTGTAACACTAAGTATATATGCAGTAGGTGCGGAATATGTTGAAACCAAATCTTGCCCACACAATATAAATGGTTAAAATATAGATTAGGTGTTTTTTGACTTTGTATGACTGCTGTGACAAACAGGAAGCAGCTCTGATGTGTCAGCTTATAATGTGTGTGTTCTTCACATCTACGGTATAGATAGACAGTAGTGGCAATATGAATATAATACACTGATATATGGTACTTTACTTTTGTAATCCTATAGAATTAACCTATGAAAAGATGAATTGCTTCATAAATACACAACATTACTTACTGTACCTATTACTGATCCTGAACTACAGTCTTTATTATGCTTCAGTGCTGCTGTCATATACTGAGGAATCACTGTGTACATACATTGTACATTACGTTACTTGTCTTGCACTCATCCTGAACTACAGCCTTTTAT